>NC_064264.1:54263977-54613977 GCF_003254725.2 Canis lupus dingo | reverse complement strand
TTACATTAGACATAGAGGTTTGATCCACTTGTGAAAAGAGGGAGTGTCAGCATTTACCAGGTATAAACCACTTTACGAGGGAGCCCTGACCCTCCACACCATCCTGTGTTAAGCTTCACACTCTGTTAGTCATTGTTTGTGTTCTGTGTAGATTTAATGAATTCTGGGCAAGTGGGTAAAGTCTTGCTCTGCACATATTACCTTTCTAAGGTGGTTTAAACAGACAGGAAGTGCACACTGTAGGGCTCTGGCCAGACACCCAGTTCAGGACCAACATATCTGTCTCCCACATGCTGTGGGCATTGGCTTCAGAAGGAGTACAGATGGACCTCTCCCTGGGAACTGCCTTCAGCCACAGGGAATGCCTTTCCCAAGGTTACACTGCCCAAGGGGGCAGCCCGTGGCCAGTGACTGAAGATTTATATAAGTTCCACAGCTTCTCATAGGCTCAGCTGCAACCATATTGCATATGAACTTTGCCCTCTGTTCATTTCTGCCTTCTTCAGTTTCTTCTAGAAGGTTGTCCCACATAGACCTTCTGCATGCAACCCCTATAGTCTGTATCCATGGAAATAATTACTAAGCTGCAAAGTTTCCCCAGCTCATGACGAAATTGTAGCCAATTGCTTTCCAATCTTTTTCTTCTCACTTTTCTAACAGAATGCATGGTAAGGTGATTTTAATGCATCGAGCTCCTGTGAGCTCAAATTCAAGCCACTTCTTTCTTCAAATTCAGCTGTCCGTGCAATCCTATGTTGGTGTTCAGCTGTCACTGATATCGAAGCTGTATTGTTATTTGGCAATAGATTTTAATCAGGACCTGTTAAATATTTGTTTGTCCATAATGTTATATTGAATAAATTGTACCTTATCATGTTGGCTTATAGCAAAATAGAACAATTAAGCAGCCCAGTGGCAGGCTGACATTTATCAGACTATTTTCACTGTGAGTTTAAATGACAACTATGGAATAATCCAATTTGTGTTTTTAGCAGCTTTGGGAAGCATCAAGGTACCTGCAGCGTCTGTGAATGGGCTGCCAGTGTGGTGCACTGATTCTAAAATATATTCTGCCCAAATATCAAATTTGTACATTTCTTCTCACATCAAATCAAGCTAAGATGGAATTCATTTTCCCTAGAATGGACTATTGGAGTCCTTTCATGTATAGCCTGCCTCTGACATCACTTACAGTGAAAGGAGTTCACTAGATGGTACCGTTTAGAGAGCATTGCTGTGTTCGGGAACGTCTGTGTACTCTATGTTACAGAAGCCACTGCACGTCTTGTTGAAAGAAGGGCGATGTAGAGACGGTAAGGTGAAAACACAGAAAATAAGAGACCTGTCACAGAGACCGGAAGTACACAAAAGACTTCTCTACCTCATATATATCCTTCTGCAATCTTATTTTGGCAGAACCTCCCCTGACTATGCCTTCAAACACACTGTCCTTCAAAATTGATATGGACATGGTACATAAAAAGCATGCAGCAAAATATCTGCCCTGTCTCACTTTTCTTAAGTTAGAAGTTATAGACAAAATTATTATTATCTATAAGTTATAGATAAAATTGAATTAGAACATCTGCTGTGGGTTACTTTTACTATTCTAGTATTATTAATCTGGTAATTGGGCTGTTAAAAGTGGTTTTTAGATGCACTACTAATTGTCAGGGTGAAAATAGGCAAGTCATTCTACTTGATGCAAGGACTAATTTGTACCACTTTTAAAGTTGGTCTGTTATTCAAAATATAAATATCGTATCCTCTCTACTTATACAGAACTTATGGAAATAGATGCTAGGGTAAATGCAAGCTAAATTTAAAATTACTAGTTAGAGGGACGCCTGGGTGGCTCAGTGGTTGAGCATCTGCCTTTCACCCAGGACATGATCCCAGGATCCAGGATCGAGTCCCACATTAGGCTCCTTGCAGGAAGCCTGCTTCTTCCTCGGCCTGTGTCTCTGCCTCTCTCTCTCTCTTTCTCTCTCTCTCATAAATAAATAAATGAATTTTTTTTTAATGACTAGTTAGAAACCTGAGCTGTGATTGATAGAACAGCATGAGGTTTTCATAATAATGCCCTGTTTAGCCTTATAAACAACTACTCTAATTTAATGTAATAGAAATATATAGTCTTGGTTTAATAAAATTCCTTAGCTTGCAGTAGCAGGGTAGAGAGGGATACATGCTTATTGATTTAAAATAAAGTTATTGGAGTGCGAGGTTGACTAAACTTTCTTTCTTTTTTCTTTTTTCTTTTTTTTTTTTTTGCTCTTGGCCCAGTTAACACTTTACTTTTATAAGGAAGATTAAATTAAAAAAATGAAGGCTATACTAATTTCAAGGACATACAAGCTCTCCAAGAATAGACCAGGGACATTACAATTGTATGACCAGTGTCCTATTCAGACTTTTGCTGTAATTATCTAGCAATGGGAACTATCTTAAAATTATACATCCAAAGTTTTTTCATCTATTTAAGGACAGTATTGATGCCTTCTAGATATAACATTCTATGATTCAGTATTCTGCCAAACTGGAAATTTTAAGCCAGTAAAATCTGTTGCTCTCACACTGACTGTTGTTCAGCTACATTACTCAACCTTTGAGTCAATATAAATTTCAAAAACATGTTAAAGTTCAGAGAATGCTGACTTATACTGCTCCTATTTCAATTGTTTACAAAATCAAGAATGTAATGATCAGTTTAGGCATCTTGGTAAATTAAAAAATAAACTCCTTGATTTTATTTGTTGATTCCTCAAGCACATTTTCATATGTTTATGCTGAAGCCAGCAGTGTTCTGGGCAGTGGAAGTAAAGTAGAGCTTCGTAAGTAATAAGATATAGATAGGAAGGTAGGTAGCCATGCAGCGGATAGATCTAAATGTCCACTGATGGCAAAATCCTTAATCTTACAATTCAAGGTAAAATCCAGCCTCAGATGCTCTATCAAATCTGACATCTTCTGACCCATTTCCTTCTCCAGAGATGAGGAAGGAAGATGGGAGCTATTACACATCATTTCAAGTCTTCCTCCTAGCTGCACTACCTCGGACAAGTTATATACCCAAATTGTGCCTTAATTTCTGTATCTATAGCAACATTACAATAACATCACCTCTTCCATAGTGTTGATAAATTATTTAATACATTTTAAGTACTCCAAACACTGGTTTGTACTCTGTAAGTCACATGTAAGCCCCAGGCATTATTCCTGACATGTGTGATGGAATTCTCTGAAGGTCATGAGCCGCAATTTCTAGCCAATGGCATCTGATGTCTTGAGGTCTCACTTTGGTCTCCAGTCACTAGGTTTGCACTTAGTTCTTCCAGCCCTGACTGGGCCACTTTGTGATGTGAACCCTAGGCAGGGTGTCTTAGAGGATGTGCTCATCCCCAAGCCCTTAGAGAAGGCACTAAGCCATTGGTATTCATTGTTCCAGCTCCCTGTGGAATCAGGCTGTCTAAACCACTGCGCTTTCCAGAGAACAAAGGTGTAGGTTCTTTATCTTTGGAGATATCTCCAAAACTTAACTGAAGTTTTCATCTTTTTGTTACCCCTTCCCCAAGGTTCCCACCCCCTACCAGGGAAAGTCAGGGGAAAATGCTTCTTTTTCTTTGCTTTGTATCCATTACTGACCCTCTTGCTCTTCCCATAATTTGGATTCCTTCTCTCACCAAATGATGCTGACCGTCTTCATTCTTAGTGGGATTGGGATGGGAAGCAGTGGGAAGAGGCTGGGAGGGCTACTGGTGAGATTAGATGAGTTTCTCATATACGTTCTTTCCAATCTCTTGTTTACAGATACATCTTACGGCCCATTTCATCATGTTTTCGGTGCTGATATTTGAAACATATATCTTCTGAATGTCAAGATATTTTATCTCAAGTGCCTGACTCTAGCATTTGAAATGTTTGGCTCAAATAAAAAAGAAATTTATTCTGTAACTCTTTATTCTAGGCTATATATGTACTCCTCCCCAAGCAAAGAACAGATTGGTGTGTGGGGGCCGGGTTGGGTGGAATATGGGTAACAAGAAAAATGTGGCTTAAAAAAAAAAAAAACTTTGTCATCATCTAAAATATTGCCCTACCATATCCATTTAGCTTATTTCAATTCTCGTTCAAATAAGAGATTTCTCATTATAATAAGAAATTATACCCACCTCTAAGTGTAGGCCCCCCCCAAATTGAAATCAGGTACTCCAACAAATACATGCCCACAAATGTTCGGCAGCGCTATTCACAATAGCCAGCAGATAGAAAGAACTGGAATGTCATCAGAAGAGGGACAGATACACAACTAGTGGTCCTTCCATACAATGGAGTATTATTCAGCCAGAAAGAGTGACATTCTGATATGTGCTACACCATGGATGAACTTTGATTCTACTAAGTGTGAGAAGCCAGAGACAAGAGACCATATATTATAGGATTCCATTTATATGAAATACCCAGGACAGGTGAACCCAGAGACACGATACAGACAGAGGATGAAGGGTGACTGCTTAATAGATATGAGGTTTCCACTTGGATTGCTGAGAAAAATCTAAAACTGGAAGAAGTGATAGTTGCAAAGTATTGTGCAGGTACTTAATCCTGCTAAATTAATTAATTATGAACATGGTAAAAATGGTAAATATCATGCTTATTGGTAAACTGTATTCTACTCCAACATGATGCTAAACCATCTGCATTGTATCCCAGTGAAAATAATAATTACAAAAGTAAAATATACCATTTTGTAAACATTTTTTTAAAAGATTTTATTTATTTATTCATGAGAGAGAGAGAGAGAGAGAGAGAGAGGCAGAGACACAGGCAGAGGGAGAAGCAGGCTCCATGCAGGGAGCCCGACGTGGGACTCGATTCTGGGTCTCCAGGATCACGCCCTGGGCTGAAGGTGGTGCTAAACCACTGAGCCACCCAGGCTGCCCCATTTTATAAACAATTTTAAGCAAGCCTTAAGGGTGTGGTATGAAAAGCGAGGATATCTCTTTCTCCCCCATAATCTTACTTGACAGAGGAAAGTCCCCATACCTTTATAGGGAAAAGCTCCCATTTCCCTGTATATCCTGCTAGACATTCTATACTCACAACATGGTGATTCTCTCCAGGACTGTCTCTCTCTTTCAAAAATATTGCAACTCTCTGAAATCCAAGAAACATTACCTCACCTTTGGAGGGATTCCACATTGTGGTAGATTGTATTATTTGTTTCCAACTCTTCTCCTCTCCCTCTCCCTACTACCCGGTCTTATTGAAGGAATATGTTCACTTTTCCATAGATTTTGGTTGGCCCTCTAGCTTTAGCCAGTGGGATGTGAATGGATATTTGTCACATCTTTGCAGAACCTTTTAGAGACAAAGCAAGTATCCCCTACCTCACTCTACTCCTTGAGGGTTTTCTTTCTTTTCCTTTTTTTTTTTTTTTTTTTTCTCAAAGATTTTATTTACTCATGAGAGACATAGGCAGAGGTTCGAGAAGCAGGCTGCCTGTGGGGACCTCAACACAGGACTCAATCCCAGGACCCCAGGATCACGACCTGACCCAAAGGCAGACACTCAACCCCCCAGCCACCCATGTGCTCCTCCTTGAGGGGTTTCTTTTCACCTAATGTCTCAGAACAAAAAGGGGATTGAGCTGAGCCGAGTCCAGTAAAGTCTGGCAGATCCTAACAGAACTGCACTTTCCCTAGAGTCCCCGTGTGACCCTGACCAAGAAAAACAGGATTGTTTTAAGACCTTAAGATTTGGGGATTATTTGTTGCTACAGCAAAAGCTGCAGCTACACACGTGCCCTGGTGTAAGGAAAAACGGATGTATCCACAAGGTGAACTTCAGATAGGACCCACCTTTGCACAATTCCAGGCCATAGGGTTAGACTTGTGAACCGGCTGAAAGTGATGCCAGAAGGAGAGGCATTCATATGACAGTGCCACAAGGCAAAAATGAGAAGTGAAATGTTTTGTATTTGATAAGACAATAAATGCGATGGACAAAAGAAAATGCAACAAGAAGGGGAGACAGAATGCATAGAGATGAGGAAGATGAAATTCAAAATAGGCTGTTTGAGAAAACCCTCGCTGGGAAGGTGACATCTGAGTCAATATAGTTAGAAGGCAAGGCATGAAGGTGTGAGTTTTGGTGGGTGAATGATGCGTGAAGCAGAGTAAACACAAAGTTGCGTGCCCCGAGGTGGGACCATGACTGGGGTGCTTGATAAAAATGAAAGAGAACTCTGGAGTTCAGAACAGAATAAAGGATAACAATGCATCAGAATCACCTGGAGGGCCCCTAGAAATTCTGATTCCATGTCTGACGTGCAGCCCGAGAATATTCACTTCTAGCAAGTATCCAGGGGATGGGATGCCATTCCTTCAAGGAACACGTCTTGAGAACTCTGATTCTAGGGCTCTGCAAGTCAAGAGAAGGCCTTTGCTGTTTACTCAGAGGGTGATGGAGTCACTGGCAGGTTTTCAGCAGAGAAGAGATGTTCTCTGACTACCAGGATGACTATGGCCGTGCTGAGAATGAGCAGGGAGGTGGCAGGTGTGGAAGCGTGGAGACTACAGATTATTGAAACATACACTGTTAGACTGGCCTTAGACAAAATATATATATATATTAATATATATCTGGTTTAATATGACAGAAAGAGGTTGCTTATGCAGGTTGCAATATGTTGAGAGCTGGCCCAGCCAATAGCTTCTATTTTCTCTGGCAAGATCATCTAACTCCAGTGAATGGAAAAGTAAGGAGGGGTGTTGGTTCTTTTTATGAGGAGAAGAAAATGATTATTGCAGAGAGCAAGAGAACTAATTGACTGTAGAAATGTTTTATTGTTCCAGAGCACCCTTGCATAAACATAGGAGACTCTGACTAGGCCTTTGGAGTTCAAGAGGCTAAATGATACATCAGTTTTATCCTTGCTGAACTAAAACTAGAACCACTCCTGGCACCTCAGTATGCCAACTTCCAAATCCAGTGCCGCTTCCTTGATTTAAAAGGAGAGTATCCTGGAGGTTGAGTATCTGAATGACCTCATCAGTATTTTATATAGAATACCAGTATCTTCTTATTCCTGCCAAATATTTTAAATAAAGGTTCAGCAAAAGATTAAGTAAAATAGAGCCAAGAGTTGTTGGTAGGGTGTGTATACCCTATAGAACCAAAAAGTTTCTAAAACCTATGTAAGATGACGATGACTACGGTGGTGGTGGTGATGATGATGGTGATGATGGCTAAGAGTGCTGTTTTACTTTGTGACAGGAACTATTCTAAACTTTTTTTTTTTTTTTTTTTCTGTTGGAACTCATATCATCCTCTTCAAAGTGCAACGAGATTGCTTTAGTTTCCCACTCTACAGATAGGGAACACGCAGCACAGTCATTTCCCGGGTCACAGGGACAGGTAAGCACCTGTGAGACTTGAACTCAGGGCTGGCCAGAGGGTCGGAGCTTTCTAACACCTGTGCCTGGGCTGCAGTGAGATGCAGTGCTGAACTGAGGCCTTTTTTCCTTCTTTCCACCTTTTCTAACGTGGAATATTGCGAGTGACCTGATCGCAATATTCGCCCAGTGATTATAGTGGGAAGCTGTTCTGATGTTTGGGCAGAAACTGGCACTGACTGTCCTCCAAACTCAAGGCCAAAGGAGCAGGTGAGACCAGCCGGAGGAGGGCGAACAGTTGTGATCAGTGAGGGAGGGAAAGTGAGAACAGCGAATATACTTACTGCTGCTGCTTCTGGCACATTTTTCAAAGGAGACTGTGCACACTCAGATGAGCCCTTGTATATCTCCAGACACCCGCCCTCCCCAAACTTGCTGGGGACAGCCACTTTGCTCTTTTTTTTTTTTTCCTCGACGTGAGAAATTCAGACAAAGAAGAATAACACGATGAAGGTATTTTCTCCCATTAACAACTTGTAGCCGACATATAAAAATGTTGCCTGTCATCTTCAGTTTTCTAGTCGTGGTATTTATTCCTAATTTTTTCTCCTCTAAAAAAAAAATGTGAAGTTTAATTTTTGGAGGATCTGATGTCCTTAATATTAATTCCTCACATTTTTCGGCTTCTGGGAAGGTAAGGAGATGCGGGGGTTCCTCTCATTAAAAAGGCCCCTCTACCACTTTTCTCTCCTTGCGCAGGTCACCAAAGCTAAAGAGATACTCTACTGAATTTAAATCAAAATTTGCCACATTTATCACATTTTTCACTGGCACAAAATTTTTACTGACCAGGAATATATTTGCAAAGTGGGGAGGTAACTCAGAGCAGGATTCTCATTTACATGACAATCGTCATTTCCACCCTCCCTTCAACTGTGTGATGTTTATTGGTTCATTATTTGTAAAATAGTAAAACCGCATCTGAGAAAAAAAAAGAAAAAAGAAAGAAAGAAAGTGCGTTGTGTCTTTAATTTAAAAACCGCCTCAGGGCCCTATGGGGTATATTAAATCTGTCTCTCTGCCGTATATCTTGATGTACATTTTACTTGAAACCAGGTGTTTTGTATATTGAACTTTTTAACACTGCAGGGAGGTAAGTATTCACAGCTGGAGTTTTATGCTTCACACATTTTCATGTTTGAGAACAAGAAGCAACCCCTAGGAAAAACTCCTCCCGCATGAAGAGAGGCCGAACAAAGCGCTTCTGTATCTGGTGGCAGGACATGGATATGATGAAGTCACAGATACGGGACCTGAATGCAAAGTAGATGCCAGTGACACTGAGACAAAAAGTTTCAGGGGATCCAAGTGCACAGGTTCTCAGATCAATCACAAGTGATGAGGTTGTCACGGCACAGAAGGGCTGAAAGCAGCATCAAAGCCCCCGAAAGAGAGGGGCGCAGCTTTTGTCTGGCTGCCTTTTGTCTCCAGACCAACCCTGGAAGCAGCTCACATCCCCTGAAAGGCCGACTTAATCTATTTCTAGTGAACATTGTTCGCTGTGTGTAGTTAGCCCAGAATCATTAAAGAAAAAATAACTAGGTTGGCATGACCGAAAGAGCATTGATTTTCCTGTGGGGCACGTTGGTCGGAGCTGAATTTTGTGCATCTGGGCGCGTCCGCGCGGGCTGACCTCGCCCCACAAAAGGCGCCCGGAGACCCGCCTTGGCAGCCTCGGGAATGAACTCTGGGTGCGTAGATCCGGGCGCGAGATGCTTTATTCAAATTAAAAGCATCACATTCCTAATTGATTCTCCTCTAGATCCAGCTTGCCCTCCCAAGCCTCCTTAGGAAGCATCCAACGACCCAAAAAGCGCTTTACCCTTGTCTGGGGAGCCTTCCCGGAGAAGTTTGGCCTGGCCTTGGGGTGGCATTTGCGTTCTTTCTGGAAGGTGGGAAGAGATCGGGTGGGGTGGGGGGCCTTGCTGAGGAGGCTGGAGGGGAAGACAGGGGCCGAACGTCTGGCTGCATCGCTCCTGGGGCCCTGGTTTCGGTGGCTCCCGGCGCGGAGCGGAGTCCCCGCGGGCCCAGGCGGTTACAGACCAAGCAGCTCTGTTGCAGGCGCGCGCAACCTCCCCGGGTTAGGCGGGACCAGCCCTGGGTGTTACGCTACAGGTTGCCAAGTCGAACTCCAATTAAAAAAATAAAAATAGATAAAAAGCCGGTCGCTTTATGATTGTCATCCTCCAAGGGCAGGCACCTGTAGTGGGCACACCTGAAACTCTGCTGTCTTTGTCTCAAGCTAAACGGTGCCCCTGTGTGCAGGTTTGCAGGTGCCCCAAGATCTCAGAAACCCACTCTCTTGTTACAAATTCAGCGCCTTGATGCACGCAGTGACCGAGCATTCGGTTCTGTGCAGTTCCAACAGGAGGCACCAGATGTTTTTATGCAGGAAAAGGATAATTAAAAAAATAAATAAATAATAGAGGCACACCTGAGTGGCTCAGTGGTTGAGCATCTGCCTTTGGCTCAGATCCTGATCCCAGGGTCCTGGGATCGAGTCTTGCATCAGGCTCCCCGCAGGGAGCCTACTTCTCCCTCTGCCTGTGTCTCTGTCTTTCTCTGTGTCTCTCATGAATAAATAAATAAAATTCAAAAAAAAAATCAGAAAAGGACACAAAGCTGGCCAAGTAAAGGGAGATTGTGGGAGAAGTGTCACAGCTGAATGGCACAATAGTTGCTCACAAAGCATAGGAGGAAGGAGGAAACTGAAAGGAAGTGTGATGCTTTTAAAATCTATCTGGCAAATGACTTTTGAAGTGGTTCGAAATACTTTCCTTCACATTTGGGCTACCCCCATCATTTTTTGTAATGGTTCTCCATGCTTTTTCTTTCATGGTTTGGCTGGGCTACATCTTCACGTTGGAAAATCCAGTTTGGTGCTTTATCTGGACATGTGACACATAGATCAGGAGAGCTGCCCTTCCCTGGATTTTAAGAACACAGAATCACTCTCTGCGTGTGATACAGTATTACTTTCTGTTCATGGAGAAGCAGCTTGAGAAGTTAATAAATGATGGAAGAAAAGGGAGCCAGAGACTCCAGGGATGATTCCTGATGGGGAAAGATGAGCTCCAGGATGGTTAAGACACAATCACTACCTTTTCCTGCAGTGGGCTGGGAAGACCTTACCCCATTTTTTTTCTGTCTTGTCCAGATTAATAAATATCTTTTCACTTAAGTTTGTAGCAATCACTTAAGAATCTGCAGCTACTTCCACCTGCAGAGAGGGCAAGCTACTTAAATAAAAAATAAAGCCTGTTAATTTTTCCCTGGCTGTCGTAGGCCTTTCTAGCTTAATCCATAACTGCTACTGATTCTGTATGAATCCATATTGACAGTTGTGCAACTTTACAAAATCTTGGAAAATTCAAGAATGTTTCTCAATTTCCAACATTCTACTCTAATTTGCGATACAATAATCTCGACACAAAAACCGAAATCTCATTGCAAAGGCCTAAAGGAGAACACAGAATCATTCTTTCAATTATTTATTAATAAAATGTTTAAATAAATTAATAAATATTCCAAATTAATGGGGTAGCTGCTACAGGACCCAGGACGAGGGCCCTCTATCTTTAATAAGCATGTAGAAAAATACTCATTTAGAATACAATTTTTATGGTCCCATGTATTTTCTCTTCCATTTTCTCTTTGTTTTTATGGGTTTCTGCATTAAAGAACTTAGAAATTTCGGTTAGAGGTATTGTTTAATTTTAGACCATTTGAAAAAAGCAGCTTATACTAACTGTGGACAGAGGCCAGGGACTCTGTCGAAATGAAAGAAACAAAATTAAATAAGATAATGTCTCTGCTTGCAGAGACCTCACAGATCAGTGGGTGACTTGAAGTTCAACTGTACCCATCTATAAGCATGCGTGTGGCATTGCTACCAAGGTAGATCCAACAACAAAGCTCCTCATGCAAAGATTTTATAGAGGGTGTTTCATTCTGCAGAATGGTATGAGAAGAGTTATTTTTACAATAGAGTCCTGGACAAAAAAACCTGAAACTGTATTTTTTTATAGTCTGTGCTCCAGGATGTCACCAGGACGTTACCTGACTAAGAGTTGTCATAGGGGTTTCAATTGGGTTAGATTGTCTTCTTGCCTCCAGCATTTGATGTATTGATTCCTTGATTCGTTCATTCACGCCAAGGCATTTTTTGAACAGCCATATGCTGGTACTTTGTCAAGGATTATAGTTAAGAAGAGACTTTAGATTATTTTCTAAAAGACAAAAATGCCTTCCACTTGCTTTTAGACTACTCTGCCTCTTGAAAGGCAGAAGTGGAAGTATGGATCGCTGCCATGATGAGTCCTTTGGAAGAAGGAACTACTTGCAATGATTTTCGTTTGTTTGTTTGTTTTTAGAAACATTAAGTGAGAGTCATAAGGATATTTAGTGAAAGTTGTGAAATGTTATCCATCCAATGGGACTTTTCAAGCAATAGATTTTCCTGTGCCCTGAGCTGCTTCTGTACTCCCTCCCCTGCTCTCACTATTTTTTTTTTTTTTTTCAGAATACAATCAAGTAAAATTAAGCTTTTGTCAGGGATATTTTTCAAAGAATTCTTACAGATATTCCAAGGGAATTCTACTTTTCAGTGGATGGTCTGAGTGACAGAGAAGGTGAGGAAACAAGCCTGCTATAATGTTCAGGACAATTAGTCAGACGCCACGTCCCTGCCAAGGGAAAATCTGGGGTGTCAGGAGCAGTAGCAGATATGAGGGGCCCCCTTTATCTACAGCAATCTTTGTCAGTGCTCAGAGAACCAGAAGAGCCAGACCAACCAGCACCCAGGGGAGACACCCTGCTCTCAACCTACAAGGCCTTAAAATTATACACTCTGGGAAGCATTGATCCCCTCCCTGGTGTGGCCGGGAATGGGATGCAAGAGCAGGGTGACATAGCAGAACCTTGTCTTGGGGTTCATCCTGTTAGCTCCGTGTTCATGCTAGGGACAACTCCAAACCCCTCCATTGGCATGACTCAGTGCGGGCGTCTGCCTTGTAGGGGTGGCTGTGTGACATGGCAAGTGACTGAAAAAACTGGCCAGGGCAGCATTTCAGGTTCAGAAAATGCTAGCTTCTTCCGGGTTCTAAGAGACAGAAGTGAAGTTAGGGACTGAGGTCTGTGATTGACTAAAACTGATGGCTGTCATTTGCATGGGGCCGAAGCTAATTTCTAGGGAGGTTTGGAGGAGGATGAGGCTGGGAGGCCAGCCTGCAGGGAATCAGTCTTGGATGATTACCTTTACTGCTTCCTCTGTAAACTAGTGCTAGAGTGCCAAGAGGTGTGAGGAATGTTCTGTAGCAATGTCCATACTTATACCTATATTTTTTTAAAAAATATTTATTTATTTATTTATGATAGAGAGAGAGGGAGTGAGAGGCAGAGACACAGGAGAAGGGAGAAGCAGGCTCCACGCTGGGAGCCTGACGTGGGACTCGATCTCGGGACTCCAGGATCGCGCCCTGGGCCAAAGGCAGGCGCCAAACCGCTGAGCCACCCAGGGATCCCCCCTATACCTATCTTTATGTATGTCTCCATCCTTACGTACACTTTTTTTTTAAAAAATAGTTTATTTATTTATTCATGAGAGACACAGAGAGGCAGAGACACAGGCGGAGGGAGAAGCATGACCCATGCAGGGAACCCGATGCGGGACTCGATCCTGGGACTCCAGGATCATGGCCTGAGCCAAACCACTCAGTGGTCCAACCACTAAGCCACCCATGTGTCCCTCTACCTACACTTATATCTATAATGTATGTGTGCATGAATGTGTGCATATTTGTATGGACGTGGATATCTCTAAATACACATTATATACATTCGCTCCCTGTGTTCTGCTCCACTGTTCTCTGCTTCAGGCTTTCCTTATCACCAGAAGCTACTTAGAACTTCCAGATTCTCCAGGCTGACCACCTAGCAGACTTTGGATGTGATCATTTCGACCTGGGAGAAGCTTTTGAGATGGGACATTATTTAGAGAGGCAAAGTGGGTATTGTGATTTGCCTCAAAACTTATATCCACATTACGGTTGAGTTTCTCTTCCTGGAGGAAGATATAGGTTCATTTGGTGACTAAATATGTCATAAAAATGGGTATTTGGAAATACTGGACAAACTTAAAAAAAATCATAAAGAGCTTCAGTTATCTTCATTATTTGGGACATATTTGGCTGATATTCAGAATTTCAATAATGGGATTAGAGATTTTAAAAAGGTTAATTAACCCTTACCCTGATTAACTGGGGTTCAAAGTAAATATAGACTATTAATAATCATCATATCTTTGTTTTGTTCTAAGCATTTAGATCACAAAACTGCATTCTCTTATAATCCTTTCTAAAGTTAAAATACCGACATAATCCAATTTGTGTATTTCCATAACACTCTTAGCTCTGCTTTATTTACAAGTAAGTAAGTAAGAAATAAGAAACTTGGATGACTATAATATATGACGTCTGGACACTTTTTGAATAAAGAACAAAGACCACAGATATCAAAACACATAATAAGAAACTACATTGCCACTTTACGAGAATTCAGTACCTATCTCAGTATGACATATGATATTTTATTCACAACACACACCTGGATCAGCGCTACAATATAGGCAGAATTAGATGAGACAAGAGAACATCTCTATAGTTTCTGACCCAGAGACCTCTGTCTGTGATTTTGGAGCAAAGACATGGATGAAGTGTCCAGAAGCATTTATCATTGCTACAATGTCCTCTCTTCACAATTTCCAACACAGTGTGTCCTGCCAATCCCTTGCAATCCAGTGACATTTTCTTCCTGAACTGATGTGTGCGGAGCTGAAACCTTTTCTCCACATTTCTCACATGTACGAATGACTATATTATCTGTTTCCAAAAGCTAAATTTATGAAGGTTACCTGCAAATGAAATTCACATTTTGACATTTTATTGATCTAATTATTACATAATCTTCAGGTGTAGACATATATTGCATATATGACATTGTATACATATGTACAAGTACATACACAAACTTATGAGGTACATATTGAGAATAGCATCCTATTGTTCAATAAACAGGTGGACATCTAGGTAGTATCTATCCGTCTCACTGATCATAATCATATTTTTGTCATTTCAGTCATCTCTGCTAAGCTTAACTGACTTTTCCATGCCCACGTACTATCTGAAAATGAAGCTTAAGAATTCACAGAAATGTCTGAATCTTAGTATCTCTGAGATCCTTGGGATTTAAGATTTTTGAATATGGCATATATCACCTCTGATGAAATTGTTATGACTGCATGTCAATAATGTTCAAGAAGACAGAATTTTAATCCATACCAAATGGCATCCCTTGGGGAATAAAGCATACCGGAGACTCAGATGTACACATGTTTACAGTGACAATTACCTGGCTTGGGAATCTCAGAGCAAGGCTACTTGCTTACAGTGGATGTAATGAGCTTCTTTACCGGAGCTCAACCCTTTTAGACCCAAACAAATGCAGTGTGTATTAAGAGAGCTCTTCAACTTGCACCAAAAGTAGCTTCTCTGGCCTTGACCGGCCAGAGTGGTTCAAGTTCATGACAAAATTTATTATTTTGTCCCCTGCTTTTATTAAGCGGGGCAAGGGTGGGGGGGGGCCACATTGGGGGGGGGCAGGGTGATTCCAAACAGCGCATGTTATGCAACGAGTTTCTTTTATACTTGCAGGAGGCCAGCATTTTATTTTTAGCATTGTATGCACACACCCTTAATGACTAGGAAAAACGCAACGTTTTACACATTATTTGATAAAGGTATTTGCCTCCTGAAAACAATCAATATTGTCATCGAATAAATGAACTTCAATCAATAAGATGACGAATGCTGCCTGAAATGGTATCTAAGAGAAGAAATGCCACTGAAATGAAAGATTTTGAGATAAATAGAAACATGTTGTTGCTTCTTCATTTTAAAAGTCTTGTTTTAAATGTAAATATAAAATCGAAGCTTCATTGGAAGTGCATATGTTTATGGAAAGAAACATTGCATATGTTGAGGGGCCGTGATAAAATAAAGATAGATAGGCCTTGTAAATCAGATCATTGAAAGAGCAGAGTTTATTTTAGAGACCAATCATAAATGCTCAACTTGTTGTGGTGTTTAGTTGGTTTTTAAATCACCAAACAATTGTCTCTTGTTGGGACACCTGGGTGGCTCAGCAGTTGAATGTCTGCCTTTGGTTCAGGGTGTGATCCCAGGGTCCGGGGATCGAGTACCACATAGGGCTCCCCGCATGGAGCCTGCTTCTCTCTCTGCCTGTGTCTGTGCCTCTCTCTCTCTGTGTCTCATGAATAAATAAATAAAATCTTAAAACACACACACACACACACACACACACACACACACACACACAACATTTGTCTCATGTGGACCAGAGCTGTATGATGGAAGCCAAGGAGGCAAAACTGATGCATTTTTAAAGTGGACTAAGGTAACCAATCTAGATTCTCTTAAGTGCCATGTGTGGTGGATGGGGCCAGCCGGTTGGATGGAACCCGTGTGGGTTCTGGTGTCTCTCCCCCTTGGTGCATCCTCACCTAGTAGGCAGCTTCAATCAGATGCCTGAGGAGCCCTGGGGCTTTCTCTCTGGCATTCTCCCAAACCCACTGCCTCACATGGGTCCAAGTGATCCCACTGGCAGCCATAGTATTTCCTTCATAAGATCAAGTCACAGCAGCAGTGCCACATTGCTGATTAGGGATGACTGTCACGCATGTTGACAGAGGGCAAGTTCAGAGCATTGAGTAGGCAACAATCTGCCATGACCCTTTGGTGTAGCTGAGTGTTGATTCTTATTGCTGGGTCCAATCATGAAACCATCTCAGGTTTATAGCACTCAAGGCCAGTGGGTGGCAGTGGCCTTTGTCACCCTGTAGGCCCCAACAGGAGACCCATACTCTGTGCTGGCTCTACCCTACATGTCAGGCATGCCTGGATGATGGCATCCATCTCCTCTAAGGGATTTTAAGATAATTATCTGCAATATCAATGGGACTTCCCAAAAGTCTTCCCGTACTTCAGTCAATGGGGTGATGTAATATTGACTTGGATGGTCTTATACCAGGCCTGATGAAAGATTGTCATTTGCTGCATAAATGAGACTGTCCTCCTTTCACCTACAAGCTCCTCAATCATCCTTCCTGCTGGTGGTGATGTGTGGCAGGCAGAGATGCAATCATCATTGAAAGAGCCATCAGGTTGTAGTTACATTTATGGAGAACATAACATAACATATAGATTTGTTGAATCACTGTACTACTGTACATCTGTAACTAATGTAACATTGTGCATTAACTAGACTTCAATTAATAAAAAACAGTTTTTAAAAAAAGCATTGAAGGAGATAATCTAGGAATATAGTGGTTAAGGTCCAAGGAGTTCCAGAAAGACATAGTTGGAAGATTTGCTTTCCCATGTTTCTACCATAGAATTTGATATTTTAACATGTAAATGTAACACTACCAGAAAAGGAATTATTGATCATGTTTGCTAAGTATTCTGGGTTGGGGCTTGGATTGTGGTCATCATCAAAGCTGAATGAATCACTGAATCACCGTATTGTACACCTGGAACTCATATAACACCGTATGTTAACTAACTCGAGTTAAAATAAAAACCTCAAAAATTTTTTATATCTAATTCTCCTTTTCATACTCTCTCCATTCATCTAGGTGACTGTTTTTATTTATCTTTCCATTGTCTCTTTTTGAGAAAGTAAACATTTATATGTTTACATATTTTCACTTTTTCATCAAAGTTGTTTCACTTGGTGTTTTCTACTTGATTTTGTCTCTTACAAATATAGAGATAATTTCATATCAGTATTACAGATTTTCTTCACTCCTTTTTTAGATCTACATATTCTATGGATAGATGAGCCATGGTTTATTAAACCAATTCTTCATTGCTGGACATTAAGTTATGTATGGTCTTTTGCTATTATAAATGATTGCACAACTACTAGCTTTCTTCAGATAACATGTCTTCTTTTTGTCAGTGTATCTTTGAATCCAAAGCAGAACTCACTGCTGGATCAGAAGGGATGTGTGTGTGTGTGTGTGTGTGTGTGTGTGTGTGTGTGTGAATGTGTGTGTAGTATTACTGGACATTTATAGAGTTGTGCCATGTTGGAGCACCTGGGTGGCAGAGTTGGTTAAGTGCCTGACTTTTGGTTTTGGGTAAGGTGGTGATTGATCTCATGGTCATAAGATCGAGTCCTGTGTCAGGCTCTGTGCTCAGTGTGGAGTCTGCATGAGACTGTGTCTCCCTCTGTCCTTCCTCCTAACTCTCTTCTCTCAATTAAATCTTAAAGGAAAAAAAAAAAAAAGAGTTGTGCCATATTGAATTCCCATTAATAGGATATGAAAGTACATGTTTCATGACACATTGGTAATAGATTAAATTGTTGTATTTTTAAATATTTGACAATATTTATGATAAATGGTACCTCAGTCTAATTTTAATTTGTGGTTTTCTATATATTAGTGAAGTTGAGTATATTTTCCTATGACTAGGGGTCATTTGCATTTTATTTACAACCTATGCCCATTTTTTCTGTTGGCTTGCCAGTGCTTTTCTTCTCAATGTTTAGAAGTTCTTTATAAGCTTGTGGAGAAGTTGCAAAACATTTTTTGTTACTATTGCATTTTAACTTGTCTGTGTTGATTGTCTGTGTTGATTTTCTGTTTTTTTTTTTTTTATGGCCATGCAAAGTTTTAATCTGTACTCTATGTAATCCAGTTTTTAATTTTGAGTTGTAGCAAAAAAATGGACTTTTGAGTCATAATCCAGGAAGCTTTCCTTACTCTTAACTTTTATATGGGGAATTCATACTTTTTCCCCCTAGAATTTGTGGAGTTCTATGTTTTACATTTGAATAACTGATACATTTGGAATTTTATATCCATATTTAAAATTTTGTATTCAAAGCTATTTTTTGCACTCTTGATCTTTGAGAGAGGCATGTTGAAGTCTCCCTCTCTTATTGTTGACTTATCAACATTTCCTAGTGTTTCTGTTGATTCCTGCTTTGCTTATTTTGTGGTCATTAGGTACATACAGACCAAAAGTGTTAAAACAGCTTGTTTAAAAATATTATGATTCTGTGACGTTCCTCATCATTACATTAAAGTATGTTACTATATAGCAAAAACAAACAGGTAAAGGTGAGTGAGGCACTGAAAGCTGGCATTCACAGGCATGGTGGATGAGGCAGCATCATGAGGAATGCTACACAATCAGTCAGGCACAAATGCTGGTCGGTGATGAACACTATGATGGTTCAAACAAGGAAGATAAGATAAGATGGCTGGATAATAAACAAATGCACAATTCCGTCTTCTCTACCTGCTGCTATAAATGTTCACATTGAGCCACTATGCCTCATGTGGCCCATGCATTTTTAATTTTTTTATTGTCATAAAGTGTACATAACATAAAACTTACAATTTTAAGTTGATGTGTCATCAGGTCCATTCTCATGTTGGTGTGGCCATCACCACCACCCATCTCCTGAGATTTACATCTTTGCAACCTGAAATTCTGTCCCATTAAATATGAACTCCTGATGTTCCCCTCTGTCCAGCCCAGGCTGCCATCTTTCTACTCTACCTCTGTAAATTTGATGACTCTAAGTACCTCATATACGTGGAATCATACATTATTTGTCCTTTTGTGTATAGAAACAACTAATTCTTACAAAGTTACCCCCCTTGAAGAGGGGCAGCCCTGCCCATGAAAGCTGTCAGAACCACTGGATATCTATGTGACCATACGCACTTCAATAAATTCAAGCCATACCTCTTACCACATGAAAACATTAACTCAAAATGGATAATGTAAAACGTAAAAGTATACAATTTTGGAGGAAAACATAGAAGAAAATATTTGTGACCTTGAGCTAGGCAAAGATTTCTTGCATATTCTTTATAATACTGAAGGCACAGTTCATAAAAGAGCAAGTTCATAAATTGGATCTCATCAAAATGAAACTTCCACTCTTGAGAAGACACTGTCAAAAGCATGAAGAGCATTGTCTATCCATACACAGAGAGAATATTTACAAAGGACGTCTATGATAAAGAATTTGTGTCTCGAATATAGAAAGAACTCTTAGAACTCAATGAAAACCACCCAGGTACTCAGTATACTAATATTACACAAAGGATTTAAGTAGATACTCCACCAAAGGAGACATATAGGTAGAAGATAAGCACAGGAAAAGATTTTCAACATCACTGGTAGATAGGGAAATGCAAACTAAAGCTATAATGAGACACCACCCTACAGCTATTGTTATGGCTAAAATTAAGAAGATCAAACATCCTAAGTGCTGACAAGGCTGTGTAGCAGCAGGTAGAGCCCACACTTCGGTGGCTACATGACACACACCAGCGTGAAACTAACACACATCTACCCAGGTAGAAGATGTGCACATGCATGCTCATAGCAGACTTGTTTGTGATGGCCTCAAACTGGAAACAACCCAAATGTCCATCAGCAGGAGAAAGAATAAACCCACCATTTTATTTCCACACAAAAGAAAACCGCTGAGTAATAAAAGGGCTCGAAATGATGATACATGTAACAGAGCAGGTGAATCTCAGAATAGTTCTGCTGAGTGAGAGAACCTAAACAAACAAACAAAGAGCACACACTGTGCGGGTCCGTTTATATAAAATCCCAGAAAATGCAAACTAATCTGTAGGGTCAGAAAAGAGATCAGAGGTACCTCTTGACTAGGGAAGGAGCAAGAGGAGCCTTTCACAGATGATGACTGTACACAAGGTCACCATCCTGACCGTGGTGATGGTCTCTGCTGTGTATTTATGTCAAACCGATGATCCCTCAAGCATGTTCATTGTGTTGTGTATGAGCTACACCTCAGTAAAGCCATTTTAAAATATTTTGAATCGCAGCTATTAGGTGAAATTTTGTCCTGAATTTTCCAGAACCACCTTAATGGGTGTGAAAAGATAATCTCATTGTGGTTTTTATTTTGTATTTCCCTAAAAATTAGTGGTGTTCCATATCGTTTTGTAATATTTTTAAAAATCATGTGTCTATACACAAGGACTCCAAAGAACATATTTGCCTTGAGATCTATATGGACCCAAAGGGTAGCTCTGAGGGATTCTAACCCTGGTTTTCCTGCCTCTTAGCTGTGTAGTGTTGGATATGTTTCCAAAGCTATCTGGGTTTAGCATTATTAGATTGTCTATTTCCATTGTTGATCAGCATTCTGAAGCAGCAATACTGTACAATGATTGTTTTCTTGAAACGTTGAGCTATGTTTTACTGTAAATAAGACCTAGTATTGACCCATATTTGTTTTATGTATCCTTATTTGGAATCTTATAATATTTCCATATCTATCTATCTGATTCCTACAGTATGGTAATTCAGTATTAATTTTAAGAAAGATTTCAAATTATCCAGGTTACCACATTACTTTTCTATGTAAAGAAAAATAAAAATCAGAAAAAGTAAATGTTTTAGGGGATATTCCTTTTGTACATCTATAACTGAAATGAAAATCAACTGGAACTTTAAACCATTGACACTGATATTGATAATTTACCCATTGCTGGGTCCCTTTTTTTTTTTTCAATTTTACTTTTTCATGTGTGTTCTTTTTAGGACTACGTTTCAAATGCTTATCAAGCATAACTACTTTTAAGACTTTCCTCTGGAGTCTGCAATGCACTCCCTTTTTTCAAACATCTTTCTTGAATTTTTGGTTTGGCTTTCTCTTCCCCTTTTTAAAAAAGCTTCTTATTATAGACTCTATGCTTTGATCATTGCTATTCTGGAAAAAAAAATGAGTATCTATTCAGATCCTTTGTTTGCTAAACTGCAGTATGCATATTTCCTTGGACAAACCTGAAAATCTAAGTCCTTCTTGGCACTTAATGAGCTTAGGCCACAACTCAGTATCCATAGCTCCTGGGTTGACTCCCAGTGTCTCCAGGCATCTCCTAGAGCTGCATGAGATGGATGCTTCTAAGCTATCTGACATTTGAAAGAAAGAAAACTAAAGGCTTAATGTTTACCATCAGGGGTTTCTCTCTCCGTAAATTTGTTTCTATATATACTGGCAGGAATGTCCCTTCCCTCAGTAAAATATAAGATAGTCTTTATCCATGGTCATTACTTGGATACTTGCATTTTATTACTAAATAGGGCACTGGTAGGGTGGGTGGGTAGTAGAAAGATGTCACTATGTAGCTGCCCCACTTTCTACTTTTGTGAGTTTCTGGATCTTGGAGGATAGAACACAAGATTTTCAACTGTAAGCTCACTAGCAGTTAAATATCATTGGTGATCTACAAATTGTGTATTTAAAATGTCACTCTATTATTTTTCAGTCAATTGAAGTTCATAGCATGTTCCCAGAAACTTTCTAGGCTGGTCAACATCTCATCCTGACATGTATCAGATTTGACAAGCTAATTGCAGATTTGAAGAAATTGCTGAGTATCTGCAGAACCACTATCTATAATTTAAGGTGCAAAATCTTCATTAACTGGTTATTTTTATTCCCACTTGCTAGCACTACGCACAACAGCCATTGGAACTTAGTGTGCCATGGTGGAGACCCCTTCTGTGGTTTCTTGTGAATCCCTGGATCTGAGTTTGCTCTCATGGCTGCTGTGATATTTTGGCTATCATATAATTTCCCCTTAAATGCTACCTCAACAGCTATCAGCCGCTCTGTAGACAACCATCATTTATGTCTTTTCTATATTGTATTATCACATTTTCCTCTTGGCTGCAGGGAATATTTGCTTTGTTACTTACCTATTTTTTGGCCATTTACATATGAGCTGCCATTCATTTGTAAAAGAGACTATTTTGAAAGTTGCTAGTCCACCTACTCTTCATGCCTGATAAATAATAATAATGTAGAGGGCATTATTTTTAAATCTAAACACCTCAATTCTAAATCTGATTTGGTTCATGGGGAAATGATATTTTATGCATATTAAATATAGAGCAAATAAAAATACTTTAAAGAATAACCTTGTCAGCTTTTTTTTTCTTTAAATTGTATTCTGAATGATGCCTTTAAGGAATTCAAGTAAATAACTTCTGCTTCGTTTTATCTTACATTAGAAAATCAAGTGAGGGGCACCTAGGTGGCTCAGCCAGTTAAGTATCTAACTCTTGATTTCCGCTCAGGTCATGATCTTAGGGTGGTGGGATCAAAGCCCTGATTCAGGCTCCACCCTCAGCCCAGAGTCTGCTTGTCTCTCTCCTTCACCATCTTCCCCTCCTCCTGTACACATGGGTGTGCATGCTCTATCAAGTAAATCGGTAAATAAAATTTTTTCTTTTTTTTTTAAGATTTATTTATTTATTCATGAGAGACATAGACTGAGAGAGAGAGAGAGAGGCAGAGACATAGGCAGAGGGAGAAGCAGGCTCCTCACAGGGACCCTGATGTGGCACTCGATACTAGATCCCAGGATCAGGATCTGAGCCAAAGTCAGGTGCCCAATCGTGGAGCCACCCAGGCATCCCAGTAAATAAAATCTTAAAAAAAAAAAATAGTTATGTAGGAAATCAAGTGTAAAACATTAAGTTCAATTTATCTGTATTTCTGAAATTAATATAGAATTAGATTTTCTTTTGTGCTCAAATCAAATAAAGTCAAACGAAATCAGATAGCTCTTCTCTATGCCAATGATATCTAGCATTCACTAGGATGACATCACATTACGGGATATATTTGACTTCAAAAAAAATTTTTTCTATGGTATATCTTTTTATTCAATTTTCTATATAAAGCACCTAGAGTAAATAAGATGATCTCCACAAAATTTATAAGAATGATTATGTTCAATGGCTTTGATAATCAAAGGATTATACTATAGCTAATAATAAAATTGTATAATTTTTTTTAGCTTTTACAGTGAGCCAAAATTCCTAGACATGCCAGACTATACAGACTGTCTGTCAAATGTGAAATTCTGCAAGGCTTTCTGTGTGGTCAAAGACCCAACCCACCTATGAGTAAATCCACAGGACTTGAACTGGATTTATGATTATCCTGGTGGTATAGAGTGATAGGTCAAACAACTTGTCAATGTTGTCCTGTAACTTGAGATGGAAACACATCAAAACAAGAGAGTCATATGCCAACCTCCAAGGCATTTGGCCCTCCACTTACCAGTGTTTTTGCTGTGTGAGCAAACAGCAGCGGTTGGTTGACAAGGC
This sequence comes from Canis lupus dingo, assembly GCF_003254725.2. Taxonomy (NCBI): domain Eukaryota; kingdom Metazoa; phylum Chordata; class Mammalia; order Carnivora; family Canidae; genus Canis; species Canis lupus. The sequence continues at coordinate 54,590,261 of NC_064264.1, read as the reverse complement.
ACTCTAACTACTGAGTACCCAAGCCATGATCACGGGTTTACCTCTGACGCAGACTGGTACATTCATGTTGATTCACGGATTGAGACTATTCCCTAACCCTAACAAGCTACAAGCCAAACACCATTGGTCATTAAGATGTCAGGGCAAGTTGGTGTGGTCTGATGAGGGGAAATCCATTTCATTATGCCGGAAATAAGTATCTATCTTTCTGATGAAGGCTCAGTAATTTTATCTGTACATTAAGAAGGTCATTACACCGGAATCATACCCAATAAGATCTGTTTTATTAGTAGAGAGAAGGAGTATTTGGTTAAATCAGTTACAACTACTCTAGCACCCAACTATGTCCAGTCAACATAACAAAAGAGTTTGTGGCCTTTATGAGCCACATAAACCCACAAATACCAGCTGGTTGAAAGTGACTTCCAGAAATAACTTTAGAAAGCTTGAACAATAATAACATAAATTTTGTGATTCATTGTAAGGGACTGCAATAACTTGACAATAAGTTGTGTCTTCTATCTAAGAGAGCTTCTGGAAATAAAACGTAAGTCATAAAGAAATATGATACTGCATCGTCTGCTGTTTTGAGCATAATTTAATATCATTAAATTATTTCATGAGAAAATAAATATGATGAGAATTCATATACAATGTATAGCATTTACAGTTCTCTTCATTGAGGACCTTTACTTAACTTATTAATTAGTTAGAATTCATTGTCATTCTATGTAACAGATGTGTTTATCATCATTCACCAATCTATAATTAGATTGTATATTGGAGAAAGTGAGGTTTTCTAATCTTTTATTAGAATAATTTTGCCCTTTAATTTTTTTTTTTTACTTTAAGTCTTTTTCAGAAGGATTACTTATTATTAGAAGGGAGGCTTGATGCAGTTGATGATAAGTGTAAAGTAGATGATTAGCAAGGACCAGGTAACAACCGGCAAGGTCTGAGTGATGTCATGGTGATGCTTCCCTACCTCATTTTCACCTTCCAGAGCTTGTTCTTGATTGTGGACTGCTATTCAAAATGTATTTGAGAGGAATTTCAGAACGCAGTGAAAATTGTCTACCCCATATCAGGCAAAGCATTTGCTACAGAGAACATTTAATTTATTTCTTCAAACTTTTGACCGAAAAGAGTCAAATAGAATGAGAAAAAATAAGTAAGGCATTATGCCAACTCAGTATGACCATATCTTGTCATTTGCAGTCAAATCCTAGAAATATTTTTAAAGCTCAGTTTAAAAATGAGACACATCAGTTACATGACACATATACCTCCTTGTATAATATTTCAAAAAAAAACTATAATTGTAGAGAATAAACTAATCAAACTTGGCTGTCATTCAGTTCAAAAGAAAACATGATCTACTATCTACTACATGTACTTAGTACCACCCAAAGTACTGTATGGCTTTGCCTCTGCAGTGCCATGTTCTAGCATACATTATTTAGCATCAAGAAAAACAATGCTACTGAATCAGTATGCATCAGTTATATCCCAACTTTAGTGATACTATAATAAGAAAAAATGGTATGCTATTAAACGAAATAAATTGATCCAAATATATTCATTTCTCCATCCCCATGCAAATGACCATAGCACAAACCACCAGACTGTCACATGAACTGTCTTTTAATAGATTTCCCTCAAATTGAGTCTTGTCTCCTCTCTGACTCACTCAACCAAAATTTATTCTTCTCCCAGCAACCTTGGTGATCTTTTCAAATTGTAGGTTTGAATATGGTAAAAATACTTCTGTAACTGCTTATTGCTCTCATGATAAAAGCTTAAAAAGGCAGAATTATCGAGATCAGATGATCTCATACTTCAGATCTTTCTAGAATTTTCTGATGTACAAGATTTCATACCAATTAACAAAATAAACTGCAAAATATAGTTACTTTGTAGTTGCTTTTCTCAAATTTAAGCTTAGAGAACAGGTTCTGTGGCAGATTGGATTTTCAAAACTGGTTACGGCAGTACTCCCCATCCTAAAGACCTTCTTGCAAGATCACTTAGAAACTATCCGGAATGGTGGTCTACTTCTTGTAATCCTGGTTGCACCTGTCACTTATTTTGCATGAAAACTTGTGGCAGAAGAAAGTTATGTTACCTTCATGGCTGGCTGTGTGGGATGTGCAGCTTCCCCTCTCAGGCACTTGGAATATTCTTTCTTTGGGTGGCAGTTAAGATGCTGTGGGAAAGTTTAAGTGGCCATCTTGAAGACAGATAAGGCCACCTCACCTGTTGACAGCCCCAATTGAACTCCTAGCAGACAGCCTCAGCAGTGGCCAGCCATATTGTAGGCCATTCTGAAACCTCCAGCTCTTGCCAGACACCAACTCACTCCAGCTGAGTAAGTGGCCCCAGTGAAGACCACATGGAGCTGCAGAACTGCACCACTGTGCCTTACCTGAGTTCCTCAGTTCAGAATCAGCAGCTAACGGAATGGCTGGCATTTCATCCTCTAGTTTTATTGAGATATAGTTGACATACAATATTGTGTAAGTTTAAGGTGTACAACATGTTGATTCAATACACATACATTTCAATATGATTACTGTCATTTAAGACAGTAGATTTGGAGGTAATTTCTTATGTAGCAAAAGATAAATAAAAACAATTTCCTAATTGGGAATTTATCATACCTTGTGAGGAACCAAAAGCTGAGGGACAAGTATATCAGGACAAATTTGTAGAGGAAGAATTGTGAAAACAAAATGATGAAAACGTGAAACTGCTAGAGAAAAAATGGTACTTCCTTTTTAAAAAAAAAAAAATTATTTATTTATTCATGAGAGACGGACTTTTAAAAACAAATCAACCATTATGGCCACACATTTATGATAATGTTTCAGGAAGAAATAATTTTGTATATATTGGATTTTATGATGGCTAATGTAAGTATATGACATATTACACACACACATACATAAAGATTCTCCCAATGGTTAACTATGAACTATCAACCACTTTCAGTGTCTGAAAATAAAGGATTTTGAGATTTGCCTGAACTGTGATATCTTTGTACAAAGTTGTTTGTAGGAAACACATTACTGAAAACCTTTTCCAACAAATATATTTTTCTGTCTCCAAGAATCTAGAGGTATTATTGTACGTACTTCTATACCAGATGAGTGGACATGTGGAGAAAAATAATTTTGTTTATTTGGTAGTTGTTTCCATTTTTATTCAATTTGAAGCAAGCTGGATTAAGAATGCATTAAATTATGTTTCTGCTCTGTTTTCATTTTTGTTTAAAAACATATGAATTTTGATTAAACTATTCTTTTCTTTTTTTTATTTTTATTTATTTATAATAGTCACACAGAGAGAGAGAGAGGCAGAGACATAGGCAGAGGGAGAAGCAGGCTCCATGCACTGGGAGCCCGATGTGGGATTCGATGCCGGGTCTCCAGGATCGCGCCCTGGGCCAAAGTCAGGCGCTAAACTGCTGCACCACCCAGGGATCCCTAAACTATTATTTTCTGAATGGAAAACTAACAAAGAGTATCCTGTCATTGTCACTGGCAATGCAACAAATGGTAAATGTCAGGAGTTAATTCAGGGATCAAGCTAAAATGATTTATACTGGCTCAGTGAAAAGACCACCAAGAGTCAATATAATGGGTGCCTGTGACTGAGGGGAGATGGATTGGCCAGTGCCTGGTAATATAAGCAAGAGGGTGAAAAAGAAGGAGGGGACTTATTGGACTATTATCCCTCTTTCTTTTTTCCAGTTCCTCTGCTTGTAGTCCCCCTCACTCATGCAAAATAGAAAATGCTTAAAAAGAAAGTTATCTTTGCAAAATTAGACACCACATTTCCAGGCCCTAGAGATTAAAAGATGGTTTGAGATTTAATTGATGATTTTCAATTCTAGAAATTTCTTTTCTAACATCTGCCTTTGAGCTTAATCTCGATGTGAAGTGCAAATTCATTGCCTGTCTTGTGTGCTGTGATGCCCTCCTTATTTGATAAACACAGGTCATGCTATTATGAGGATTAAATAGAAGACACACACATACACACAGGCAACCTCTGGCATGTTATCCGACACTAAAGTGCAGAAATGGCAATTTCGTTGGTACATCAGTGAGATCTGCTGAGATGATTGTGTGGGTGCCTACTACCTTGTGAATCCACATCTTTGCTTCTAGCTCCTTACCATTTCTACTCTCTTTTTCTCATTCATATATTGTGTTGGAATGGCCTGTGGTTCTGAGCTCAGAAGATGTGATTAAACAAAAACTGATACCAAACAGCAATCCACACTTTCACCCAGGCAAGTCACCCTTAGGATCTCTGCTCTAAGAGGTTCTACAGGGCATTTTCAAGTAAATTGCAGAGAGTGAGAGAGAGATTGAAGGAGATGAAGGAATCATGCTGCAGATCTTCTAATTTGTTTAAATTATGATGAGGAAGGTTGATTTTTTTCAGGAATATAAGTTAAGGAAAATCATTTAAAGAAAAGTTAGAAATTTAAATTAAATTGTTTATTTTTGGGAATTGTACTGTCTAGTCTTAACCTTTATTGAAAGGACCAAGTTAGCAATATAACATTTTTAAAATATTGATGTTAACTAATATCATTCTAGGTGCTGCTGGTAGCATATTAAAGATGGAGTTACGAGTTATATAACACATCAGTGATCTTGGAAGGTTAGAGTGCCCTTGGAACTTGCTGAGATTAATACTGATTGGTAATTGAAGAGAAATCCTATACAGTCAGATTAATAGTTCACATTACATCTGTCATATGAGTATAAACATAGGTATTACGGTTCAGAAATTCATCTGATATAACTCTCATGCCATTTATCTCAGGAAAAATCCAGTTACAGGCAATGACAGTTTTCTTTACTGAATGCCATTGAAATTAGTACCTATTAATATTAGTTAATACTTTAGATATCTAAAATACTATTAGTGGAAATAAATATAAAGGTATTGAATTAACGGAACAAACTGGTGTTAAAGATACACTAAATTGTCCATTTGCCAGTAGTGCTTATGAGGAAAAATATTTTAACACATAGAAACATTGTCAGTGGCATACACTATTTTATATTCTATCTGTGAAATTTAAGAAAGTGCAAATATTCTAACATGAGAACACATAAAATATACCATGCTTGAAACAAAGAAAGATGTAAAGAGTCTATCAGACTTAGTTTCTATAGTCATGCCATGACAAAAATTTGAAGAAGTCTACAGTATTCTTATATATCAACTGAATCACAAGTATTATATAAACAGCATAAAAAGTTATCTCATCTTTATTGTTGTTTCAACTCCGTAGATCTGCAAATTTACCTTCACTCTCCTTATATCATTGACCCCTATAAACCATCAATGTTTTATGTGTTTACAATTTTTATTATAAAACATCTTTTGCTTTTATCTTTTCCTAAGGTAATGTATTTCACATTTTAAAACAAATCAGTCACTCTGGGATTTGTTGATCAGCTTTAGTTTGCGAGTATTATTCAGTGATCCAATAATTACATACTGTTGCTGATATATACAGGTTATTATCCTCGTAGCAAAGAGGATCCTGGAGACTTCCTGGAGGAGGTGGCCACTACATCCCTCTTGTAAGATTGGTAGTAGTTTGTCAGGTAGACATGCTTGACATCACCCTAACCAGAAGAGATAGTGTGTACAAAGGTCAGAGGCATAGAAAAAGCAATTTCAGAGGTCAACAAATAATTTCATTAGGCCAAGATATGGTCAACTCACAAAGATTGTGTAAGTCTGTATGCCTATCCTTTTTATACTTCTTTGGGAGTATGATCATGGTTCCCCTCATTTTATTTCCCTTTATATTTTCTAACTGAAGCTAGTTAGGCTTTCTGTCTATGATACTTATAAACCTTCTTGATCTTTTTAATTGCCTTATCAGTATGAATAGTTGATTCATGATCAAAATAATAAACCCATGTTAGAATGTGGTCATTTAAAAAATCATCTTTTATGTTCTTACCATATATCGTGTTCCTGTGTGGTTTTATTATGCAGGATATCATGTCAGAACAATGTGACTATCATCATCTTTCATCAATGGCTTCATTCCTCATACAGTCTAATTTTCTAACTTCTGATAGGAGTTTTAACAAAAGAACAATTGCTCAGCATTTGAGTGGAGATGAAAGACATAGTCTCATGTTTTCTTCAAGTGCTATATCTAAGAACAATCTCTTTAACATAAAGAAACAGGATCTACCTCAGGTGTTCATCATTCCCTTGAACTCTTTAACTATTCAACGAAAAAAGATATTTCTACTCATAATATTTCTTTCAATTAGGAAAGATATTTTAAGTAGGAAACTATGAGTTCTTCCATGCTTGTTAATAGTACTAAGTTAAATTTTATATAGAGATGAGTATTTTTCTGAATAAACCAAGGCAGGTTTGAAACTTTGGCTTTAGTAATGAATACTTTTGATCTGAGTCTAATGAACGATTGTTAAATTGAAAAAGAAAATACATGAGTGTCCAATCAGAGTACCCTTTACTAGAGTGTGAGGGAGAGTTACCATAGTATATGAGTGAGCTCATGGTGTGACACATAAGGGATCTGTGGCATAAGGTAAATGAAGACCTAGTTTTGCTCAAAATAAATGCTGCATCCCAGGTGTGATTACAAAACCAAAAATGACACAAAACAAAAAAGACAAGTACTGTGGCAGCAGAGCCAGTTCCCAAAGGCAAGGATATTGAAAGAGAAAATAAAATGAGTGAATCACAAAAAGAATCAATGTGAGGAAGTAACGTATCCCAACCAGGACTGCTGTCTCCAGCCACTGGTGACAGTTCTGATGCCGGGATGCTGGCACCACCAGGTAACGAGTGCCAATCAATATGTGCATCCACATGAGTGAGGAGGTATTAAGTGGTTTCTTACATTGAAAATTCACATGTTGAGGCACCTGGGTGGCTCAGTCAATTAAGCATCTGCCTTGGGCTCCGGCCCTGATCCCAGGGTCCTGGGATCAAGTTCTGCATCAGGCTCCATGCTCAGTGGAGCATCTGCTTCTCCCTCTTCCTCTCCCTCTGCCCTCCTGCCCCTCATCCCCACTTGCGAGCTCGTGCGCACATGCTCTCTCTAGTTCTCTCAAATAAATAAATAAAATCTTTAAAAAATTGTGAATGTTGTTTCAATTTAAGTTGCCTTCAATACTTCCATCTTTAAGGCTTCAATACAAAGGATAGATTTTGTTTTCATGTTCCAATTGCTTTTGTGTTCTGTTTTGTTTTCCCTACACCAAATTTGGAGCATCTTAATAAATGAAAATCAGAGATATCTAGAATGTTCAATTTCAGTCTATAGAGTGTGTAGAAGTAAATTTTATACAGATATTAAAAGTAGTCATTTCATAGCAAATGTGGAATCTCCAGGTCAGTTCACCTCTAATCCTCTGGTACTCCTCTGTGGGACTCTATACCGATAAAGAGTTTTTGGACGATGTGTTGACTTGTGCTGGTACTAAAAAATTCTTTCAGGGACATCTTTTATTATTCCCTTGATGAAAACTGTCTCTACCATGCTGAATCATCTGAGTATTTATTCTTCCTTTTCCTTGCTTTTGATTTTGTCTCTGATACTAATAAACATCTGAAGGTGGAGCATATTGCTTATGTAAACTGATCTTACACGTGGAAATATATCTTCAATACATTGCTCCAGGGTGACTTTCTCAACACTCCACAGTTTATGTTCACGTGGAGAATTTGTACTCCAATCGAGTTGTGTTTTAAAGTCATAATATTCTCTGTGAAATTTAAATATCTATCGAAAAACTTAAACAGGAGACAGGTTTGGGTTTCTCGATCCATCTCTCATTGCTAAGTTGATTTGGAGAAACTAAAATAGTTAATATTTATTGAATAGTTAATATTCAATATTGTGTCAGTTGCTCTTATAATCACTTTGCATGAAATCATTAATAGTGATGAAAACCCTCAGTGAAAGATAGTAGCATTGTCCTTATTTTAAACATGCTAAAATTGGATTACAGAGCTGTGATGGACTTTGCTAGAGCTCTGATAGCTAGCCGAGGAGCTGCTATGAGTTTCAAACTTAGTTCCTTGCTCTTACCCACTCTTGAGTGTTAACCGTTCTGAGCTTCAGTCATTTCCAACATAAAATAGAGAAAATTCTTTCTTCACAGGGGTGTTACGGAGACAAGTCTCCTTGTCTCTAAACATGTTTCAAAGAGGCATTCACTCTGTCCAAGGATTACAAAGAAAGTGTGCTTTCCCCCTCAGGGTTAAGTAGCCTGCAGCCGGAGTGCACAGATGGCTGGGCAGAATGAGGGCTGACTTTCAGCACCCACTCCTCTGTCGCCTGGCAAACTAGCTCTCTGCCCAAGCCTGGAACTCTCACACTGGCTGTAGACACATCATGCCCTGTTGTCAAACTCATCAGCAACTCTGTTTCTCAGAAGCTAAAACTAGGGTGGGGTTTTTGGTGTGGTTATTGTTTGTTTTTTGTTTTTTGTCACATAGAAACATCTTCCTGAGGTAGCACCTACCTACTTGTCTTCCTTGCCAATTCTCCTCCATCAGTCTTCCCTCAATCTGTATGGGATCACTTGTGATTTCTGGATTTCCTACTTCTGTTTCTCTGATCCTTGGGAAGGCTGCTCCTCTTGTCTAGGAAGAGTGACTCTTCTGCCTAACCAACTCCTTCAGTTGCACTAAATATCAGATCATTATCACAAATGTCTTCTTTGACATCCTAAAACCAACCCAAGGCCATCTCTTGTCATATTTCCTAACACATTTCTTGTTTTTAATTAGAACATATCTTATGCTGTTTCAAAATTGTTTTTTTTTTTTTAAATATTTATTTATTCATGAGAGACAAGTGAGAGAGAGAGAGGCAGAGACATAAGCTGAGGGAGAAGCAGGCTCCTTGCAAGGAGCCTGATGTGGGCCTTGATCCCAGATCCCGGGATCATGCCCTGGGCCAAAGGCAGATGCTCAACGGCTGAGCCACCCAGATGTCCCGAAAATTGTTTTTATATCTGTTTCTTCTTTTGGTTTTACGGTTTTGGTGGCAGAGGATCTTTTCGGTTACTCCTTGTATACTTAGCAAAGCTTGCTACAGTTAATAGGTGTTTAGTAAATTCTTATTTTGTTGACTCAAGAACAAATCTGTAGCCAATTAAAAGGCATCATAGTTCTCTCTTAAGATTGAAATAACAGTGAAAAAAAGAAATAACAGTGAAAATGAAATTAATAAAGTTCGGTAGGTAATTACTATAAAGTTTTACCTTCTCACTTTATTTAGGATAGTAACTTATACTTGATTCTATGCACTTTGCTGGGGATATTTCAATTTGTTCTAACCGTCATAATTTACTTATCTGTATAGTCCCAGTAATTGGGACTGTAATAACTTAAGTTTCTGCCATTTTCAGGCTGCTTAGAATTTTGATTCACAATAGGAACAGTCCCATACAATGGAACAGGATGACAGAATTGAATTGGTGCTTTAAATTCTTATTTGATTTGATTGCCCAGGGCAGAGAAAGAAGGTAATTGTAGGACACAGAAAAGTATATCATGTCAATGACATTTAATAACTTGCCCAAAGATTTAGTTTTCTTTGGATGATATCTACATGTCTTCATGGAGCAGGGTGAATAAAAATCCTCTAGAGTAAAATTATTTTGGACAAATGTAATGTTTCTTATCTTTCTCTAACAAAGGAAGTACATTTGGCACTTTTTGTATGCTTCCTTGTACAGTAGCTATGTCCTAATTTTATTCATAGATTTTTCTTCTACTACACAGTTCTTTTGTAAAAAAGGTCATATATACTATTAATTGTCATTTATTATTTGTACCTAGCATTATATCTGCTTCTGATACAAATATGCTCATAAAATAACAATACCAACAACAAAAAAACAGCAAAACCAGAATGTATCAATCACTTAACATGTGTTTTCTATTGTCCATGAAAATATAATGATCAACTGGAAAAACTTTACAAGAATGATGTTCCTTTTTTTTTTTAAGATTTTATTTATTTATTCATGAGAGATACAGAGAAAGGCAGAGACATAGGCAGAGGGAGAAGCAGACTCCTCACAGGATGCCTGATGTGGATTTGATCCCTGGACCAGGATCACGCCTGAGCTGAAGGCGGACACTCAACCACTAGCCACCCAGGTGTCCTCAAGGTTGATGTTCCTAATGTTCTATTCATGTTTTAAACATTTGAAAGTAGTCATCAAAATACTTAAATTCCCTCTCAGTCTTCAAGTCTGCAGGTTGTCTCTATGTTTCCAGGAGTTCACTCAAAATTTTCAAAAACTAAGGTTTGAAAATTTCATCTCTCATTACAACAGACTCATAATAATAGTATTTCTTTAGCATGGAAAGTGTTTCCAAATTTCTTGGTAGAGTGGGTAATGTAAGTGTAGAAGGAAATTTATTTAACAATATCAAAGGAAAAATATGGCAGGAAAATATTTTTTTTTAAGATTTTAATTATTTATTCATGAGAGACAGAGAGAGAGAGAGAGAGAGGCAGAGACATTGGCAGAGGGAGAAGCAGGCTCCATGCAGGGAGCCTGATGTGGAACTCAATCCTGAACTCTAGTATTAGGCCCTGAGCTGAAAGCAGAGCTTAACCGCTGAGCCATCCGGACATCCCCAATTTAAGGAAAATCTTACCAAAAATATTGCCTTTCTGTATAACTACATATAAACTTTCTAGAACACAGTAAATATGTAATAAGAAATTATGTTTGAATTTGTACTAATATATCCTACTTAATTATGTCATATGCCTTGAACTTTAGTTGCTTTGTTTTAAGGGTTCTATAGTCAGCAGAAAAATTTCATAATAATTTAGCTGGATTGTCAGTAAAAAAATATCAGCATTGATTACATAGTAGGATAATTATATTTATATTCTTATCTTTTCATTAATAAAAGAAAGTAGACACAAAGAATGTGATCCTTCTGAAAAGAAGGAATGATTTTTGAAATTCTTTTTATCTTAGTAGTAGTACCCAATATGAAAATAACCAATTGAAAAAGGAAATATGACTGAAATGTTCATTTTAGTTAACTTTTAAATGATTTTTCCATGACCAAATGAATAATGTGATGTGAGAAAAGCTGCATTTTAAAAGTATATTTGTGCACTGAGTTTAAAGCTTAGAATATAAGAAAAACAAGCAAAAATCACTATTTAATAATGTCAAAGTATTCCATTACATGTGACTATTGTGCCAAATTTGCTTAATTAATTTTACAATTCTAATCTTACAGTCTTTGTGATTTAACTGATGTAATTAGATCCTTTATATTTAATGTGATTATAGCTAGAATAAATTTTACCTTTTTTGCTAGCTGTATTCCATTTATACCATTTGTTCTTTGTTTCCTTTTTTCCCCTTTATTCTCCCTTTCCTGGTCTGAATTTAGAAATTTTTTCATACTACCAGTTTAATCCTTTTTATTGACTTTTAAAAATATTACCTTTAGAAAGTTACTTTAATGGTTGTCCTAGAGTTTACATTACCCATTTCTTAATAATATGGATTTAATGCAAATAATGTTCTACAGAATCACATGTAGTATAAAAGCCTTATAACAGGCGCACCAGCGCTGGTTCTCCCCACAGGGAGCCTGCTTCTCCCTCTGCCTATGTCTCTGCCTCTCCCTGTGTGTCTTTCATGAATAAATAAATAATTTTTTTAAAAAGTCTTATAACAGTATATTATCAATTCCTCTCTCCCACTCCTTGTGCTATGTTTGTCATATATTTCAGTCTTATATATAAAAGCAAAATTATTTGATACAAACTGTGCTTTAAAAAGTGGTTACTGGGATCCCTGGGTGGCGCAGCGGTTTGGCGCCTGCCTTTGGCCCAGGGTGCGATCCTGGAGACCCGGGATCGAATCCCACGTCAGGCTCCCGGTGCATGGAGCCTGCTTCTCCCTCTGCCTGTGTCTCTGCCTCTCTCTTTCTCTGTATGACTATCATAAATAAATAAAAAAATATATTAAAAAAAAAGTGGTTACTTTTGGGGTGCTTATGTGGCTCAGTATGTTGAGCATCCAGCTTTTAATTTTGGCTCAGGTCATGATCTCAGGATCATGAGATTGAGCACTGAGTCAACTCTGCCCTAAGCAACAAGTCTATTTGAGATTCTTTTCCTTTACCCTTCTCCCTGCTTGTGCACTCTCTCTCTCTTTCTCTCTCAAATAAATAAACAAATCTTTTAAGAAAAAGTGGTCACTTTTTACAGCAATAAAAAAGAAGAAAATATATTTCACCATTATTTATTCCATTTTGATGTTCTCTTATTTTCAGTGGCTTAAATTTTCTGGTAATGTCACATTTCTGTGGCTTAAAGAATTTGGGGCACCTAGAGTCCTGGGATCAAGTCCCACATCAGGCTCCCTGAAGGGATCCTGCTTCTCCCTCTGCCTATGTATTTGCCTCTATCTCTGTGTCTCTCATAAATTAGTGAATAAAATCTTTAAAAAATAATTTCCTTCAACATTGTTTGTAGAGCACATCTTCTGATAATGAATTTTCTATTTCTGTTTGTGAAAGTATTTTTCCTTCACTTTTGAAGTATATTTTCTTTTTTTTTTTTAATTTTTATTTATTTATGATAGTCACAGAGAGAGAGAGAGGCAGAGACACAGGCAGAGGGAGAAGCAGGCTCCATGCACCGGGAGCCCGACGTGGGATTCGATCCCGGGTCTCCAGGGATCGCGCCCTGGGCCAAAGGCAGGCGCCAAACCGCTGCGCCACCCAGGGATCCCTGAAGTATATTTTCAAAGTGTCCATAAAGTTCTAGGTTTCTAGGTTACAATTTTTTTTTTTTTTTTTTTTTTTTTTTTTTTTTTTTTTAGCACTTGAACAACTTTATTGCTTTGGCTTCTTGCTTGTGTGGTTGCTGATAAAAAGTCTACCCTGATTTTATCCTTATTATTTTGTAGGTAAAGTGGCCTCTTTCCCTAGCTACATTAAAGATTTTTTGTCTTTGGTTTTCAGCAGTTTAAATGACTAAGTGTGTTTGGCATTTTTGCTTGTTTTATTTATCGAGTTTGGTATTCTCTATAATCCTTGGGTTTCTAGCATGGTGTCTATCAATGACTTACAAAATTCACAGCCATCATTTTGTGTAGTATTTCTCCTGTGTCGCATTCACGTTCTTATCCTTCAAAGGCTACTAATATGTTAGAATGCTTGATATTATTCCACAGCTCTAGAATTCTCTGTAATTTTTATTTTGCTCTGTTTTTCTGTTTAAATATCCATTTGAATCATTCCCATTTTCCTATCTTCTAACACACTGATGATTTCCTAGGCTTAACAAAGTCTAGCTATGAGCAAGTTGAAGGCATTCTCATCTTTATTAACTTGTTTTGTATTATAACATTTCTATTTATTTCTCTCTTATACTTTCCATTTCTTAACTGAAATTACCTCTCTGAACTTATCTGTCATTTACCTTTTACCCTAGAGCCTTTCACCTATTATTACAGTTATTTTATATTCTTTGCTTGAAGGTTCTAGCATCTGTGTCATATCTGAGTCTGAATGATTGTTTTCTATCTTCAGACTGTATATATCTCATAAATAAATAACTGAATAAATAAATAAGTGTGTTTGTGTGCATATATGTGTATGTGAATATATATACATGTGTATGTGTACGTATAAAATGAGTGAATCAGAGCATACATGTCCTTCTCCTGGGCCTTTGGTGTCCTTTACATGTAAATCTAATCAGAAGTTAGGCAAATTTGAAAGTGGTCCCCATTAGAGTTTCCCTGATCAGCATGGAGTCTCTCTGCTTTACTCTCTAGAATTTGTCTTTTCCATATTCCTAACTCTATTCCAATTTACATTTCCCCAGTGCTTATTAGTATGGTGATGAAAGACAAGGTGTGTATGCATTTTCTGATGTTCTGATTGTCTGTTTTAGCCAGATATTGCAAACCTGGGTCTTGAGGGTATGGCCCTCAGAAATGTTCCTGCTCCCCTAGTGGACGAGCAGAAATATCTGCTAGGTTCAGCATTCCATGAATAACAAGAGCCCAAATTTAATAAGTTCTGTCTAGAATGCTGAACCTAGCAGATATTTCTTCTAGTCTCCAGGGGCTAGAGCTTTTTGTTTGTTTGTTCACTTCTCTCAGCCACATGTCTGTGCCTCCCCTCAGGCCACAACTGTTTTGTTGTTTTTTCTTCAGTTGATTAGAGCTTTTTAAAAAATATTTTATTTATTTATTCATGAGAGACACACAGAGAGAGGCAGAGACACAGAGGGAGAAGTAGGCTCCATGCATGAAGCCCAATGTGCAACTCCAGGATCACCACCTGAGCCAAAGGCAGATGCTCAACCACTGAGACACCCAGGCATCCCGGATTACGGCTGTTGTTGTTGCTATTGTATGGGAAGTAGAGAGGTGGGTTTGTGTGGATTTTCAGAGGCGACTGAAGCTTTCTCAGGATCTTCTTCAGCTCTGCATACCTGATGGGGTTCTTGTGGATAAAGTTTATAGATGTGATGGCCCTCAAGTGTTTTCATTGTCACCCCATCTCACACTTACCTTTAGTAATTTTTCCAAAATTTCCAGCTGAATCTTCTTACCAGCCTGTGCAACATCAGGGCATCTGTTCCAGTGACCAAATTCTCTGGCCCTGCTTTTCTTCCTACATTCAACTCTCTATCCCCGGACATGGAGTTGAATGTTTATTCTGCAACTCAGTTTCTCTGATTTCTATGAATGCCTTGTACTCTCAGTTTGTCCATATTTTTTCATGATTTAAGGTAAAAAAGGTGCTCTTTCCTGCTCTATGTTAGAGCTAAAATCAGAAGCCCTGGAACTCTTTCTTCTTTCTTCTTTCTTTCTTTCTTTCTTTCTTTCTTTCTTTCTTTCTTTCTTTCTTTCTTTCTTTCTTTCTTTCTTCTTTCTTTCTTTCTTTCTTTCTTTCTTTCTTTCTTCTTTCTTTCTTTCTTTCTTCCTTCCTTCCTTCCTTCCTTCCTTCCTTCCTTCCTTCCTTCCTTCTTTCTTTCCTATCTTCTTTCTTTCCATCTTTCCTTCTTTCTTTCTTTTCTATCATGCTCTTTTTTTCTGTGAGATCATCAGTTAAAATTGATGATCAATATTTACTAAACAAAGATTTGTATGTGTATTGTTCAAAACAGTTTATAATATAATTTCTTCTTTAGGAAAAGCTCCAATAATCTAATTTGCCAGAACACTTATAATTTCTCAGGACAATTGTGTCATCTTCTTAATTTATGTACAAAAAAACTTTATGAGTATGAAATTGATTAGCTGACATGTCTTCTCACTTCACGTTACTCGATACAGAGCTAAGAGTCAAGTTGTATTCCCATGTACACAGTGGTATTTGGCATTCTCAGTGTTATTTCTGGAATTACTTTGTTCCCATCCATGTTTTTCCTTCTTTTGTTGCTTTATTTTCAACTCATTCTATTTTACTACCCTTCATGACTTCTCACTAGCCATTAGAAAAATCTTTCTAGAATATCACTGGGCATATATATAAAAAAGAGACAAATTTTCAAAAGGCAATAAAAAGGGAAAAAGGGAGAGGAAGGGAAGAAGAGAGGGGCAGCCTAAGAAAGACGCATATAAGATATTGTAGGAAATAAATATAAGCATGAATAATAATCTTATTTATGAAAAAGATTGTCAACACTAGTAGAAATTTTAGCAGAAACTTAAAAAATTCTAAAACATCTGGAAGGGAAAAAAACTTCATAAAAACTGATAAAAAGAATGTGCACTTTTACTGGTGACTTAAATGTAAAAAAAAATCAATATTGTGATTTTCAATAATTCAGTGTTAAATCCTGGTCTCCTGTCAATAATGCAAAAGTAAAGCATGAAGAAGTCATTTTTAGAAGCTTTGAGACAAACACTAATGTAATATTTAAGTTAGTAGAAAGTAGTACTGGGAATTTGTAGGTGAACAGAAAGGGTGTCAGGCATTTGTTCCTCTTCTTTACCTGTCACTAGCA
Organism: Canis lupus dingo; assembly: GCF_003254725.2. Taxonomy (NCBI): domain Eukaryota; kingdom Metazoa; phylum Chordata; class Mammalia; order Carnivora; family Canidae; genus Canis; species Canis lupus. The sequence goes on along the minus strand of NC_064264.1, from coordinate 54,574,210 downwards.
GCATGACCATGGTCAAGTTATTTAGTCTTCCTGAACTTTGTTTTCTGCCTCTATGAAATGAAGGATTTATAGTAGGTGATTACGTTTAAGTTTTAAAAATCTATATCTATGACTTTAAATGAAGGTTAAGGCAGGCTGTGTTGGGCATTTAATGCCAAGCTGAGGATTTGGGACTTGCTCTGCTAGTAAATGGAAGACCATGGATCGTGTCTGAGCAAGAGGTTATCTGAAGCATTAAAATAAGGGGTTACCTTAGAAAAAGAATGGTTAGTGTGTGGGTGAAGTGTAGAATAATGGCCTGGTCAGTAGTGTGGTGATGTAAAGGGCAGATAATAGACCACCACTCTGTAATTACATTAGATTTAATACAAAAAGGGATGTGAGCAGTAATGGTAATTCAGTACTAGCTAGCCACGACTGTACATTTTTTTCTTCCTCGGATTCACAGATTCAGGACATTCTATTATATGTGCTCTGTGATTGAGAAATGCTAGTCGAGGGTATGTGTAAACTATCTTCAGGATACTCAACTCTTGTTTAAGGCATATGAGAAAAGAATACACTTGCCTTATGTCAAACCCTCAACTCAGTCCTCCCTCCCCAATGAATACAAAGAATCACAAAACCTGAGTTTTCCCAAATGGCTGATATCACGGTACAGGGTGTGGTTGGCAGAATAATACCCCTGCCCTCAAGGATATCCATGTTTGTTCCCAGAGCTTGTGTATATGCTATGTCACATGGAAGAGAAATTAAGATTGCTAATAAATTGACATTGAGATGGGGAGATGACTTTGATTTGGGGATTATCCAGGTGATCTTCCAAAGTGAAAGAATGAGGAATCACAGTCAGCTCAGAGTAATGTAATTTAGGAATTCTATCCAGTATGGAAGTTGTGGAGATGGAGAAAAAGGATGTGGATGACTTTTAGGGATTGAAAAAGGATAAGGCAAACAGATTTGTCCCTACTGCTTCCAGAAAAGAATACAATCCTGCTAACACATTGATGAATCCTAGTGATAGTCATTTCAGGCATCTGACCTCCAGAATTATAGTAAATTTCTGCTGTTTTAAGCCACTAAATTTTTGGCAGTTTTTCACAGCAACAACAGGAAACTAATATGCAGGAATAAGTAAAGTTCATCAGAATTTGTAAACAGTGCTAATGATATGATATGATTACTTGTACTTATATATAAAATAAAAATTCAGAACAATTTCCTCCTTGAGCTCAGAGCCAGGCAGAGGTGTGTTTCTTTAATGAATTTGTTTGCTTACCATTGGTAGACAATAAGATCTACATGTTGGCTTTCTCCTGTGGGTCCCAGAATCTAAGAAGCTAAGAGTTAAGTTTTATGCTTAAATGTCATGACTAATAATAGTCAACTATTACTAAACCTAAGAGTTAATTGTAGCCTTTTTTTCTTTCTATGAATTTTTTCCTCCCAATTTTTACATTAGGGATTAATCTTTACTCTGATTAATGGTTTTGATAATATCAACTTGTTCTTTTGCTTTAAAGATTTATTAAAAAAAAAGATTTATTTATTTACTGAGAGAGTGCATGAGCAGGGAGCAGAGAGAGAGAGAGAGAGAGAGAGAATCTCAAGGTTATTCCACTTAACATGGAGCCTGAGCAGAGATTGATCTCATGACTCTGGATCACAACCTGAGCCAAAACCAAGAGTCAGACACTTAACTGACTGTGCCACCCAGGTGCCCCAACTTCAAAATATTTATAAAGAGAAAGGATAAGTTGCAATATACTAGTAATAAATTAAAACATAGCCTTATTCTAACTGATTAGATATTGATAATACATTTCTATAGGATAAAGAACCAGAAATCTCAGTCTTGCCTAACACAGGCATTTAGATTTGGTCATGTATTTACATTAAGATAATAAATAAATCTGAATAAAATAAAGACAAACAGTGAATGAGGTAGTAATCCTTTTCTAATTCTGTTTTCCCTTGTCTATCCTAATAGATGAGGTCATTAAGTTAAATTAGGAGTCATATAAAACTAGTTCAATCATAACCATTGGTTAATCAATCACAGTTTATTATTCTATCTCTGGACTCTAGCTAGAATTGTACTTAGGGAGGAAAGAAAATATAACAGTGTTTCTTCCAACAACTTTCTTGAATCTCTTCCATCTATGGAATATTACAAATGTCAGTGGTTATCAGAGTTTATAAATATTTAGAATTTTTTTCTCAAATCTGTGTGAATTACTTTTACTGAGTACTAGCTATTCATTTTTTACATTGCATATAATTTAGCTTCAAAATAATTTCTACTTCCTAAAAAAATAATAATAATTTCTACTTCCTGATGCTTCCATGAGCATGGGTGGCCAAGCTCTATAGAATGTTATAGAATTGGTTGGCATTAGCATGGTATAGACATGAAGTCCAATAGAAGCCAGAGAACGGAAAGGTCAAGTTTGCCTGGAATCTTGCTGTTTCCTAGAATAGTTGATATGTGAATTCGATTCTTTTCTTGGATAAGAACATTATTAAAACAATTGTGATTCCATAGTATAAACAAATGTGTCATATGTGGGACCAGAATGGATAAGAAAAAAAAAAATAAAGACTCAGAGTCTGTAAACAAATAACTCTGAAAAAATTCTTACTATTTGTGAATAGAATGAATTTTTAACTGTTATTTCTTGGTTTTGGTCTTTATTCATTTCAATATTCATTAAAATGAACATAAAGACATACTGAAAAGACTTGCAACTCCATTGAATCATTCAGGGAAATATATGTAAGTGTGTGTGTGTGTGTGTGTGTGTGTGTTGTGTGTGTTTTCTTTTTGAAAAAAGAAACCAAGTTTAAGCATAGTAATTACCCCATGGTCTAAATGAATTCAGCTTCAATCTAACTCTTAGGTGAGTTGAAATAAATCTCAGTAACTATAATTGAATATAGAGAGTAAAAACTTACATGAGGCACATTAACAAATATATTGTTAAGTGCCTTTTTTGTCAATTAACTGTGTTAGATACCAGAAGAAAAAATATGCCTATTTATCTGTGATAGAGCATTATCACATCGGACATAAATATTTCAAATATAGATCTTTGCATGCATGCATACATGCATTCATTCATTCTTCATATATATGTTATATATATATATAACATCACCAATTTTTAATAAATAAAAATAAAAATTAAAACAAATGACGTCTATTTCCTTGCCTTAATTGTGGGTATGCCAAATCAGAATACATCATTCTTTCATTTAGCTCCGGACTGTAACAAAATTGCTTGGCATATTGTAGGTGGTTAATAAATATTTTGTGAACTAATCTTGATTCCTGTAATACAGATTCTGCATAATGCCAATGCTTTAAATATTTATAGCAGCTATGTCCAACCACCACCTAAGCTCTATTGTGTTATTTTTTTCCCTTCTGAGATAATGATCTCAGCTTTTTCAGCTATTTATCAGACAGCACAGTGTCCTACATGTTTTGTCAGTGTCCTATGTGTTTCATCCTAATCTTCAAGTCTGGAAGACTTTTAAGAAACTGCATTTCTTGCTATGGGAAGCTATTGGGGGGATAAAAAGAAGAAATTCTCCAAAGCTATTTATAATAGGATGCATATTAGCTAAAATAATGAAGACTAAAGATTTTAGCATGGGCTGAATATCATAATGTCATGTAAAGTAAGTCACATGATAGATTATCAGGGTTTCAAATATGTTTGGGTCCTTACATATAATATAGTCTTGGTTAATTGATTATTTTAATATTTCAGAAGGATTCTTCTATTTCACTTATTTTGACTGGGGGTTGCTTTATAGCCCTAGGGGATATTATCAGTGTCTGGAGACATTTTTGATTGTCCTAATCAAAATGGAACAGGATGGAGGACACCACTGTCATTTAGTGGATAACAGCCAGGCATGCTGCTAAATATTCTACAAGGCATAGGGTGTTGCCAAGGTTGACAAATGGATAAATTTGCATTGTGATATGGCTTTCAAGCTACATTTTATATCATATTAGCAAATAAAAAAGATCTAAAAGGAAGTCTTCAAATAAATTTGTTATTATCACTCAATTCCCACAGTCACACTAAATGTGAGAGTAGGTGCTGGGTTTCATCCAATATTGTAACTTTCTCAGTTTCTCAAGATCCTGGAAGACTCCTGAGGTGTCAAACTTAAAAGCCAATGACACCAGTATATCAGAATAGCTAGTTTTCTTGTGTTTTTCCAAGCTGAAGCTCCTTGCACTATTAGCAAATGTGGGACATAGTCTGACCTTTGGTTTCCAGGAGAATCACTGGGATTCTACCAAGGTCAATCCCTGCCTGTGGGTAAGAGGAAGCTGATGTGCTTCCCAAAGCCCTGAAAACAGAGCTATTGAAGCACCAGTAAAATTGGGTTCATTTCATGTTTTCCAATTGTATGAGCTTTCTCATGTATAGAGAAGTTAAGTCACATATTCCCAGATTGTACTATTTATACTAGTCCTTTGTCACAATGTCTTTTGCCATCTGAGGGAACTACTACTAATAATAACTCTATTAATTAAAAGACACCCAGAACATTTATCAGCCTGCGAGGCAATCTTTGGCTTTCTTTTGTTTTCCTCTGTAATACATGATTGTGATTTTCCTGATCACCTCTACCATCTGAAAGCATTTCATGGCACTTCTCATGTATGTAATATAATACAGTTTGAAGGGGACTGAAATATTATATGCTTCTACACTTAGGAAGATGAGAGGTAGAATGAGGAGCTCAATTTCTTTGTCGAGATCATTTGGCGTAGGTGTTAATTCGCCAAGGTATTGCTCAATTACTGCTCAGACCCTGAGCATTGTACTCTCTTAGTGGGTAAGTATTTATGAAGAGATTTAAAGAAAATACATCACTGGTAAATGTTTACTCAGTGTTTCATGTTTGATCTTTTTGGTACAATCTTTCTACTAAAGCTGGAATCTATTTTCAATGACTACATATGAATGCAGCACACGTTCTGCGGCCTAACAGATGCCATCTGTAAAAGCATTTACTTTAAATTAGTGGAATAAGTAATCAAAAGGGCTTTGTACTTAATGCAAAACTTTTGGTGACTATTAAATGCTCATTAGAGGGTGTTTTTGCTGTATGACTGTCAAAATCAGCAGGACGTTTATGTTAGATTTCCTGAGTGGGTCAAGATTGAATATGATTTTACAACCTAAATAACATAAATGAATGCAGGTTATTTCAGCATCTCCAGATGTTTTTTAAACTCTTTGCCCCTAAACCCAAAACTTAGTGCCATTTCAAATTCTGCAATGGTATTTTAGTAAAGATTTTTAAAATTAAATATTTAGCATGTTTAGATAAGCAGGCTACTTTTTCATACTCCCAACATTTATAAATGAAAAACAGATACTATCTCTAATGCTAAATATTACTCCAGCCCATCTTTTATGGAAATATATCCCCAGGGAATCGGATAATATTAAATCAGCTTAACTATGCACTTATTACAATAGCTAATTATCTAAAGTTTTTAATTATCTTATGATGGCTTATTTGCTGGATTGTGTATGTGTTGCAACTTGATTGAATCTCTGGAAATACGTCCTTATTATCACGTTGCTTTTAATTAAACATTCAATAGCTGTCTTGTTTAATCTGGAGAGATGCATCTATTATTCTCACTGTTGTTATTTATGTGATACCATGCACAGAAATGGTACAGTATAACAAGAATAAATGCTTCACCCAAATCATGGTTCTCACATTGAGAAAATGAAGTTCCTACAACTATTAACTGAAGTCTGTAAGTGCTCTGATTATAAAAGATGATTTTGAAGACCCTTCCTGCCTCACAGGGGAGGAAAACCCCGAGAGTCCATGGGTCACACTCAGCTTCTTGCAGGCGGAATTTTGCTTGAAATAGTTAGACCAGCATTGATGGTCAAGTACAGAAAAACAGAGTTGAGCTGGAGTAATAAAATCCCGACAATTTATAAAAATACTGCAAGATCAGCATATTGTCATCTTCTTTCGGAAATGTACAAATTGGCAAATTAACCTGCTTCTCCACTTCTGAAAATCTTTTCTGTGGGCCTCAATTGTATTGCTCACACTGGTAGTCCAGAATCAGAATTGTTTTCTGATTCTTAAAGCTCTAGTTGCCCATCAACTTTGCCCCTGGAGGCTCAAATATACCATGTGGTCTCAAGAGGAAAAGGAGAAAATCACCTTGATTTTGTTCCCATTGCAAAGATCTCTTTTCTCTAGGTCAATTTAGAAAGCCTCTTGTTCTTCTTTTCTAAAATGGATTAAAACAAAACAAAACAAAACAAAAAAAAATGTCAATCCTCCTTTGACCTGAAGTCATTTATAAACAGCTCCTGAAGGGAAAACTGTTTTGAGTGAGAGGGTAATAGGGATTGCTGTTGGAAGGTACACTGAAGTGCCTGTGCTTGTGTTGGCTGGAGGGGTTGATCCTATCCATGGAAGTAACCCAAAGAATGAGGGAATTGAGCTAAAGTCTATCTATAATAGATGAAAAGTATCCTGGTTTTATTAATAGCTATTATCTGTTGGAAATGGAATTAGATTCTCATCATTCAATTATTTATTAATCACTGATGGTTTTTTTTTTCCCCAAATGTTCCATAAAGGCTTCATTTTTTGGATACAAAACCTCAAAAGAAAAAAGCCCTTCAGAGTCTATTGGGAAGCATATTTGAGTACTAAGTGATAATGTAGCAGTATAATGGACTGCTCTCATATTATAATTGAGATTAAAATTATATGAAAAAAATGAAGTGCTTATAGAACAAAAGAAAATAAATATTGTATGAAGAGGCAATGGGTGAACTTATTCTTGGAGGGAAGAGACGTAATAAAGCAAGTTGTATGTCAGGAGGTAAAAGATGAGATGCTGTCTTCATATCAGAGGGAAAAGTACACATAATGACAGTGAGATCCCTTTTTTTTTTTTAATGGCAGTGAGATCTTATGCTTATATTGTGCCTCCAATATTCCAAAGGAATAGATCAACTTCTATGCATGTTTATTTAGGTAACAAATAAATTAGCAATCAATTAGTCTGTCAAATAATTTTAACCATATTAATCCCTGAGGTGGTTAGTGTGGCAGAAATAAAATCAGATTATCTTTTGGGTGGCTCAGTGGTTGAGCATCTGCCTTTGACTCAGGTCATGATCCCAGGGGTACTGGGATCGATTCCTGCATCAGGCTCCCCACAGGGAGTCTGCTTCTCCCTCTGCTATGTCTCTGCCTCTCTGTGTGTCTCTCATGAATAAATAAATAAATCTTAAAATAAATAAATAAATAAATACATAATAATATCAGATTATCTCAAACTCACTTAGTAGAAGTTTTTATAGAATATCTGTGCAAAACTTGCCCAGTTGACTCATATTTAAGTAAAGAAAACCATTTTATTGAAAGAAAGAGAAAATGTGCATGGACAAGTTGAGCTTCTGGTGAGTTGCAAGCTAAACTATCAGCTTGTGTCAGAGGACACCATATTTACTTGAAAGAAAGCCTGACATAAAAACTGTGCCCATCCAGATTTGAAAACATGGTAACATGTTTTCAAAATGAGTGAGATGAACATATTACTTCAAGAACAACTGCTAAACGTATTAACTACTGATTATAAAATTTGAGCTTTCAATCAAAAGTAGAATTTTAGGAAAATTGTATTGGCCACCATGAGCTTGAAATTTTCAAAATCTTTAAAGAATTTTTAATTGAGATGATTGACATTGGCAAGTGTTTTTTTTTTTTTAATGTTGTATAACAAAATGTGTCAATATTTGGAAGATCTGCATAACTGAATGAGTGAATATTTTTCAAGGGATCATGATCCTACAAAATCATGCACATGTAAAAGGTCTATCCAAAGAGCAAGATAGACCAATGGATTTAATACTACAAACTATAGGAAGTTTATTGATAAAGTTTGAGATGCCACATTTTAACTTTAAGACACTACCATTAAATGCATTTGAGTGTAGCATCAATGAGTATCTACAAATATCTGAAAAGATTATTAAGTAAATATTCCTCTCTTCCAATGATATATCTATATTTCTGCGTGAGGCTGTATTCCCTTAGTTTACTTCACCCAGAACAACATATTGAAGCAGATTAAAAGCAGACCCTGATATGAGAACCCAGCTGTCTTCCATTAAGCCAGACTTTAAAGAGATTGGCAAAACTGTAAAAAAGTACCACTCTAATTGAATTTTCTTTTTAAAAAAGTAATTATTTTAAAATATATCATTTATGTTAACATTTTTAAGTATATTATTATTTTGAATGAATTATTTTTCATGTTTTAAAAAGTTTACTAGACTTAATTGCTTAGAAAGTAAATATTGATAAATAGAAGAGATAGAAACAAAAGTTCTTTGAAATCCTTAATAATTTAGGGGAATCTAAAGAGATATGACATCAACATACTGGGGAACCTCTGTGTATTAGTTTCCTAGGGCTGCCATAACAAAGTACCACAAACTGGATGGTTTAAACAAAAGAAATGTATTCTCTCATAATTCTGAAAGGTGCCGAAGCAAGGTGCCAATTAGGCCATGTTATCCATGAAAACCCTTGGGGAGAGTCTGTACCATGCCACTCTCCTAGCCATAGGTGTTACCGGGAATCTCTGGCATTCCTTGGCTTGAAGCCTCTCGACTCCAAACTCTGGGGTGCTCTTTCTGTGTGTTTGCCCTCAAATGGCCTTTGTCTCTGTGTGTATCCGTGTTTCTTAGGACATCAGTCATACTGGATAAATGGCCCACTCTACTGCAGTATGACCTTATTCTAACTTACATTGTAATTATATCAAAAAGATTATTTCCAAATAAGGTCACATTCACAGGTACAAGGAATGAGGACTTTAGAATATCTTTTGAGGGTACAATTCAACTGACAATAACCTGTTTAATAGATGCACTTAGTGTGAAGACACGTTGCCTTATAGCCTTTCTTTTCTGTTGTTGCTCTTTCGTCAAGATATTTTTGATTTTTTAAATCTTCTTTATGTTATGCTTGGCTGGTAGTTGACACTCAATAAATAATTGCTGAATGAATTGACTACTGAATTAATTGTTTAAAATGACCTTGTAAGGGACCTTGGAGATTCCTTCATTATTGCTTATTTACATCTCTTGAGACTTCATTCAAGGATCCTTTATTTTTATGCATTTTTTGACATAGTTACCTACTTTATCTCCTTCAGGAAAGGCAGGGTAATATATGGAATGAATGTGGGATTATTTGCAGATAGTCTTGCCTGCTTAAATAGAAAGCCTATCATTCTGGTAAGTGTTCAATTTTGAACCTATTACAATACAGCCCTTAACCTCATTCTTTCCCTATATAGATACGAATAAAAATGATGTCTTTAAATTTTCTTTAATAGTTAAGTTGGTTAATCTATGTGAAAGTCTGATGCAGTGTTTCAAATTTGGTAACCCTGAGGAATCCACTATGAATTCTGAAAGTCTGGGAAGGATCCCAGGGATGTATTTTTTTAAACAGGTCCTCAGGTGATGGTGTGTAGACAGGTTTGAGAAACACCAGTGCAATGTTACCCACACCAGGAAAATCAAACTGATTATAGGCTAGTACTGGAATGGACGCCACTTCATTAACCTGTCTGGACAATCAAAACCTTTAGTAGTGATCTCCAGTAGGGCAGCACAGTTCTGGTGACAAATTGTATATAACAATACATTAAAGAGTTATTGATAAGAGACAGTATAATTGTTTATTTTTTATTTTGTTTTGTTTTCGAAAAGGGAGTTCACCGAAAATGACTACATCTGTTTCCTTTTCTTTCCATGGAGGCTGCTTTTTAATTAGAATAAGAACTGAAAATACATCTCACATTCAATAAAACCATGACAATATCCTGCGTGGAAGGACACAAAAGTCTCCTTGGACGGGGGGTAGCACTGTTCCCAAACTTAACTTTGAAGTATTGTCTACATTGGAAAACTCCCTGGCTCAGTGCTTAGCATACATTAGAGGTTCAATAATTGTTAGATTCTCTTCACCTTAATTGTCCTCAAACAACCATTTTGGATCATGGATATGCTGTGATCCAATAAGGCATTTCGCTTCATATTTTTCTGGAGCTCCTAGGTATACAGTGGAGACAATGTGTCAGTAATAGTGTATACTTCTGTAAGGTAGTTAGAAGCATGCAGAAGCTATATACTTAAAGCCAACTATTAATAATTTAAATAGCATATCAAGGGAAAAAGCAAAGGGAACTAGGTGCATATGTTTTAAAAACAATGAAGAAAAGCTATAATATTGGCTCTTTGCAATACTTTGTTATCTATTTGGCTATACATTTCAGGAAAATGTTTCTGGTGTTAAAATTCAAAACAAGCTAAAGCTTAGTTTCAAGGGGCAACATGGATGTTCTTTATACTTTTGTTTTAATGGTAGCACAACAGCATAGGGCATCTGAACTCATATTGTAAATGACATTCTCTGATCTTTCGAATAGTGTTCTTTTTAAATCAAACCGCATTTTTGCATGTGTTTCTCTCTGACAGCACAAGTTTGAGAGCTTTCTATAAGGTGGAACCAAATTTGAAAGGAGGGAGGAGCCCAAAAGGAATAAGAACCCCTCAGATTTTCCAGACACCGCTGGGTGAGCCACAGCAGCCTGACTACGGTGAATGGGCTTGGTTATACTGCTTTAGTGCTTGGTCTGGAGCAAGTCAGGCAGGCAGCTCAGCTGCTTGCCTGAAAGAGCTCTACTATAAACTCACTTATTTATCCTATGTATTAGATGTACCCATCACTTCATTGTCTCTGGACACATTTACAAGAGCAATAAAAAAAGGCTCTACAGTCTCTTCCAGCAATTGGATAGAATATCTTGTGTTCAAAGAAGATAAAAGGGCGTGGAGTACAGCAGCCGCTTTCTTTAAAAAAAAAATCTTAACATTTTTTATTTCCTTTTTTAAGGATTGTCATACAATACAATTACAAAGGCAGAGTATATACTTTTAACTGGCACGTTAAAGAAAATAAAACTACAGAAAGCTTTTCACACTCTCCTTCAGAGCAGTCTCTGTTAAGGGAAACTTAGAAAGGGCGCTTTGGGGGAGAACTAGTTCCCACAACCCCAGGAGCACATCCCACGTGAAGACGTGTCCTTGATCAGACACTTTTCTTGGATTTCTATTGGATTAATGAGCATGCCACACCACCCAGCAGATCTACAGTTGCTGGATCGTGCTATGTATGAGGCTTTTCTATAGATTTTCAATAGGTTAGGTAACAACTTTGAGTATGAAAAACATGCAGTGATAAAGAAGTATGTGTGTGTGTAGGCGTGCTAACGTGTGCACAACAGTGCTTAACGTGCATCTCAAAAACTAGACGGTAAGGTGGGACAATATCCAAGTTAAAGAACTTAGATTTCACTCAGTATATGGTTATTAATTATTTCCTACATAATTACATGATGCTAACAAATACAATGGAGTATAAAAATGGTAATCTCCTCACATGAGCTCAGAATTTCTAGCTCTAGTATTTTCATGTCACCGAAGTGGTAAGCCACAGGATATGTCAATTTATGTCAAAGGATGATGAGGGGGAAAAAGACCCCACAATACTTGACCAAATATCAAGGCAAATGAAGAATATACATTTTGAAATTATTTCTAATATAATAAGTTACCTGTGCTTTAAGTACCACAAAACCTTAAAGGAACACAGAATTTCACATTGGAATCTGTACAACAAATCTTCTTTATCCCCTTCTATTTGATACCACTGTTCCTTTTGCAAACCAACAGTAAAAAAATAGTTATTTTTTTCTTTTCTTTTACTTAAATATTAATATTGTAAGTTACTGTTTACCACACTTTGTTAAAAATTGCATGGCTAACATATCATGAACAATGATGGAAGAAATTTTGTTCCTAACTCCATAAGCCAATAACTATTTAAATAGATTTCCTTTAGAAAAATCCCAAAGACATTTCCTTTAAAATTTTGTTTGAGTTTTTTACTCTATGAAATCATCTCTCTGGGTCTTTGGGAATAAAAAGATTAATCATAACAACTAAGACTTTATATCCTACTTGTAGATATAACACCAGTACGTATGTAAATATAATATAAGAGGAAAATATTAAATATAACAATAACAGTACACTTACATTTTGAAGTAAATTCAGAAGAAGAAATTATTTCAGAGTGTTTAATTCTTTTCAATAAATCTGTCTTGGGCAGCCTGGGTGGTTCAGTGGTTGAGTGCCTGCCTTCGGCCCAGGGCATGATCCTGGAGTCCTGGGATCAAGTTCCACATTGAGCTCCCTGCATGGAGCCTGCTCCTCCCTCTGCCTGTGTCTCTGCCTTTCTCTGTGTGTCTCTCATGAATAAATAAATAAAATCTTTAAAAAATATATCTGTCTTGACTGGGTAGGATATATGAAAAACTTTGCTATGTATTGGACATCAAAGATGAGTTTGGAATAATCTTTGTCCTCGAGGTGGATAATACAATGTAAAGATAATTGTGAATCAGGGAGTTGAAGAAAGAGAGGAATGCAGAAATGTGTAGCAGTGGAAAAACTAATTCTCCTGTACTTGCTTGAGAATATTATGATGAAGAGGGCCCAGTAATAAGCACATCAATTAGGAACACCTTAATAGGTGCAGGTTGCTTGACAGGGACGGATAGGAGATAAGATTGGAAAACTGAGCAGAGCCAGCCTATCAGGGACCTCTGAGGGCTGGAGTTTTTCTGTTCCATATCTTAAAATTTGAGCTTGAGTCTGAGTACATGAGCAGTAGGTTTGGAGAACTCTGATCTAGAGCAACTAAATTTGGGTTTAGTACAAAGGTGTTTGGATTAAAAAAAAAAAAAAACTAGAGGCAGGGATCAGCTTGTAAGTTATACCATTGAGTGGCAGGGAGAGAATTTGAGGGAAGTTATGAGAGGCTATGTGGTATCATCAGTGAAATTGTAAAAAATGGTCATGAAAATATGCTACAGACACAAGAATAATGCTTAAATAAAAAATTGATATGGGAGGAAAAAGCGGTGGAGTCAAAGCTAATGCTGTGTATAAACGTGTCTAACGTGGAAGATGGTACAACTAATGCAGAAATAAAGGAATTGGAAGAAAGAATTTGGAAGAATGGGCAGACTGAATTTTAAGAGCTGGTAAGTTTCTCTGATGTATGTCCGGCAGGTAATCAGAAATTTGGAGCAGGATCTCAGGAAAAAATCGGGGGTGGAATAAACATTTGTAAATCGTTTGAAGAGAACTATAAGCAGAAGTCATGAGATTTAGCAAGAATGCCATCAAACACAGAGCCAGGGGTAGATCTCAGAACAGCCACAGTGGGAGTTAGGAAGTGGGACACAAGAGGAAGCAAGCAAAGGAAACAGAAGAGGGCCCACGGCTGGAAGGGAGTTTACACAGGACAGCATGGGGTCAGGTTGCAGCACATAGAACAATGTCTTTTTTGGAACACACTCATGTTTTATTTGGAAATAGCCGATGTTTATGTTTTGCCCTCATCTTTACGTGGTACACAAGGAATGCTCACTTGCTCTCAGATGTTCCTATTTTGAAAATAAGTTTGATTTCCCCTATGTAAAAAATTGATGTTTTGAACTATGTTTACAACCAGCATGTGTTTACCAGTTTTGTGTCACCCTATGGGTAGGGACACCAATTCTTGCAAATCACTTTCCTAAGTGTGCATTTTTGACAGCTGATTTTAGGTAGCGGTAATTAAGTTTGGCATCAGACCTGCATTTGAAGGAGCTCCAACAGCTCTAGTGATGTAGTTTTGGCATATAGATGAGGTTTGGTGGGGTGAGGTCTGGAGCCAACAATCAAAAGGGTTCTTAAGTCTTTGGTGCAAAATGGTGGTTCTATTAAAGCAGGGGGACAGGACCCATGGCCAGGGTTGTGAGGAGTGGCTGATTATATGCTTGGGATTTGAGGGAGGTAAGGAAAAGGGAAGTTTTCAAAAGAATTTTTATATGCTAAAGAGGACCTATAAGATACTGGAGGCCTTGTAATTGTCAATTTAAAGTTGTTTTTCCCTCTAGTAAAGCATTAACATTAAGATAGTTGGGAGTTTCCTTTTGGAAGTTAGGTTACTGATAAGAATGCTTTTTTTCTTATAAATCACTAAGACATTTTGTAAACTGAAGGAGATTCATGTCTGTAGGACTATAATCTCTATAAATTAACTACTTGTTTTTCCTTTCCCTTAGCTTTAGAGCAACCAGGAGTGCCCGCGGAATGTCACACATATACCACCTGGGGTGGGGGATCTTTGTTGGGTGTTAGCTTGTACTTTGTCCTCAGATAGCCTTCTGTTCCCTCATCACTAGGGCAGTATACTCAGTGATTCAGGACACCTGGAAACAAAATACCCCAGGGATATGGGGAAGGGGAGTTTGTGTTTGGCCTGAAGTCACCAATGCCTCAATGCAGAAAAGATCTGAGATAATAACTCAATGCTGTGGACCCACCTCCCTTGCTGTCTTCTCTCTCTTTATCTTTCCTCTCTTCTAGGTCTTCAGTTAGTCTAAGTAGAGGAAATTCACACTTACATAATGAACTAAAATGACTTCATGTGAGAAAAGATCATTATATTCTCAACATATTTTTTTTTTTCTTGCCACAGCACCTACACGCACACAAATAGAGAAATATATTTAGGAAAGGGATTTTTGTTGACAATAGTTTTCTTTCCATTTCAAATATCCTCCATTCCTGCCATACACTCCTTTGTTTCAGATTTAGATTTAGGAAAATGGTTATATTTTAGTATCATGACTTAGGCATCTGAATAAATTTGTGGACTGCATCCATACTCGTGCAAATTCCGTATTTTATGTATCTGTCTATTCCTTTGTTTTGTATAACAGTTTCACTTATTTTAAATAACACTCAATTACTTTCTGAACTATTGCAAATTGGCCTAGTCATTTCACCTTCAGAAAAGAATACCAGGTTGTCTACTTCTTAGTCTTTACTAAGATATAATATTTATTTGTTTTCTTAGAATTTGAATTCTAATATCTTAGCATTATATATATATATATATATATATATATATATATATATATATATATATATATAACGTGTTCCCAGGGGTGAGGGTGGGAGGAAAGCACCAGGATCCAACTACTATCCAATGGTGTGGTCACTGTCTTTAGTATCTTGAGCTGTTTTTCAAATCCTTGTTTGTCTTTTGGGTGACCTTTCTTATGAAAATAGGTTACCTTGTTACTCTGAATATCAATTACAATGTCCTTGAGTCCTTCTTGATAGTATGAAATTGAATTCCTCCTCCGTTGAGTGTCCACAATAAAAGATTTATTCAGCTGGCTGAAGATGGTGTCATTTGAAATGGAGAAAGGAAGCCCTCATTTTCATTCCAATTAGTGAAAAAGGGAGAGAGCTGCTGTCTTTCCCCCACTTTTCATTGCTTTGGAAAGGAACAACACCAAAACTGGACTCCATCACCTCTCTAGATTGGTTGAAATGAGCTGCATCTAGCAGGCAAGAGGCAGTTTGTGAATATGGAAGCCTGGCTTTCAGAATATTTTGGGTTAGTTATCAACCTGTTCCCCAGAGGTAAACACAGTGCAATGATCTTTCCCTTAGTAGTAAGATTTTTCCATGAAGGCAAGTTAAGAGTGGAATAGGAGGGAGCATGAGGATGTGCTATGTCTGTCTTTTGTAAACAAAAAGCTCTATGTTGCATGCTAGCTCTTCTTTACCATTTAGGACAGACACCAAGAAGATAGTAATATTTGTAAATGAGCTCAATTGCTTATTTTCTCCAATAAGCAAATGCAATTTTTTAGTAATAATATGATCTTACGTTTATCTACTCTCTTCCTTGCTATCAATATATGGTTATATTGAGAAATGTTTGTGTTTTGGTTAGCTGCAAAGGATTAACTAAAAATATAAAGTATTATACTTTGAGCAGCTTAAAAGTACTATTTTCATCCAAATAAAAGGTATGCATGTATGCTCCAATAAGTAATTTTAGAGTTGTAATAATTTCACTAGATAGAGAAAAATTATAAAATATTTGAGATTCAAAAAAAAAGAGTAATGTATATAATCTGAATTGTGTCTACTTCTGCCTTCATGTGTGTTTCAAAGAAGAAGAAGAATTCATACATCTTTCATTTCTCTGGTTCAGAGTGATTCAGGGACAGGCAGAGTTTGAGAAGTTGGGGAAAAGAAAGAAATATATGAGGATAGATTTTGGAAGTTATAGATAAGATAAAATGATAAAGCCAGATGGAAAAAGATGGAATATTGAGGTATTAGAGAAATTTTTGAAGAATAGTTGCAAAGAAACAGTCACATAATAGTATTAGAGTAGATAAATACAATGAGGGCAGGGCTGAGTGATTATTTTGTAATGGACACAAACTACATCAGATAGATAAATTGTGAACACCATGTATCTTTGATGATTAAAAATTTTTCTACTCAAGAAGATATGATAATTGAAAATTTATTATTCCAGATAAATGATCTTTTGTATTATATCCAAGACAATTATAAGATTCAATGTGAATGTTAAAAATGTTATTTTGTCACAAGTGTCTCAATTTGAAAAATCAAACATATTTTTATTATGAACTACTATGAGCAAACTATACCTATAGTACACACCAATTCTATGTTGTGCCTGCTATGCCTGCTCGAATATGAGGACCAGTGGAATCACTGAGTAGAATTATCTATATGATATGTACTCATCAGTCATTAGGAGGTCATCAGGAAGTAAACAGATGAATCAAGGCAAAATCTGGTTAAGAGATCTTCACCAGCTGTTCCTCCCTCTTTTCCTTGACTGCTAACTTTGAGTAACATGATGTAGTCTAAATGCACATCAAATGGAGAATTTGTATCTCCTATGGCTTCCTTCTGGATGAAAACCTTAGAACTACCATAGAAGGTGAGGGAATTTCCCATTAAGCAAGAGTAATGCTCATGGTGAAGTTTTCCTCATGGCTACATAGAAATGTTTTGTTTTCTCTATATACTTTTAATTGCAACTGGAATGTTGAAATTATAACATAAAGATCTGTATTCTATTTATTCTTTTGGTTATTCACTTAATCAACTACAATTGATTTTAAAATCAATACTGTATCAAATATTGATCTGGACACCTGGCATGAAACAGGAAATAAAACACATGGTGCTCACCTCCATGGATCTTGCAGTCTTCTAGAAATCCAAGAAACATAACAGGAGAATTACAGTAATTATTATAATGATAATTACAATGATAAGTTCTGGCACATACTGTGAAGAGGAGGCAGGGCCAGCTTCATCAGTGCACAGCCCACATGGTCACTCAGGGTCCCTTGTAAAAGGACCAGCTCTTGGGTTAGTGCTCTGTTACCATCTTTTGAAATCATATAATTTCCCAACAAGGAGCTTCATATTCTCATTTTACACTGGGCCCTGCAAATATGTAGCTGGTCTAAGAAGATGCTACAATAGTGGAAAACAAGGGAATACCTAGGTTAGATACGATAATGAAGGAGAACTATCTTAGAGAAAGTTATTCCAATCAAGTTTCTCCTAAGTCTTGGGTATAGGCTAAAAATCATCAGACCCAGCCCTTTCCCTGTTCCTAATCCACCTAGAGCTCTAGCTAAAGTGAGGGTGGTCACAAGAAGGAATAGGTTAACCGGTAAGAAGCAGATAGGTACATAATATATTTCCAAACCCTTTTTTGAAAACTATTAAGAAATATTTTAAAAAAAAAAAATGAACAAAGGAAGGGCACCTAGGTGGTTCATTTAAGCATCTGACTCTAAATTTCAGCTGAGGTCTGAAAGCATCTGAAGCATCTCAGGGTCATGAGTTCAAAGGCCTGTGTTGGGCTTCATGCTGGCCATAGAGCCAAATAAAATAAAATAAAATAAGACACAAGATACAGAATTCACAAAACCAAACAAAATAAAATAGGCCAATAAAATATTGAAAGATGACTCTCATAAGAATCAGAAATATGAAAAGTAATCCAATAGTAGATAACAGATATGTCAAATTGGCAATAAAAAATATGATATCTACATTTGGTGTAGTAGTCAAAGTTCTTGGCAGGAAATATAAGGTTTATTTGGGTTATACAGGGATAGTTTATAAGAAAGAAGTTAGATCACTCACAGCATTGTGGGAGTGTATTAGAGAACAGGCCTGAAACCAAGCTTGATAGAATAGTGCCCCAAATCATGCTTAGGAGTTTGAAAGGAGCTGAAAACCTTCCAACCAGGGACTGGTAGAGTGGCTCTCATAGAGAATGGTCTCAAGAAGGACTGTTCTGCCATTGACAAGGTAGTGACCATCAACATTCACAACTGCATCCATGGAGTGGGTTTCGAAAATCGTTTCCCTTGGGCACTCCAAGAGATCCAGAAAAGTGCCATGAAGGAGATAGGAACTCTAGACATGGGCGTTGACACCAGGCCCAACAAAGCTGCTGGGTTAAAGGAATAAGGGATGTTCTTACCATATCCATGTGCAACTCCAGAAAACATAAGGAGGATGAAAATTCACCAATCTCTATACCTTGGTTACCTGTGCACCTGACACCACTTTCAAAAATCTGTAGACAACTACTGTGGATGAGAACTAACCACTGATTGTCAAATAAAGGTATGAAACTGCATAAAAGAAAAAAAAAGAAAAGAAAAAAATTAAAAATTGCGGTAGTTGCAAGTGCAACCATCCCATGTAGCAAAAGTAAAAACCATTATCATCTGCTCTCCATTTATGACACTTCGGGATCAGGAAAGTTAAAATCACTTTACCCAGCATCCAGACACTGTTCCATTACCACATGCAGTCAGATGAATTTCGTAAAGGGCTTCCTTCCTCAAGCACCTGTCACACATATAGCATTACTTGTGTTGAAAATGATAAGTTGAATTTTTTTAGAGCTCAAAACTTGTATTTATCCAAAGATAGAATTAAGCCATGGATTAAAAAACGTGTTTACAGCTTGTTTGACAAAGATGTATCCAAATATATAAAGAACTCCAAAACTCCACAATTACGAGAAAGACAATACATTAAAAAATAACTTAAACACAGAAATACTTTATAAATCAGCAATTACCTTCCTATGTATATATCCAAAAGGATAGAAAACAAATACTCAAACAAGTACATGTACATACACATTTATAGCAGCACTATTCACAATAGCCAAAAGGTGGAAATAATATAAATGTCCAAAACCAGATGAATGGATAAATAAACTGTTTTTTTACTTAAAATGGACTATCATTTGGCCATAAAAAGAATTGAAGTTGTGTCACATGCTACTACATGGGAAAACCTCCAAAATACTCTTATTTATATTCTTAAACCTTCCCAAGGGTATTTTAAGTGAAAAAAAGTCAGACACAAAAAGTCATATATAGGTCACATATGATTTAATTTATATTAAATATCTGGGATAGATTGATCCATAGAGACAAGACACAGATTGGTGTTTGCAAGGTATCAGGTTGGGTGGAGAATGGGAAAATTGCTTAATGGGTATGGGGTTTGATTTGGATTGATGAAAGTGCTTTGGAATTAAAGAGAGGTGTACAATATCATGAATGTACTAGATATTACTGAACTGTTCAGTTTTAAATGGTTAATTTTATGTTATGTTAATTTCACCTTAAAAATTATTTTTAAAATGTATGGTCAAAAGACTGTTACACTTCACCAAAAAAATGTAAAAGATATATGATATGATAGCCAATGCACATGTGAAAAGATCATCACCATTATTAGTTGTCAAGAAAATACAAATTAAAACTTCAGTGAGATACCATTTCACACCCACTGAAATGTCTGAAATAAAAACAAAGTATGACCTAAAACATTAAATGTTAGAGAAATGTGGAGGAACTGATACTTTCATATTTTGCTGGTTAGAGTGTCAAAAATTTCAATCACCTTGAGGAACAGGTTCACACTTTCTTATAAAATTAAGCATCCAGCCAGTATATGACCCATCAGTTCCGCACTAATCGTGTAACAAGATAAATGAAAACATATGTCCATAGAAGTGACCTGTTCAGAAAAAAAATCATAGTACCTTGATTCATAAGAGCTCCAGAACAGAAATAATCCAACTGTACGTCAGTAGAAAAATAGATTAAAATAACAACAGCGACAAACCCCTGTGGTTAGACCCATACAATAAATTACCGGTTAGCAAGAAAATTTAACATGTTACAGATCCACACAACCATGTTGATGAGTCTCAACAAAGGCATTCTAAGTGAATGCGACTGGGCACACAAAAGAATATACCGCTTAATTCATTATATAATGTCCATGAACTTCTACAACTATAGTGTCAAATTAAAAAGATGCTTTTTTTTTTTTTTTGCTTTTTTTTTTTTTGGAGTGGAGGTGCATTAGAAGGAAAAGAAAATCTGAGGTGGTTAAATGCTCAATATCTTAGTGTTAGTTGCTTGAATATAAAGAATTTCTAAAATTCATAGGGTTGAACACTTGAGATTTGTACATATTTTACATTGATGACCATATTCTTCCTTTGTTAATCGGTGTGATTTTTTTTCACATATTTCCAATACAACTAATTTTATGACATTAAATTGCTCTAGATGATAACGTTCTAGCTATTTCCCATTCTGTAACAGGTATATATATATATCCCCAGTTTGAATATATATGTTGCTGTTTTTCTTTTGGAGAGGAGTATCATACCTGTGCCCAGTCTCATTTGGCACACTAATAGTCATACACCTGCTGATTTGCCATCATATGACATAATTTCCTAAAGTGCCACCTGTGATCGAACATATTGTACAGCTTCAATGTAAAAACTTTATGAATATTAAAAGCAAATGCTACTGCTTTCTTGAATGTGCTTGGCTTCATATTCTACTCGCCGTGCCTAACCCAGGTGTTGATTTAAAATTCAGTGGCACAAAACGATTATCTATCATTCTAAATTATCCCATATTCTTTTAATTCTTGATGCATCTAAGACAGAAGCCTGGGAAACATTTCCTCTCCAATTGACCATATAGCACATTTTGTCATTAAAGGCTGATGCTTCATCATTTGGAATTTCATTCTAAACAAAGATTCATAAGTGAGCCTTCCAGCAGCTGCCTTGTCAGGTTTGTGAAAGGGAAAAATTAAATCTACTATATTTATTCCAAACTTCCTCTGTGATGGATCTCATATGAGAGCTTAATTTTATTTTCTGTTTACCAGAAATAAGGCCTATCAAAGACACGGTATGCAGGTAATTATGTAAAGCCATCACACAGATGGTGGATAATAATAAGAAATTGTTGATGAAAATCTGTCCTTTTAACAAGCAAAGAGAAATGGCGTTTGACTCTCTTTCTTATAAATGATAATACTTAGTGCTTGTTAAATTTGATGGTACTTCCACTTCACTAGAAAAAGAGACTTGGAATTGATAATAATATGGAAGGGAGAAACAATGCATAGCCCTTCATTTATTCTATCAGCATAGCCAAGAGCAATTGATAGAGAATGGATAGATGATTGGTAAGTAGATAGGTAAATAGATAGGTAGATAGATAGATGATAGATAGGTACACACATATATGCATACATACATAGATACATAATTAAAATTATCAAAAAGAATTCAGGCACACACTCATGATGAGTCTTCTAGGAATGAGATTTATCCTCTCAAATAATGTTTTTAATATTGGCTTCTTGGATGTAAATTGTGGCATTGGCCAGTGATTTAATTTTCTGTCTTATATATACTGTTGTTAAAATGGTAGACGTATAAAATCATTAGTCCACGTATTCATTCATTTCTTCATTTAGAAGTATTTTTAAAGAGACTGACATGTTCCAGACACTACGTGAGGAGAACGAGTTTGTGAATAAGACCAACCAAGGCGGGCAGCCCGGGCGGCTCAGGGGTTTAGCGCCTGCCTTCAGCCCAGGGCCTGATCCTGGGATCTAGGATCAAGTCCCACATCAGGCTTCCTGCATGGAGCCTACTTCTCCCTCTGCCTGTGTCTCTGCCTCTCTCTCTCTCTCTCTCTCTCTCTGTGTTTCTCATGAATAAATAAATAAACACTTAAAAAAAAAAAAAGACCAACCAAGGCTCTACATGGAAACTGCTGAGTGGCACAGAGAGTGAACGCATGGTTATTTGGCTTACTATGAGTCTGGGAGAGGAGACTAAATTCATCTAGCATGTATTCACTTAGTCAATATTTACTGAAGACTTACGATCTGCCAGCCATGAGGAGCTTCCATCCACAGAGACTAGAATCCACATTTTTCAACTTCTTCAAATTTAAATATGTGAATGTAAGTAAAGTTTTCACCACTATGATCATCACTTACTAGGTGTGAAATTAATGTTAGTTACGATAATCAAAATATAAGTTGTCCTCTTCCTCTTCCTCCTCCTAATTATCATCATAATTATTAAGCCCACAGTGCCTACTAAGTATTTTTTCCTTGTTTACATTTGTACCGCCACCATTCTGCATTTAGGGGAAAAACCAAATGGTTGAAAGAACCATAAAATGGACAAAAATTCCTATTATTATTTCTTGTAACATATTCTCAGATAATGTTATTAAGAATCAGGTGGAAAAAAGAGTTGAAAATCATGATTAGAAAACCAGATGGCATCAACAGTGAAAAATGGGTATGAAAATTGTTAGTTACGATACATTTTAATGTTATATTTAGAATATTGATGTGCAGACAAATGTGTGTAGACAATTGTGTGGAACAGTTTTTTGGAATTATTGAGAGACCTACTCCTTATAAAATGCCAATTCAAATCAATCACTTAGGAAGATAATAGATGTAATGGCAGGAGTAAGGGACCATTAAATCAATGCAACATTATTATAATAATTTATTTTTTTTTAATTTTTATTTATTTATGATAGTCACAGAGAGAGAGAGAGGCACAGAGACACAGGCAGAGGGAGAAGCAGGCTCCATGCACTGGGAGCCCGATGTGGGATTCGATCCCAGGTCTCCAGGATCTCGCCCTGGGCCAAAGGCAGGCGCCAAACCGCTGCGCCACCCAGGGATCCCATAATAATTTAAAATGTAATTTTGGAATGACTTATGATAGACTTTCTTAATCTTGATGCTTGGCATTTGGGTTCAGATAACTATTTTGGGGATTCTGTGTTGTGCATCGTAGGATGTTTAGCAGCATCCCTGACTTATATCCATTACATGCTAACATCCCTCATGCAGTTGTGACAAACAAAAATGTCCAAGAGCCAATATTGCCACCTGTTGAGAACCACTGACTATGAAAAGATGATCAAGAAGAAGAGGTGTATAGGTCTCTGTAACTTAGAAAACCAAAAGTCTTTGAGAAATGGTTCATGCATAAGGATATCTGCCCAACCTGATAGACCCTATGGCGGACCATGACGAGGGGAAAAAAAAATCAAAATGTTAATTAGATTTAGTGTTCTGAAACCATTTGAATATAACCTGAAGTATATGCACAGGCTGCAACAAATGAAAGCAGTCAAAAAATATCTCTAGAAGAAGTAATACAGTGAATACTTTTTTAAAAATTGAGCAATCCTATAATTTAGTGATAATAGACTTAATTATTAATTTGTTTCTTTCTACATGTGTTTAAATGTTGTACTTCATGGGTTACAAATATAAGGCGAAGTTATCAGATATAAATTTTGTCTATCCAATTATATTTTGACTTTCTGTTAAAATATCAAACATATGTGTACAAAACAAGTTTAGTGTCTCTTTTTCTCAATTATCTGAGCAGCATTTATTTCTACAAACTAACCTTAATGAAACACCTGGTGTCTTTAAGAGATTTAAACAATTTGCCAGGTATTTTATCAGTAATTTCAACTTATTTCAGGTACAACAATTTCCCAACTGGGTAGGATTTATTTATGTTAAATATGACTTTCACTTAAAGTATTTTTAAGGTGGGCAGAGGGAGCAGTGTGAAGTTTCCACCAATTCTTTAGTTTTAAAAAATAAATTAAAATGACAGACACATCAGTATTGTTAATATAAAGATGTCAAAACAAATACTGAAAATCCAAATTATTTTCTTTGGCTCCATGTGATAAAAACATTTTTAAAAATTCCTTTTTATTGTAAGATAGGAAAATCCTTCCTAAAAATGTATTCTCATTTGAGTTGGTGGTAGAACAGTAGCCAATACCAACTCATTTTGATGTTATGTTATGTGGCAGAGGGTGGCATTAAGTGTGGGATTGAGGTTTGTTCCTATGTATGGTTTAAAGTCAGTCCTGGCCCCCTGATACCCTGTCCCCATGTGTAGGCTCACCTTACTGTACTCTTCTACACTGGTCTTTTTTTTTTTTTTTTTTTTTCCTACACTGGTCTTAATCCACTTTAAACATTGACCATGGTGGACCTCTTTGCTATAACTTCAACCAGATAGTCCCAAGTATGCTCTTAGAAATATTAATAACAGAAAATTTTTATAGGCCCTGAGGAGGGGAAAAAACTTTTCATTTGTGGCATTTTTTTTTGGGGGGGGGGATACCAGATTGTATTAAGAAAAAGGAATTTCTTTCAAGGAAAAGAAAATCTGAATTCTTTTTCAGTGGGTATGAAACAGACAATCATGGTACAAAAACAATGATGATTCCAAATATGTAAAGAATTTAGACATAACATTTCCAAACACTGTGTCATAAGCATATGGAATGCATTGACCAAAATCGCCATCAAAGAAAACCTAAATGAGCTTACAAATCAGACATTTTTACATCAGGAAAAGGATTACGGCATACAACGGCAGTCAGCAAACAAAATTGTAATAAAAGTAGACAGACTCTTTGAGACACATGGCATTTTTCAGTTCATCCATCTAAAATATAAATCTATACTTTTAATTAAAATATGCCTCCTAAAGCCAGTGCACATGGCTTAGCATGCTTAGAATTATGCTGGGCTTGGCCTAGGGCATAATTTACATAGGTGGTTCATGTCCTTGGCTCACTAATGAAAACCATGCAATACTGGAAGGAAAACTGTGAGCAATTTCTATCATGCCAGTTAAGCCTAGCATTAATTTCACTTTGAAACTTAGTATTCTCTTGGCAAAATGAAGTTTATAGGTTGGTAGATTAGAGTTAAAATATGCACGCATCTACTGGGAATGCACGTATTAAATATTTTAACAACCTCACTTCATACTTTCAGATTGGGTGCTGGCTTAGGACTGGACACAAGGATTCTCCTGTGCTGCATGAGCGATGGTCTCAGAGCTCACACCACGGGGTTGTTGCAGACAGGGATCTTCAAGGACTCTTGCTTGCCCTCTGATACTTCTTCCTTCTCTTCCCACTTGTCACCAGCCCATGCATGGATACTGTAAAAAGGAATGTTTTCTTTTTGCTTCTCATTAGACCACTGTGGAAGCTATCATTTCTGGGAACCAAAAATACACTAGATACTACAAAGTATTTTATAACACTTCAATATGTTAAATCTTAATGAAACCACTAAGAAATTTCTTTGACTTCAGATACAGTACAGGTAACTGTTCACATGGTGGTCCTCCTTTGTTGACCTCTGTTTACATGACCATTTATGTTGCTGAGACTAGGCCACGTACTTTCATTCTTACACAATTCTGAGATTATTCTTCATATCACTGTCCTAGGTGGAATTGTGCCCTCTCATTGATATATTCAAGTCCTACCCACAGTACTTCAGAATGGGACTTTATTTGGAAACAGTGTCCTTACAGATGTAACCAGACCTGAAGAGGGAGGCCCCATCCAGTATGATTGCCATTCTTTTTTCTTTTTTTCTTTTTTTAAGATTTTATTTATTTATTTATTCATGACAGATGCACAGAGAGAGAGGCAGAGACATAGGCAGAGGGAGAAGCAGGTTCCCTTCAGGGAGCCTAAAGCAGAACTCGATCCCAAGACCCTGGGATCATACCCTAAGCCAAAGGCAGACATTCAACCACTGAGCCACCCAGGTGCCCCATGATAGTTATTCTTACAAAAAGGGGAAACCTGAACATGGAAACACATGGGGAGAATACTATGTAAGGATGAAGGCAGAGATCAGGATGAGGCATTTACGAGCCAAGGGACACCCAGCATTGCCAAAAAGTCACCGGGAACATGTAACCACAGAGGAGAGGAATGCAACAGATTTGCTGTCAGAAGGATCTGAGACTAGCCTCCAGAAATGTGAGCCAACAAAATTGTGTAATTTTCAATCATCCGTTTTATGGTACTTTGTTATGGAAGCCATGGGAAAACTAATACCACAACACAAAACTAATACATCTGGTACCATTTTATAATTAAGAAGATGGAGGCCCTTGAGGGTCATGATGCCAATCCAGGCACAAGGATGGGACTATCCAGGCCAACGTCCAGCAGCTTCAGAACTAACACACAGTTCTCCTCCTTCACTTTCCTTTTCTCTAGCTTTCCCTTTTTCTTAAGGTTCTATTTTTATTTATTTTAGAGAGAGAGAGAGAGAGAAAGAGAGAGAGCATAACCTGGGGGAGAAACAGAGGGAGAGATAGAAGCAGACTCCCTTCTGGGCAGGGAGCCCAACACAGGGCTGGATCCTAGGACCCTGAGATCATGACCTGAGCTGAAGGCAGGTCACAGATTGAGCCACCCAGGTGTACCTGTAGCTTTCTACCTGATTCCACCAACCAATCATACTTATCCTCGGAATTGTCAATCATTTTTCCCATGCCTAGAGCTAGGGCAATTGATTTGTTGGCAGAAGGCAGAGACAGGACATTTGAGTCAGTAGTATTTTTCTCCAGGAAATCTTCTACTAAGAGCTACATAAAAACTATGCCTTAGCAAAATAACTCTTACCCCACAGAAACCAAGAGCCTGGCTTCTTCCTCTCCATGGCCCCTGCACATGTGCCCCACCCCAACACCTTCTCTGGGTAATACAGACCCATCTCTTACTTAACCATGCTCCTGTGCCTGCTCTGAATGTCCTGGGGACGTGTAACACCGCTTCAGCACTTCACAAGGGACATGCAGGAGGGGCAGGGGATAGATGGTGAGCAACATTATACTTTAGGTTCTGTATAAGCTTAGGGGAGGGTCATGAAGAGGGTTAACCCAGCTCTCTTCCATAGTCCTTTATCCATAGATCAGTCTGCATAGATCAGGGGAGCAGGAGTGAACATCTACCTCCTCCCCACTGGTGACTGCCCTCGATGATCATGTGCTTTTGCTCCTGCTGCCCATTTTTCCTCCTCCTCCACCTCCACCTTCTTCTTCTTCTTCTTCTTCTTCTTCTTCTTCTTCTTCTTCTTATTCTTATTCTTATTCTTCTTTTCTTCTCACAGACTTGGTTAACCATTTGCTCCCAATCTGTTTTTCTCTTTGAGTAGAAAGGTGTTAGTCTTGAATCCTCTGCCATTCTGAGAACTGCATCTCTGTGATACTCCCCTTCTCCTTTACTTACTGCTAAGACTAGTTTACATTATCCTAAAAATAAAAATACTGACATTTTGAATCTGTCTTTGGTGGTGAACAGATTTTTGGAGAAAAACTATTGTTTCACTTTCATTTGATTCAGTGGCTTCATCCATCTGGGGTTTGGAGAAGTTTGGGACAAACTGCGAAAGTATAAGCTGTAGAAGCTGTAGCTCCTAGCAAAGCTACCGTGCCCAAATGACAATCAAGTTGCTGCGCTAATAACCAGAAAGTCCATTCCATGTTTGGAGAAAGGACTCAGACTTGAACTATGGTGAAGTCAGAGCGCAGCTGACACGGGAGCCCCAGGCCTCTCAGAGAAGGGGCACGAGGAAAACACTGTGCACACTGAGGTACTCCCCCTCCATTCCATCTCCTCCCCCCACCTCATCTTCCACCCCACACCACAGTGATGACACCACCTTATCACAGATATGTCACATGATCCCAATCACCTTGCTTCTCCCAGCTCTGGTGTTTGCATCTGAAAAATAAAAGAGCTTGGATCACACACTTTGTAAAGTCTCTTAGCATGTCTGAAGAAAATCCTTTTTAAATTGTCAAAATCCGTTTTTTACATGGTTTTTAAAAATCCACCAAGAAATAGCAGCATAAATATGAAAAAAGAGGAAAAGAGAGAATAATAAAGACCCCCAAAGATGAGAGAGAATACTGAATCACTTAAAAATGTTAAATACTCCCACTTAGAGAACGTATGTAAAAAGTTTCATAGCAGGGATGTCAGGAAAGAGTGCTCGGGCATCTGCATCCCGCTGCCAGGGCTGAGGAAGAAAGCAAGCAGCAGGAGAGAGCTGGCTGACCACGTGAGAAAGCACTGGACTGCATTTCGTTAAGAGGGGGGAAAAAAAAAACAGTTGATAGGGAAAGAGGTTTCATAAATTGTGAAATGAAAAACTATGGAAAAATTACCACATTGATTGGATTTTGAATGTGGGAGTTAGTACATGACAACGCTTTAGTCTATAGGACTGATTTGATCAATATGGGATGCTAAGAGACTCCTCTGTCTGTCTCAGAAAACCTGCTGTCCATCCCAAGGCTGTCTGTGCCATCACAGTCATCTGGTGACTACAGAGACAGCTAAATTCCTCTCTTGTGAAGCTCAGAAAGTTGTCTTCTCACTTTTGGAGATTGGAACTCTTCACAATCTCAAACCTCAGTGAGAACCA
Source organism: Canis lupus dingo (assembly GCF_003254725.2). Taxonomy (NCBI): domain Eukaryota; kingdom Metazoa; phylum Chordata; class Mammalia; order Carnivora; family Canidae; genus Canis; species Canis lupus. The sequence continues at coordinate 54,545,462 of NC_064264.1, read as the reverse complement.
ACTCCACGGATTTTTACCTATTTGAAATTACAATTGATAAAATATAAATGTTTGTTTATAAACTAACAGAAAATAGCATTAGGTATTATTATCAGTATAATATTTTCATAAAAAAATAACTATCAAAATCATGAGAAGGATGGAATTGCATTCCATATTTGCAAATCTCTTTAATGTTCAGCTTAATTGAAGTTAGCTGGATGCTCACATTTGTTTTGCATTCAATCTGCAGCAGTATGTGTTTTGATTGAATTATATGATTAAAATCCAGCTTCAAACAGATATTTAGTATTTTAGTGGCCATTTCAAATCACTGGGGATATTTTTTCTTTGATGCTGCAAAATGGTAGGCTTTTTTTTATAGGTTAGTTGCAACTAAAATCGTAATAAATGCTTTATACGATGTTACGTTAGAATCCATTGATCTGTCTGGCACTTTGGCTCTTTTACCCATGCATATTTTACGAATTATGCATTGGTCATTTGGAAAGTATTAGTTCACTCAATTATTCACATCTTCCAAATGTTGACACATTTCATTATACAATTTTTAAACATCACATTTGTTACTATCACCAGCGAGCAGAAGAGTCTTTAAGTATAAGGAACTTGTCAAACTCCGGATGGCAAAGACAAATTTTCCAATTTTTAATTTTTGCTTCTAAGTTCAAATTTTATCATTCATCAACAGTACTGCAAGTTATTTTTATTGCAGTAGCAGTCTTGCTTTTCCTTAAACTCCAGAATTTGTTTGCCAAATTACCCTAGTATAAATAAGCATAGTCTGTGTATAAACATCGGTTTAAATATTTGCTAATAAGTAAGTTTAATAGGTTAGCAGATGAAAGACTCACGGCTGGGTTGATGCCTTCAAAATTCCAAGAGTGGGCTTTCTTCTTTCCCAGGATGCTTTCCTGTATTCCTCTGAGCTGAAAAATCCCTATTTTTATAGCTAGAAGTTGCTGAAGTATTGATTCTGTTGTAAGTCAGTGCCCAGTGCATGTATGTTGGAGTCAGTTCTAGTGAATGAATCAACTACTTTCTTTGTCATGCACTTGGCCCCACATTTGGAGGTGTCAGGGTTGACTATGGGTTATGGGAAGAAAGGAAGAAAGAAAAGAAAGAAAGAAGAAGGAAAGAAAGAAGAAAGAAAGAAGAAAGAAAGAAAGAAAGAAAGAAAGAAAGAAAGAAAGAAAGAAAGAAAGAAAGAAAGAGAGAAAGAAAAGAAAGAAAGAAAGAGAAAGAAGAAAGAAAGAAAGAAAGAAAGAAAGAAAGAAAGAAAGAAAGAAAGAAAGAGAAAATAGGAAGGAAGGAAAATAGGAAGAAAGATAGGAAGGAAGGAAAGGAAGGGGATAATTAAGGAAGGAAAGAAAGCAGGGAAGGGAAAAGAAAAGGAAGAAGAGCTACAACTAGGTTAAATCTGGTATATAGATTTGGAGGCAAGGGTTCTGATTCTGGAGTCACACTTCACACTTTTTCATGCCATATTCAAGCTGCAACATTCACTTGATTGTCTAGGAGGAAAGACCCTTGGTTCTCATGTCTCAGTTTCCTTGTTTGTTGACTGGGGTGAATGGTAGCACCTTGCTCCTAATATTATCGTCAGCATTAATTGAAATGGTATATGACAAGTGTCTGGAAGTATGTAATGCTGAGATATTAGCTGGCTCTAATCAATGTCCACAAATGTGTTAATAATCTTCAAGTTTTTATGGAGACAGAAGAAAGATTGCGGTCTGTCTTCCTCCAACAAACAGGACATTGTTTCCACTTACTCTAAGCACACAAGATCAACACAATGTATCTGGCTCTCATAGTTTCTGCCTGGGTCCTGTGTTCCTGTACACCACAGGTTCTCATTACCACATGGGCCACTCACCTTGGGGAGCCAACTGTTTTTGGATAAATATGTTTAGGGCAAAGAGAACATTAGACTGCAATTCTCTGGGACATAGTGGATTTGCCCATTTTAGAAATGGTAAAGCAGCATAGGTAACTCTGAAGCAGGGAATGTCTTAAAGAGTGAAAAAACTGGTAATGGGAATTCTAATTAGGAGGCCATTCTAGGGACGCCTGGGTGGCTCAGCCGTTGGGCATTATCCTTTGGCTCGGGGTGTGATCCTGGGGTCCCAGGATTGAGTCCTGCATTGGGCTCCCTGCATGGAGCCCGCCTCTCCCTCTGCCTGTGTCTCTGCCTGTCTCTCTCTCTCTGTGTCTCTCATGAATAAATAAATAAAATCTTTAAAAAAAAAGGAGGCCATTCTATTAGGGCAGGGAAAGTTGATGAGTCTAGCCAGTAGCAGGACAGATGGAAAAAAAGGGTGAAATCAGGAGACAGGTTCATTTTATTTATTCTCATATTCTTTATATTATCCACTCATTATCCTCTCATTCTTGAACCACAGTTTAAATATCATGTGTCAAGAGGTTCTAAGGGTGGGAAGCACTGGCTGGAATTCTAAAGTAAATTAATACAGTGTCACTTCTTATAATCTTACACCTCCTTTACCAGCCCTTCCACCTGTCTATTGCAATTGTGTATGTTCTGTGATTAAAACACCAATTGCCAGCATTACTCCTACACGGTGTCCTCACCATCTTGTCAATCTCCCCCAGGCTTTTGTGCCTCCTCCAAATCCCTGCTTCAGTTACTCAAAACTCACAGGTTTTTAATCAGCCCAGTTAAGATCACCAGTATTTTCTCACTTCGTTTTTCTTAAGATACTATGTTTGCAGGCATTGGCATTGATCTTTCGTATTTTCAGCATTCAAAAACTTATTTAATGTCACTTTCCTCCCCAAAGCTTTTCTATAGCCAGAAAAAAGAGTCTACCCAACATAGGATCTAACCCGAATCAAGCTACTCCTTTCACTGTGATGAATAAACATGCATAGCATTTCCTGGCCATGTTCATACAATATATAAAATAAAACGAATAAAATTTCTGCATTTGAATTTTTGGAGCTACCTTGTCAACTTCTCAAAGTGAGTCAGCAGCTTGAATGTGCACTTCTAAGCCCTAAATAAGATATTTCTATTTCCTACAGACAAGCGATGAATAAAGAATATATAACCTTGAAGAAAATTAGTTGCCAAGATTTCTTCACTCTATTCCAAGATTAATACTTCAAAATATTTAAATACTTTCACTAAGAATATTGAATCATGAAAGTTTGATATTTATTAAACGTTTTCATTTTCAGAAAGTGTCGAAAGGATAGCTTTTATGATAAGGACATAGAAACCACTGCATTTATTATTCAGCAAAATCAAAGGACACAAAAGAAGAACTGGGATGAAATTCATATGCTCTAGTTCAGAATCTGTCCCCTAAAAATAGGCTTTGGAGAAAATCTTAATATTTTATTTTTAAGGTAAATTATTATAATTACCATTTTTCCACTATTGTAGTAAATACTAAATCAATAATGGAAGATAACTCCTGTCCCTGTAAAAGCAATTTAAATTAATGGTGCCTCCATTGATCTTATTCAGAAAATTGAGTGATTTCTACTCATTCTTTCCAATCTGTTGCCTCTGGTTTCTCACATATATATTTTTTCATGTTTTCTTTACTAAAACCACAGGATGGAAAGAAAAGATTAAATTTGTAGATATCTTTAAGGCTATTCATTAGCTTTGTCAAAATACTTTCCTGAAAAGTTGAATGTATTTCCTCTTTCCTGAGTCTTGGACATGAAAATCCACCTCACCAGTCTTTTCAACATTTGCACATTACGGGTTTTCTTTTAAAGTTATGATGAAGAACTTGGATTATTTTTTTAATAGTAAGTATTCAGAAAATAAATAGAGATGGTAGACTTGTTAATTTTGTTTCTGTCCTGGGACTGGCCATGCTTTTAGAAGCTTATTACCATAGTACATGCAGCTAATTTAGAGAACATGATGAGGTGATTTCAAAAGTAGAAGAAATCACCACCCAAAGTAGAGACTGCATGAGTTTTTTGCTAATTGTATCCCAAAGTTGACCAATTGGCTAGCACAGTTTTTTAATTGAGGTATATCTGTTTAATCCAATTACATTTGTTTTGTTTTGATCCTCTGCTGCCAGCAATCTCTCTAACCTTAGCCAGCAGCCAGCCCCAGGCTGCCACAAACTCATGGCAAAATAGTATAAAAATTTAATACTAAGCAAGATTTTATTCTAGAAAAAGTATTTTAAAAGAAATATATATTAAAATTAGGTAAAAATACAAAAGAATTATTATCGAAATCATTCAACACCCCTAATAGTTAACAATAGGGTATTATATAAATGAGGCGACTATATTATTCTAATCTCCATACTGATGAGAGATTTAAAATATTCTCTCACTGCATTTGATTTATAACTCACTGAAATAATAAGTGAAACTAAATATTTTATCAGCATTATGGACATATATCTCTGAATCATTGATACAAAATTATGCTCTGAATAAAATCATATATTAACTCTTGTTTGAAGGAGAATATAAAACACATGCTCACAAAGTTCTCTCACATATGAACTGTACAACTAAAACATCTTCAATTTACTACAGCCGAATGATACTCCTCAGCTGTAAAAATTCTAGAATGACATGACTTTACTTTTAAGATAATTGCTCATTATGCCTCCAACTGAATATCTTGTTGTTTAAATTTTAATAATTTTTAAAATGTAGTGTGGATTGTTGGCTTTGGTTTTCAAAATCAAAACCAGTATTATGGGTTGTGAATGAGATGATCCTTTGTCTATAAAGGATCATTTTCCTTCTTTACAAGAGTGTGATATTCTATTACAGAATATTTTTATTGATCCAAAGTCTTCTTCTAAAAATAAAGATATTTGTTTCTGTGTGTTCTTCTTATTTTATAAATAGGGGAGATATTTAATGTTTGGATTATATTCTTTATTTTCTTTTGAACTAACTGTGACTTATATGAATATGACTAATAATATGGCAGAATGTGAGTATAAAGAAAAAGGAAGACAAAGGGAGGTATTGAGGAAAGAGATGGGATATATGTATACATAATTATCGTGTACTGTAGGAGAATAAGATTGTGGGAAGCATAATAAAGTTATTCCATGCTAGTGATGTAGAAAATGGTGCTCAGAGAGATAAAGATTAAAACAATATAGAAATCTGTTAAATCACCATAGAAAACTTTGGCTTAAGTGACAAATATCATTTCTAATAAAACATAGTCCTTATATTAGCTTAAATATTATTTGATTTCAATATATTTTTATTAAATATATCACCAAAAATGTATAAAGGTAAAATACTTTTAAAAATATATCGGGGGCACCTGGGTGGCTCAGTGGTTGAGCATCTGCCTTCAGCTCAGGTCATGATCAGGTCCTGGGATCGAGTCCCACATCGGGTTCCCCATAAGGAGCTTGCTTCTCCCTCTGCCTATGTCTCTGCCTCTCTCTCTGTGTCTCTCATGAGTAAATAAATAAAATCTTTAAAAAAATAAAAATAAAAATAAAAATATATCAATTAGGGCAGCCCGGGTGGCTTGGCGGTTTAGCACTGCCTTCAGCCCACGGCCTGATCCTGGAGACCCAGGATCAAGTCTCATGTCAGGCTCCCTGCATGGAGCCTGCTTCTCCCTCTACCTGTGTCTCTGCCTCTCTTTCTCACTGTGTCTCTCATGAATAAATAAATAAAATCTTTTTAAATCAATTAAAGTGTTAGTGTACACTCTTAAAATTAAATACTCTCTAAAAACATGCTGCTTATTTATTATCAAGTGTTTATTATCATGAATGTATTTTAATATCAAAGTATAAAAATAAGTACCTTTCTACATGAAGAATAACATTGCTCACTTACTTACCCAAAGCCAGTGAAATAAGACTATATTCCATTAACAGTCTGTCTCAAAGCCTTTCTCTCTCAGTCTCTCTGAGTGTGTGTCTTTCTTTGTCTATCAACACTTTTCTCCTTTAGACTAAAATGAATTTGCATTTACTATTGGTACTAAAAGTGGAAACTACGATTTTACCAACTTCCTTTTTTTATTATTAAGGTTTTTATTTTAACCCCAGTATAGTTAACATACAGTGTTATCTTAGTTTCAGGTGTACAATACAGCGATTCAACAATTCTATACGTCATTACTCAGTGCTCATCATAATAAGTGTACTCTTAATCCCCTTCACCTATTTCATCCATCCCCCCACCTCCTGTCTGATAGGTTTTATTTTAAATGAGTACCCTCAGTTAAAGCTTTCATTATTTCTTCAAGAAGAACATTTTTTTACTTGAGGCATACTTCAGAATACCCTGTTTTAAAAGATGCATGTGAAAATTCCATTCAAGAAAAATAGAATGCACATTTTCTTTAAGTACACACAGAAGAATCCCCTGGTTAAATCACATAAAAAGAGACATAATAAATATTACAAATTTAAGAGCACTAAAATCATGCCAAATGTGTTTTCCACCTGCAATGGTACAAAACTAAAGATCAACAATAAAACAAAGCTGGAAAATCTACAATGTAAATATTAAATAATGTAAATATTAAATAACACACTACTGCACAAGCAACAGGCCTAATAAGGAACCAAACAGCAAATTGAAATATATCTTAAAACAAAAGGAAAGGGAAACACAATATTCCAAAGCTATGGGATACAACAAATCCATATGAGAGTAAAGTGTATGCTGTAAATGCTTGTATTAAGAGAAAAAGTTCAAATAAGTCAATATCACTCCATAAGGAACTAGGAAAAGAAGAAACTTAGCTGAAATTTAGTAGACGAAGGGAATAACAAAGAAAAACCAGAATAATTAAAATAGAGATCAGAATAAACAATTATGTAACATTGAAAATAATGACCAATTTAAAAAAAAAATTGGCAGTGATTTAACTGTATTAACTAATGGTAAAAAAGAGAGATTTAAAAACCAAAATGGGAAATGGAAGCAAAAATAATAAGAGCTAACCATAGAAATACATGGTATGATAACAGATTACCATAAATAATTATATAGTAAAAAATCAGATTACCTAGGGAAAAAAAAGCAAAAACAGATAATTCCCTAAAATGAACAAGTTTCCATGATTCAATCATGAATTTTGAAGCCAAGAAAGAGGAAATCTTCTTAGACCAATAACAAAAATAAAAGTTGAATTAGAAATAAAAAATTTTCCAGCACAGAAAAGCCCCAAAACACATGGCTTCATTGGTGAATTCTACCAAATATTTTGAAAAAACAACTAATAACAATCTTTATAAAAATCTTACACATAATGGAATATAGGGAACACATTCAAAATCATTCTATGAAGCCAGTACTACCCTAATACCAAAGAAGGATAAAAATAATACAAGAACAAAAAAGTCTAGTTTGTCTTGATTGAAGTGTTGCTAGTCAAACTTTCATTTGATATCTCTTTGCATGATAAATGTTTCCCCATCCCTTCACTTTCAATCTGTAGGTGTCTATAGGTCTAAAGTGACTGTAAGCAGCATAGAGATTAGTCTTATTTTTTATCCATTCTGAAATCCTGTGTCTTTTGATTGGAGCACTTAGCTAACATTTGAAATAATTATTGATAGATACGCATTTATTGCCATTTTACACTCTTTTTAAAGGTTTTATTTATTTATTTGAGAGAGAGAGAGGGAGAATGAATGAGCAATGTGGAGGGGCAGAGGGAGAGAGAGAGATGCCCACTCCTTGCTGAGTAGGAAACCTGTTATGGGACTTGATCATGACCTGAGCTGAAAGCTGGCTCCAACTGAGCCACGCAGGCATCCCTTATTACTTGTTTTGATGTTGATTCTGGAGATTTTTCTCTGATCCTTTCTTATCTTTGTCACTTTTGGCCTCTCCTTTGTACACAAACAGTCCCTTTTAATATTTCTTGTGGAGCTGGCTTAGTTGTCACAGACTCCTTTGGTTTTCTTTTGTCTGGGAAACTCCTGATCTCCCCCTCTATTCTGAATGATAGACTTGCTGCATAGAGTAATCTTGGCTGCAAATCTTTCCCATTCAGCGCTTTGAGTGTATTATGCCATTCCCTTCTGATTTGCCAAGTTTTTGTTGAGAAACCTCCAGCTAGCCTTATGGGCTTTCCCTTTTAAGTTAAAGACTTCTTTTGTCTTGTTGCTTTTAAGATTTTTCATTTATCATTCTGTTTTGCAAATTTAATTACAGTACATCATGGTGTTAGACTGCCTTTATTGATTTTGATAGGACTTCTCTGTGCCCCCTCTATCTGGATGTCCATTTTCTTCCCCAGATTAGGGAAGTTTTCAACTATTATTTCTTGAAATAAATTTTCTTCCCCCTTTCTCTCTTTTCTACTTCTGGGAGTTCTATAATATGAATGCTATTATTTTTGATGGAGTCACTAGGTTCTTTAAGTCTATTCTCATGTTGCATAAGTCTTCTTTCTCTCTTTTGTTCAGCTCCATGATTTTCCTTTTTTTAAATAATAAATTTATTTTTTATTGGTGTTCAATTTGCCAACATACAGAATAACACCCAGTGCTCATCCCGTCAAGTGCCCCCCTCAGTGCCCGTCAACCATTCACCCCCTCCCCCCCCCCGCCCTCTTCCCCTTCCACCACCCCTAGTTCATTTCCCAGAGTTAGGAGTCTTCATGTTCTGTCTCCCTTTCTGATATTTCCTACCCATTTCTTCTCCCTTCCCTTCTATTCCCTTTCACTATTATTTATATTCCCCAAATGAATGAGAACATATAATGTTTGTCTTTCTCCAATTACTCATTTCACTCAGCATAATACCCTCCAGTTCCATCCACATTGAAGCAAATGGTGGGTATTTGTCAGTTTCTAATGGCTGAGTAATATTCCATTGTATACATAGACCACATCTTCTTTATCCATTCGTCTTTCAATGGACACCGAGGCTCCTTCCACAGTTTGGCTATTGTGGACATTGCTGCTATAAACATCAGGGTGCAGGTGTCCCGGCGTTTCATTGCATCTGTATCTTTGGGGTAAATCCCCAGCAGTGCAATTGCTGGGTTGTAGGGCAGGTCTATTTTTAACTCTTTGAGGAACCTCCACACAGTTTTCCAGAGTGGCTGCACCAGTTCACATTCCCACCAACCGTGTAAGAGGGTTCCCCTTTCTGCGCATCCTCTCCAACGTTTGTTGTTTCCTGCCTTGTTAATTTGCCCCATTCTCACTGGTGTGAGGTGGTATCTCATTGTGGTTTTGATTTGTATTTCCCTGATGGCAAGTGATGCAGAGCATTTTCTCATGTGCGTGTTGGCCATGTCTATGTCTTCCTCTGTGAGATTTCTGTTCATGTCTTTTGCCCATTTCATGATTGGATTGATTTTCCTTTTTTTTTCTGATGTTCCATTATTTTGTATTCTAGGTTATGAATATATTCTTCTGCTTCTTCCAGCCTGCTGTATCAAGTCTGTTTCTAATCTAATCTATTGCATTCTTCATCTCTGATGCCTTTTTTTTAACTCTTTTATCTCTGTGGCAAGGATTTCACTGATGTCTTCTACTCTTCTCAAGCCCAGTGAGTATCCTTATGATAGTTTTGTTTGTGTATTTATTTGTTTGTTTATTTATTTATTTGATTGTTGTTTTAAATTCTCCATCAGGCATGTTGTTTATATCAGTTTCTATGGCCTTGGTCTAATCATGTTCTTTCATTTGGGATCAATTCCTTCATTTTGGCATTTTGTCTAAGTGTCTGCCTTCTTCTCTGTGTTAGAAAAGGCAGTTATTTCTCCTACTCCTGAAAGTAATGGCATTCTGAAGAAGAGGTCATGTAGTGCCCAGAACGTTGTGCTTCAGAGAGTATCTCTGGTGTGTGCTGTGTGCTCTATTGTTGTGTTCCTGCTGCTCTAGCCTTCAGGACAGTCATCTGCAGAGGTTCTCCTTGTCTGCAATGGACAGTGTTTGGTCCCGGGCCTGAATGTGGCAAGTTTTAACCAGGTGTGCTCTGGTCTGCTTGTGAAACGAGACCTGATGCCAACTCTATCAGAACTGAGGCCCTGCAGAACTCTCAGACTGGGAAACATGGTGTGAGAAGGAGTTTGTGCTGGTCTTCTGGGGGAGGGAGCCCACCGTGCTGGGACTGAGGCAAGCTTGATTGAGAAGGGCTGTCCTGTCAGAGCACCAGGTGTAGGGCTTGGTGTAAGTAAGCAAGGTAGGCAGCTAGTATCTGAGCTGATCTGATTCCCTCAGGTGCCTCTGTGTTTATGCTGAGGAGCAATGGAGAGAAATGGAGCCTGCCAGCTCCCCTATTCCTAGAGTGATATCTCTGTGAATGTTGCCTCTCAGGGACACTCTATGAGATGAGCAAATGATCTCCCCACTGTGTGCCCTAGGTGTTCTTCAAATCACTGTTTCCACACTGTCTGCCCCAGGTGTTACTTGCATGTCTTCTCTCCAGGAGCAGCACAGTGCCCTCCAGACTCTATTCCAGCCAAGCCCGCTGACCTTTAAAACTCTAGGCATTAAGCCCCGCTGGTTGCAAGAACTCAAGAAATTTAGCTGCTCTCATTTTCTAAGCCAATGACTTTGCAGAAATGTTATTGTACATTCCGCTGTGTGCTCCTCCCTCACTCCCTTTCTCCATGACCACAGCTTCCATGCCCCCCCCCCCAGCACACATAATCTGTCTCTCTCTAAACCATGTCTCCATAGTTCCTACCTCCTTTGATGTGGTCTCTTCATTCTCTTTAGTTGTGGAATTTGTTCTGTAAGTCTCCAGGATGATTTCTGGGGGTTTTAGGATGATTTGAGAGTTATCTAGCTGTGTTCATGGTACAGACAAGCCTGGGGTCCTCCTACTCTGCTGCTAATTTTGATGCCTCTTCCATTTTACTGACTTGCATGACAAAAAGTGGCAACATCATATGATGTGTTTGCAACTTATTTCCAAAAACAGGAATCCTGATCACTTCATTAACAAGAAACAATATAACCTGGTGAAACACTATTAGGAAAATATGACTACGTAAAATCAAAATAAATTTAAATGGAACAAAATACCACAGGCATGCCTCACTGTTGAGGGATTCTGACATGGCCGACTACGACGTGTCAATTGTCTGTATGGGTCGGCCAGGGGAGGCAGAGCCCTGGCATTGTCAGCTCTGGCAAGTGAGCCCAATGCACAATGGCTTGTCTATGTCTGAACATAGAGGTGATGGATTGTTGGAAGTATATTTGTGGACCTCAAACTGCTGGGCTAGAAGAACATTATGATGTTTTTAGTCATGTTTCCTTTGTCAAGAACTCATCTACTATACATTATCAATATCAACTATACATTATCAATATCATTAGCGGGAATTAAACATATGAAAGTATTGATGGATCACAAATCACAATAAGAATATGCAAGTGAACATATATTTGATATATACAATGAAATGTACGTTGAGCATATAGTTGATGTGCTTTACTTGATCTGTTGTGCACCGTGTTCAGAGAAAACCTCAGTAAACACCATTTGATGCCAAGACTCATGGGCAGAATGAGGACTGATTGAGGAGATGCTGGCTCCTTGCTGTCTTATGGAAAGACACATTCTGGTGCTGACAGTCTGGGTCAGCCGGCACACCAGCTTCTGCTGCAAGAAGCAGGCTGTGTGGTGAATTGACTCATGAAACTTCCACCCCCTACTCTGTCCCCTATTCTCCTGCCTTTTATACCTCGAGACTGGGTTCAGGGAGCTCCATTTCCTGAAATCCCATGACCTGTAGTTTGTATGTAACCATGACACCATGACACACTGTTTCTGAGTAACTTCAGTAAAAGGGGTCTATTTGGTGTATAGGGTATCATTGAGTTTGTCAGGAAGCTTCTCAGAAAGCTGTATGGGGTTTGCATGTGAAGTCAAAGGAACTGATTCAGGGATAAAGTAGATATGACTTTCCACTCTCAATGACAGAATTCAGACAAAATAATCTGTGATGAGTGTTTTAAATGAACTGTCTTCTTCTCACCCCTAGAGTTTACTCAAATGTATGGATGTGTCCATTCAATCTAGAGATTCTTCTTCTGCTGGGCATGTCCATGGGAGTCAGTTCTTATCTCTTCATAAAGATTCTAAATGGTTTTGCCTTTTCATCCTCCTTAGGGCTCAGAAGGATATCCACATTTGTGAACCTATATGATGGAATTGTTAACAGCCTTGTTACCAGGGGTGTCCCTTGAACTTGAGGATTTCTGAGTGATCTGCCCACTCAGGAATGCTGTGGTCTTATGGCCCCTTGCCCCCATCTCATCACCTTGCCTCCTATGTAGCTTGCCTTAGCATAGGCTTTAGTGCCCTGTGGATCCTGTGAACACCTGGGAAGTAGGTGACTCACTCTTCTGAGCCATCTGGTATTCACAGTGATTCACCATCACCCTCCAAGGGATGCTTACTCCCATTATCTCAAAGGCAGTTGTGGCTCACAAATAAGGCAGTGTGGCCACTTGATTATTGTTCACTCTTATAACTTACCCTCATCCCTAGGGGATGTCTCCAGCCCTTGGGGTGACCCAGTCTAAGCCCTCTGCTGTGGACCAGGACAGCACTAACCAGACCAGTTTGCATGCATAACTTCCAGCAAATATCACTTAGCTTAGGAACTGTGGGCAAAGTTTAACTAGGTTAACCAGTTCCCATCCATGTGCAGACATCCAGAGATGGTCTTCAACACGCTGAGTATAGGCTATCAGAAAGGCTAACCTCACTGCTCTGTTGATGTATCAGAGTGCAATTCTAAGTGGGGAACTAATATACTGGTTTTGATCTTTCTGTTTAGGAAAGTGATAGTAAGTACAGGTTCCCCGGGATCTGGGATCTCCATTCAGTGATTCTATATCCCCCAGAGGGTCAATGAGTCAGGATGTTCCTAACCCATGCTCATTGGTACTTGTCTAGTTTTACAAAATCCAGTGAAATAATAATTTTGATTACTAGATTAAAGTCACTAACATGTTCAGGAGGTGAATAAGAGAATGATTTGAGACAGGGTCACAGCATATAGCAATGAAAATACAAACTGCAACTAACCCCAATTTCCCTCTTGGGCTAGATTCTATATCTAACTCAACCTTGTCAAATAGATATCAAATAGATGTCTACCTAACATTTCCAAATCCAAAGTCTAGAACCATACATACAATTGCCTAAAGTTTGATACAAATATCTAACCAGGACCTCAATTTTAACACAGTAGAAAGAGTTCTTTATTCTCTCACTTCCAAAATCATTTCCTCTCCCAGATTTCCACATTTCCGTAAGTAGAACAAGTTACTCAAGCTAAAAATCAAGACTTTTTGCATTGCTTCTTCTTTTTGATTACTTCCTAAAGTTACATATTCCCAGATTAAGGATGTTGGAAGGAAAAATAAACACCTACTATCTGACTAACACACATCCCATCCCCTCATTTCCCTTCTTACCATAACATCATCTAGGCACTTCTACATCTCACCTGTACTATTAATGCAGTCCCTAGTTGGCCTCTGCTAGGCTCTTACCCTTTCTGTGTGCTCTCAGCCTAGCAGCCAAGTCAATTTTGAAAAACCACACAACATATGTCACAACATTCTCACACTCAAAACTTTTAGCTGGTTTATCATCAGTTTTAGAAAAAAACGTAAATTCCTTTGACTTGCTTAGGAAGTGCTGCATGCTCTGATCTTGTCTCATACCATTCTCTTACTTGCCTTCTGAACATGACAGTGAAATTAATCTATTAAGCAAAATTATTGTGTCACTGGATTTTCTAAAGCTAGCCAAGTACCAGTGAGTATAGGTTAGGAGCATCCTGAGTCTTCTGTGGGATATACGATTGTTGGATATAGAGACCATTGTGTCCTCATAAAATAGGCACAGTTCCACTACCCACCCCTCACCCTGTTAGATGTTCAGATTATGAGCCACCTTTGGATGTTACTATGACCTTTAAAAAATTAATAGCTTGTCCTCCTTCACTGAAGCACATAATCACTTCAGACAAAGTTGCATATCAGAAAACTTCCCAGACAGAAGTCTTCTACTTCTGCACTGTCTCCATCCAGTAATAGACTCAGCCAGACTCTTCAGAAAGAGGACAGGAAACTGAAATATACCACAGAACCACTACTCCTGGAAAAGGCTTACTCTTTCAACCACATGCTGGTTTCTGTGATGTCAAAGGAAATAAAATATTATTGGCTGTTTTATCAGGTGTGACTCTAAGCACTTTATGTCCAATCTTTGGGAATCTACCTAAAGCCATCCACACAACAATACTTGACTCATAATATTCTGACAATATCAGCTATCATTGTGGAAAAAAAATTGCTATGTCAACCTGGTGAGGTAAGTACTTTATCTCCCACACTTTGCAGAAAGGAAATGGGGTACAGAAATTTATTTTTGCTCATAAGTTTGGTAATTACCAGATCTAGTACTTCTTTCATGTAAGGCAAACTGACTTCAGGGTTCTAGCTGTGGTCATGTCAGGATGGCCTGATTTAAAACTCTCCTTGTCCTTTCACTGTGCAAAGATGATTAGCTAATGCACTTCCCACATTTTATCTTTAGTTGCATGAGATTCATCCCTCTCTTACTAGCTCTGAAGCTCAGAGATGCTGACTTCCTTAAACCCGGCCCTTGTTATAAGCTCAGGGTCTGATGCCTAGTTGCACAGTAAGCACTTGCTAGAGGAATGAATGTAAATGCTGATTATTTGGCAATCATGTCATTGAAGATCAAAGGAGAATGAGCTGTGTTAGCTACTACACAGTACTGTCCCCCCAAAACAGAGGCAAGTACATGCTTCTTATTCTAAATAGTTCCTATAATAATTCTCCAGTTAACTCACATAGCATGCATGTGTCAGAATTTGTTCTAAGTGGTCATACATTAACTTATTACATCCTCTAAATAATACTCTAGGGGTAGCAATTATTATAATCCTCATTTTGCAACTGCAGAAGCTGAGACAAAGGCTCATGCAGCACCTTGTCTAAGGCCATGTGATAGTCAATGAGAGAGCTGAGTGTCAACTCCAGGCAGCCAGGCTCCAAATCTACGTCTCATGTAGCTGGCTGGGTTGCCTCTGTGGAGTTGGAAGTCTCCCATAAATGGAGGGAAATCCTATTTCTAGAAACTGAGTGAGAATGAAAATCTAGCTGGCCAGAAATTATGATAATTAATGTCACAAGAAATTTTAAATAATTCTTAAAACAGAGAAAAAGAGGCCTATCCCCCTAAATCTTGTGAGCACAGTGGATTTCCCACCTGGCAAGAGTTAAGTCTCTGTGAACTTGCAACAGATTACATTATTAGCCTGCTCTCCTTGAGTAGACTCACCATTTCCAAGGAAACAAATCAATACTGATGTTGAAATCTAAAGTATGTAGCCTCATATTACATGTTGCTTTTGTACACAGGTATGGAGAAAGACAGACTCAATTTAAAACATACTGAGGGATAAAAGTTTTGCGATTTACATGGTACACAACAAGGAAGGAACACACAGCATGTGGACATTTTCTTATCCATTCTTCCCACAAACGATCTTGAGATTCAGAAACAGCTACCGTAGAACTGCACATGTATGTTCTCTCTCAGGAATATATATATTCCTGAATGAGCCCAGGATGCTGACAATGCATCATTCTATTAAAAATAATTTCTTAATATAAGATCTCTTGAATTGTATTTTATTCAAGTATATATGATTTTGATATTCAAAGCATCTTTTTTTTTCAAAGCTAAGCATAACGGTTAAGGAAGAAAGGAAGAGAATGTTCTATATAAAAATCCCCATGTGATTATGATGTATTCATAATTTTGGCAATTATAGACAGAATCTCTGGAATACACCTACATGACAGATGTTATACAACGTTTTACTTGTTACAAGCATAACTGAGTACACTACAAAAACGTATATCATTAGATGGAAAATAGAGAAATGATAATGTGCTCCTTAACTGAAGGAACAGTATGTTTGAAATTATTTATTTATTTACTTTTATGTATCTAAATTCTTGTGACTGTCAGAGGCTGTGTTCTCTTTTTTGTTTTAAAATTTTCTTTCCAAAAAAAAATAAATAAAATAAGATAAAATTTTCTTTCCATTTATCAGTTTATCATCATGGGACCTGAACGGCTGAAATAACGGAAGGTTCGTGGAGAAATCTTAGTGATGTAATTCAATAAACCAAATAAGAACGTTCATCTGACTCTAATGTAATTTATACAAAGTTGTTACTGTTTATAAAAGGATCTTTGTTCATGTAGACATAAATAAATGCAATAAATATAATTTACAATACATTGATAGCTCATGCTTAGTATTTCAAAGTTCAAATGGAACAAAGAGAAAAGAGGAACAGAGAGACAGAGAGAGAAGTAAAAAGAACACATTGGTCCTTTGTTCCTTATGAGGAACTATTTCAGTCCTGTTTCCTTCTTACTTGTCACTTCCTTATCCACATGCAGGAGGACAACCCTGGGACTTGATGCAAATCTCATTCCATTTAAGGTGCTGTCTCCCTAAGTGGTTGAGATTAGTCTACTTGACTCTGCAAGGGGTAGCAGGAGGAGTTAGGGAAGGAAGGATAATAAGAAATTGTGTTTTGACAAATGTCAGGTGGACAGGAAATTAAAAATACTTGTTGGTTTTTCAAAAAAAAGATATCCAAGCAATGTTTAGGCCAACAGGAATATATAAACATTAAATAAATATTTTACATGTTCATATGTATATCCACATATAGAATCAATTGTATTTATATATGCGAACTATATATGTATATTATACATAATTATATAGCAGATCATATAGTATATATTATCATTATTTTGATGAATGCTATACAAGATTAATATATCTGTATAATTACATATTTAATAATTTGATCATATATTGCTTTAGTAAAATTTTACCTCTGCATCATAAATTATCAATATAGAGCTATTGACTTTTTATACCAACATAGTACATTAAAGAATTTTTTTAGAGAGAGTGAGCATGCATGTTGAGAGGGAGATGAGGAGGAAGAGCAGGAAGAGATGGGGAGAGAGAATCCCAAGCAGACTCCCTGCTGAGCACAGAGCCCTAGCTGGAGCTCGATCTCACAACCCTGAGATTGTGACCTGAGCAGAAATCAAATTGGACACTCAACCAGCGAAGCCACCCAGGCTCCTCCATATTAGGGAATTCAATATAAACTCTGAACTCATATTGTGGGTATCAGTGAGCTAATCAAGTATGCATCCTTTCCATGTGTTGCCTACCTGCTGCCCTTCACAGTGCATCTTTCAAACTTCTATCCAAGTAGTGTGAGAGGTAGTCCCTTTGGGGTTCCACATATGATGCTGTTACTGAAGAATTTATCTCAAGCCACCAGAACTTGATGGTGGTTGTACCTTGTACTTGATGGTACACTGATCCATGTGCCACTAAGACCATTGTCTTTTCATTTGTTCCATAAATATAAATTCATATCCTCCATAATGTAAGTGAAATATTAACTGTACTATCTTTCCAGGTATACTAAAGTATGTTTATAATGACATCCGACACTTGGAAATATGAGCTCTTCCCAAGAAAAAGAACATAAATGTGTATTCAATGTCTTTGACTCATTTTCCCTATAACCTTGGGTGGCCTTTACAAGAATTGGGAGCTAGCAGTGACTGAGGTAATTTCAGGATATAGGTCTTCCTCCAAACAGTGCATTGTGGTTGAAAATAGATCATTGAAAAAGTGCCTGTAATGTAAGATGCTTGTCTGAGCCCCAATACCAGGGGACTTTCTTTTTTGAAAGATAATTTTGGGAAAGTATCACTTTCATTTAATCACCTATGATTAGATTTTCTTTCCTTGCTACAGAAAATTGTCCAAACAGAGGACCATTTATAGTTAGATACATTCAACAGGTGCACTTTTCTTGCTGTGAACTGGTTTAATCAGCTGCTTTCCTAATAATTTGTGGAAAAGCATTTACTGTGTCAGCATATGTATGCTGGAAAACAGAGACTCTGTCCCTGCCCTCATAGAGCCTGGAGTCTGGCAGAAAAAAGCAAGCACTAAATACATCATTATCATCATCATTGAGTAAATAACCATGGGAAGACAATTATAGAGGAAATGTACAGGGTCCTGTGGGACAATTTCTCAGAGAGCTCTAACTTAGCTTTGGGTATTCCGGACAGTCATTGGCATCCTGACTCAGAGCTGGCCAAGTTCAAAATCCAGCTCTACCTAGTAATTGATGTGTAGCCATGGGCAAGCTACTTACCGTTTCACCTTCTGAGAATGATGATTACAAAAATGACTGCTATGTAGGTTTGGAAAGCAATGCTTAAATGTATATTGATTTAATAATAAATGCTCATTTCATGTTAAATTTTACATACATATATATGTACACACGAAATGCATCTATAAATGCATATACATATATATGTATAAATATTTATTTTATTAAACAGACCCTGAAAAATAGTAAGCACTCTTTGTAATACATTTAATAATGCTTTTTATTTAGCCTCGAGAAAGAATACTTGAGATAAAATATAAATGATAAATAACATGTAATCTGTTAGGGGGTGAAGGCAAAGGAAAGGAGAAGTGGAATCCACCAAATGTAGAGTTGGAAACCAATGTCCAGACCATGAGTTAGGAAATAAGTAGCTTGAAAGGTCTTAAACAGGTACATAGTGCCAAAATGAGAGGACCAGAGGAAAGGGTTGTTTGAGGAATCTGCTCAAGATGGAGAGATTTGTTTTGACAGAAAACAGAGTGCAAAGTAAATAAATAGTGAGAGATAGGAGAGAGACCTAATGGAGGAAGAAGGACAACCAGGAAGGAGCAGGGTGAGAGCAGAGGGGGAAAAGACAGTACACCAGATCAGAAGGCTCAGAGCCAATGAACTTTCTCCCAGAGACAAGAAACATCAGCTCTCTTCCGAACTGCTTTTAGCACAAAAACCATGGGTAGTAATAAGGCATTTGACTTGGTTATCATTGGACCATTTTGTCCAACTCTTAACTCTCTCCTCTGCTCAAACCGAATGAAGTATGACTTCTGGTCATGACTACGAGGTCATACCACATGGAGCCATTAGGCTGGGCGGTCTCTTCCCTAAGCCTTTCCTACCCCACTTCATGTCCAGAAGAGGTGGGGAATCACCTCCAGGAATATGGCTTGTGAGTCCTCTTCCTGGATCTGGTACCTTCTCAGTATTTCTAGCAACTGGCAGGGTCTCTGAAAAAGTAAGCACTTCAGGAATATTCTTTGAATCATGAGCTGCTAATAGGTCAGTAAACAGGATTCATTAAACACAGCTGTATTCAATCAAGGCCTTGGGGAACTGCAGAATGCCCTGACTGATGTAAATTTTTATATTAAGAAGCTATAAGAAAGATTCAATTAAAGCGTGATAAATAGAGTCAACTTAATCATACAAAGATAGTTTATTCATGAGATTCAAATAGTTGAGGAAATGGGGAAGTAGAATTTAAGTGAGACTTTTGATCAGGGTTCTGGCAATTTCTAAAGAATGAAGTGAGAGTTGCCTATATGCTTTTGTGCCAATTGCCCACATGAATTCACATGAATAGAAATCAGTAAGTCATGCATGGCAGCATGTATAGCATTTTGTCTAGTTAGGGAAGGACCTCAAAGGAATAAAGTAAGGGCAGCAAGAAACTTAAGATGCTCACTTGTAGAAAGCTGGCAGAGTAAAATCAGATACCTCCCAATCTGCAGAAGACTGATTTTCACCTATCAAATGGAATTTTGTAACCAAGAGCAAGCTATTTAATCTTCTCTTTTTTAAAAGATTTATTTATTTCAGAGAGAGAGGGAGGGAGGGAGGAGATGGGGGGGGGTTGCAGAGTGAGAAGGAGAGAGAGAATCCCAAGCAGACATCCCACTGAGAGTGGAGCCCTAAGAGGGGCTGGATCTGAGGACCCTGAGATCATGACCTGAATGGAAATCAAAAGTCCAGGTTCAACCGAATCACCCATGTGCCTCACAAGCTATTGAATCTTTAAGTATCTTAGCTTCAGAAATGTAGTTGGTAATAATTAACTCATGAGTGATGACATGGGTTAATGTATTTAAAAGGGGTTGCAATAATGTTTGTCATATTGTATAGGCTTGATAAATGTTATTATTATTATTAATTATCTCCAACTTTCTATTTGGGATCTTCTACTTACATTCTCATTCACATTTAATTAATACAAAACATTACATCAGAATGACCATTACAAAATAAGCCTTTTTATGTCATTCCATTACACAAAATTCTTCAGTGGCTTCCTATCATCATCATCTTAGCATGTTACCCAAAAGTCCTTATAATTCGACTCTAAAAAAATTTCTATTTTTGCCACATAATATTTGTCTTTTTATTCCTTGAACTGCAGGAATTCCAAATTACTCATATATATTCAGAAAAAAAAAAAAACAGGTTCTTTCTTATCTTTCTTCCTTTGCACACTTAGAGAACTCTGTTTATAATCTCAACTTACCCACATTTCCTCCTTTGTGTCAAGTGCCTACTTATTTTAAGTTTGGTTCAAATCTCTCTCCTTTAGCATATCTTTTTTCACTAGCAGGTAAGGGTAAACACACTGTTCTCTTTACACTGAGTTCACCTTTTAGACAAATGTACACATGTACTTAAGTCATTGAAAAAAGTGTTTGCTTATTCATTAGTGCACCAGCCTCCCTCTTGATAACATTGTGAATATTGAGAATTCAGACACTCATTTTATTCTTATTATCTTCAAAAGAGATCTACGTTAAAACACAGTAGTTGCCTAATCAACCTTTTAAAATGATTGGGCCACTAAATAATGTACTCACAAATGCTTGAAGTCTTTATAAATTGGAGTTTCTTCACATCTCACTATATTCATGGAATACTTTCAGTAACATCATGCAGGTATTGAGCATTGGTTGGGATTGGAATAAAGTGAGTAAAAAGGTGCACAAAACCCTTGTCCTTTGGTACATACCATTCCAGTTGTGCTGTTGCATACTCAGACAAAAATAATCTGTAAGTATTTACTGTAACGTCAGACACTGAAAAAAGCCATGAAAAAAAGTTGAATCAAATGATTGGCCTAAAGTCTTAAGAACTAGGAGTTACTATATAGGTTATTTGTCTTAGGTCAGATCTTCAAAAAACATTATGGAATGGGTATCGCCATACAAGAAGTTAATGTAGGAAGTCTCTGAGAAACCATGTTTTTGAGGGAGTGAATGAAGTGGGACAGGGCTGAAAGAGGAATTAAACATGCTGCAGTTATAGCAAAGGCCTTGGTAGATTCCCTAGGGAACTCTAGGGCTATGATAGCCAGTATAGGAATTTTCTGAACTGAAACAAAGGAGCCAGATGCCTCTTGCTACACATCCAGCCCTGGCTACTCCCAGGGAGTGAGTACAACTTGAATGAGGCAACTTTCTTTCCTAGGAAGGACTGATCTGAGGGTTTTGGTCCAAAAGGAGAATCTGGGTGGCTCAATACAGTGCCCACTCTATGAGTGCATGAAGTTCCCTCCCTGAGGAAGTGATGTTTCAGCAAAAATCTGAGTAAAGCAAATAATAATAATAATAATAATAATAATAATAATCTGGGAAGAGAATTTTCCAGGCAGAGAAATGTGCAAATGTAAAAGCCCTGAGGGGAAAAAAATCAAGCTGTTGAGATCGAAGTGTAGAGAGAAGACTATGTCTGAAGTATAGTGAGCAAGACCAGGCATGGTAGGGATTGTCTGAGAGGGAGGGAGGGTTTATACCACAAAGGGCCCTCTTGGCTATGGTATGGGAGTGGAATTATTTTTTTAATGTAATGGAAGGCCACAGAATGATTTTATGTGATTTAGCTATTGCAAACAATTGCTCCAGTTGCCTTGCAGAAAACTGTTCTCAGGGGACTGGGCATAAAATCAGAGAAACCAGTTGGTAGGCTAAAGCCATAGTTTGGTTGAGAAGCACACATCACCTGGATTAGGACCACAGCTATGGAGGTGGCAATAAGAGGTTACAGGAGAATTCATGGCAAATGGAACTTTTTCATGAATTGTATACAAATTATGAGGCAAGTGTGAAGCAAAAGATAACCCCCAGGCTTTGGTATGAGCAGTTGGATAAGTGGTGGTATCATGTTTTGATCTGGGAAGATGCTTATGGAAAAGTTAATTAAGAGATATGTTTTAGCACTATAAATGTGAAATTAGTACTAGGTTTTTTAACTGGAGATTTTCAGTGGGTAGTTGCATATACAAGTCTTAGACATATAATTTGGAGCAAAATTACAAATTTAGAAGTGATTAGCATGTAGAAGAATGTATAGCCTTGGCACTGGAGGGCATCATCTGAAAACTTTATCTAAAAAAAGAGAGTCTAAGATTGAGTACTGAGGGGCACTCGGGAAGAGGTTGATCAAGAGGTGTAATGGAAGATGTATATGTGTTTTTCTCTATATGATAAGGTAAAATTGAGAGATCAGAAGAGTACAATACTTTAAAGAACTACAAAAGATTCAATATGGTATTAAGGGGGATGTATGCAGGGAATAGTATATTATGCATTGTGACAACTGGTGATAAACAAATAATAAGCAAGTAGGTATACATGCTAAGTAGTTCATACTTTGTTTAAAGGCAATGGATAGAACAATTCCTTTAGAATACATTTACATATAATGGTGAGAGGAGGGAAGGGGTGGATAGGCATTAGGTAGGTTTAGAGATTAGAAATGAAAGACTTTGTTGCTCATGAGACATTCACAGCATGGGTATGAGTGATTGATTCTCAGATTTCTGACAGCAATTACTGGGTGAAATGTGGACTCTGTTTATTAAAGCTATTCGGCTTAACAAATGTTAATTGAACTTTTATTGTATGTCAGGTACTCTTCTAGGTAAAGATGTACTTCTAGGTGAGGATGTAACAGTGCACAAAACAAATATAACCGTTCCACTTATGTTATAACATAGGAGACAGACAATTAACATAGCACCTGAATAAAACTCATAGGTAATAGATAGCAAAATATAGAAGACGTTAAGTGTCCATCTATACTCTATATTAACCACCTGTAGTGAGTCTTGGAAGGGACAGAGATGAGTCAATGGAGAAGGAAATTCAAAATAAAAGAGAGAAAATAGATGAAGTAACAGTTAAAAGCTATGAGGTTAGGGGGAAAATGTGTGTTTTTCAGTGAGGAAGGAAAGAATTGTTCCCAATTTCATCTGCTAGTGAGAAGAAAGTGGAGAGGAAACAAGGATGTTGAAATGAAGCCTCTTGAGAGACATGATTGATTTAACTTAAATTGTGCAGAGGGAAAGATTATTTGGATATAAGATATATTATAAGAAACACAGTTTCCAAAATGTTTTATAATTGCTTAGGCTTATACACATGATATTAAAAATGAAATTGGGAAAATATGGTATTTGACAAATATTTAATTGTAAAAGTGGTGTGAACATATAGAAAAGTAGGCGAAATGATTTTTTTATTTATTCCAACTGGTATTACACTATTTTGTCGGCAGAGTTATCATTATGCGTGCCAATTTTATTTTTTTCCTGGAAAACTCCAATTGGGTGTAAAAATGTTAAGCATAAGAGAGTTTTCCACAGGCAGTGTAAGGGCCAGTTGAAATGCACAAGGGATCTAGAATGGTAGTTAGACCAAGTTAGACCAGGACAGCTCTTTAGCTCTCTTGAACTCACATTAGTGATTTAGACCCTGCAGAATCAGTATTTGTAATCAGAAATATATATCTTTCCCTAGAGGAAAGTCTGACAGTAAAAAAAAAAAAAAAAAAAAAAAAAAAAAGATATTCTTTGTTGACAATATGACAGTTTTTTGATATTTGTTAATAAGAAATCCTGAGGGTATTGAAGTAAAGGCAATTGATTAAAGCATCCAACAACTACAGAGAATTTATCAAGATGGCATAAAAAACAGTAAATTTTAGCACGATCAAGGCTATTTCATATCTAATTTTTGCTAATATTTTGTTAATTTGATATCTAATCTGTGCTGCATTTTTACTTCAAATCTGTCTGTGAATTACCAAATCAAATGCAAAATGTTTCTTCCATAGAAGTATACAAGAAATGCTAAATCAAAAATTAGTGAGGCTTTTAAAAGAGATTATTCACTTAATCTGCAAATGAACAGTACTATTCTATATGACTAGCAAAACTACAAGGTTTGTGTAACTTCAATTGCATTCTTCAAATAATATTATGTAGAAAAAGAGACATAGCAAAATATGGAGAGTAGATTCCTTGTGTTTAGAAATTTGATATGTGATGAACAACACACATATGTGTAAATATAAATATGTCTGGGTCATAAGTGTTATATTAGATGTAGGACAGTAGGTGTATATTTTTATCTGAGTAATCTGGAAAGGAGCTGTAAGACAGATGGAGTATGACTTTTCTTAAAACTCTCAACTGATTAGAAAAGTCTGACCTAGGAGAACTATAATTCCATCTTCAAGAAATTGGAGAAGAATCCAAAAGAGAGGATGCATACCATTTGTGGAGTGCAGGGAGGGTGAGAGTGGGCAGCATTAGCACATTGGAGACAGTCCAGATCATGAGACTGTGGGTGAGTTATTCAGTATGACCAGTGATTCAAAACCAAAACTATCTAAAACTAAGAGAAAGAAAGAAAGAAAGAAAGAAAGAAAGAAAGAAAGAAAGAAAGAAAGAAGGAAGGAAGGAAGGAAGGAAGGAAGGAAGGAAGGAAGGAAGGAAGGAAGAAAGAAAGAAGAAAGAAAGAAAGAAAGAAAGAAAGAAAGAAAGAAAGAAAGAAAGAAAGAAAGAAAAGAAAGAAAAAGAAACAGAAAGAGAGAGAAAGAAAGAAGAAAGAAAGAAAGAAAGAAAGAAAGAAAGAAAGAAAGAAAGAAAGAAAGAAAGAAAGAGAAAGAAAGAAGAAAGAAAGAAAGAAAGAAAGAAGAAAGAAAGAGAAAGAAAGAAAGAAAGAAAGAAAGAAAGAAAGAAAGAAAGAAAGAAAGAAAGAAAGAAACTCAGGTTGTGCTGTTTTTTTTCCCCCCCAGTGAGGAAAGGAGTTTAACCATAATATAAAGGAGCCTCCAAAAATATTAAAACAGAAGCTCATCTATAATGGATTTTATTCAGAGCTTCATTTCTTAAAATATTGCCGTAATTCAGAGTATCTTGATGCAAGAGACAGCTGGAATTGATAATAGCATTTCTCAAGGCTGTCATTAGTTCTGCAATATTAGCTTAAAATTAGTATGGAGGAGAATGTAAAGTTCATAGAGATTTTTGGTTCAGTTCCTTACAGCATATAAAAAATGAAAGGACATATTTTAGTAAGTTATTGGGACTTGTTTTCTTCAGAGAAGAGTTGTCTCAATTTTTAAAAAAAATATACTAGTAGAAAATCTTCTTTATTGTTTACAGATTAGTTTGTTTTAGGTTGTGATCCAATTACGAAAGAAATTACTTTCAAAAATAAAAAACGATTTTACTTAAAAATATTGTCACTGAAATGAAATTTTAAGATAGCATTTCAAAATTGATTCTCCATTGTTTCCCAAGTAAACTCCCTATGTGCAAGTGCACACTACAATTTAGTACTTTAATATATTCAGGCTCCACTGGCCAAGCACAGTGAAGAAGGGAAGATAGCATGTGCTCAAATAAATGATGTAATCAACTCAATATTCAGCAGCCTCGTGATGGAAATTGGAAGAGTTGGATCATCAGAGACATAGGGAAAGTGAGTCTGGGATTTGGGAACAGTACTGAATCCTTAAGCAGGAAACAGAGCTTGACAAGTTAGAGGTGGTGACTATTGATGGAAGCAAATTTCTTCTAGAGTGTCCCAGTTTAGGCCCATAAAACTACTATACATTCAAGTCCAAAAATGAATTTCTGGTCAAAAAATCCAAAAACATGAGGGATTAAGCTGCTAGGACTGAGAATCAGCCAGCACAAATAAATATAAGTAAATAAAGGTTTTCATGTCTTCAAAGACTGAAAATACTAGAATTGTTAGTACAAAATACATAATCATTATATAGGAATATTTAATAAAAATGACACAATTTCAAAGACTGATCAATCATAAGTTATTTTCAGAAATAAATTAGGACACTTAAAAGCAAATGGAGGTTGTAGAGTACATCTATTCTATATTTTTTCAGCAGTAGCACACTATTTACTTGGATTATGAACATTAACAGATAAACATGATGAAGTAAAAATAAAACGTCCTCTTTAGTCAAGGAACAGTAAACAAATAGAGACCAAAAACATAGAAAAAAATTACATTTTAAAATGGTACTTCTAAAATGGGCCAGACCTCTCAGAGCCTCAGGACTACGGCATAAAATTAACCAGTTTTATCGCTAGAGATTCCAAAACACGGTTACTTAGTTTGTATATGTCAGGCAACAGAGTACTTATTTAATTTTATTAAAATATTTACATTTATTGCAATACACATAGTCTCAAAGCAAGAGCTGTATGTTTTCCTTCTCCTCAGAGAGAGGACCTCAATAGTGTTTTTTTCCTCAATTAGTGTTTGTTGATAAAATAAATAAGTTCTGATTGTCCAACATCATACCAAAGGGATTTTTCATTGGTTTTGTCAAGTTAGTCCTAAAATGTATGCACGAGTAAAAATAGCTAAGAAAATAGATCTAGAAAGATTCAGTGATGTATTAGGGGTGAAAAGAGAAACAGAGAACTAGAAAGTACAAGGTAAGTAATATAAGAAAATGAAGTACTGAGAGATAAGGATTGGAAATATGAAGGTATCATGACGGTACATTGAGAATAAAATGAGAGGGTCTAACAGAGACAATAGAGAAAAATAGAGGAGATACAATACCTGAAAACATGTAATAGCTGAAAATATCCAGATCTCATTAAAAACATGAATCTTGGGGATCCCTGGGTGGCGCAGCGGTTTGGCGCCTGCCTTTGGCCCAGGGCGCGATCCTGGAGACCCGGGATCGAATCCCACGTCGGGCTCCGGTGCATGGAGCCTGCTTCTCTCTCTGCCTAAAAGAAATAAAAATAAAAATAAATAAAAAAATAAAAATAAAAACATGAATCTGTAGGTATGTAAGCAATGTATCTCAAATAAATGTATATCTTCTTTAATAAGACACACTGGAAACCATTAACTTCAAAACCAAGAATAAGACAAAGATGACCACTCTCTTAGTTGGTCTTTAAGCAATTACTAGAACTTTAAAACAGTGGAAGAAAAACGGAAAAAGGTTAAAAGTATAAGGATTGGGAAGGAATGAATGTAGAAGTTTGAATTAACTACCTCAAATACAGAAATGCTACAGGCAAATTACTAACAATAATATGAGAGTAGCAGAGTATATAGATATAAGATCAGTACAAAATTCTATTTTCAACATGTCTGTGTACATAAAGTGTTTTAAAACAATTAATAATACATTGATTACATTGCAACAAAACTGTTTATAAACAAAAACAAGCAAAGAAAAAGCACTGTACACACAACATAAACAACCATTTAAGAATAAGTCTTATGAAAGGTCCATAAAATATATGTAGAAAAAATAGAACTCTACATTAAAAGGTCCTAAATATGTGTGGCAAATTCCCTTTTCTACATGGATGAAACTGGTGCCCCAAAGACATCACTTCTCCCAAAATTCATGAAGACTCTATGAGAGCTCAACAGGACACCCAGTAGTGTTCTTCATGGACACTGTCAAGCTATTTCTGAAATGGACACACAAATGACAACAGCCATCTGAAGAATAAAATAGAGGATTGGATATGCCCTATAAAATTATCAAATTTTAAAATAAAACTAGAGGAATTTTTAAAGATTTTATTTATTTATTTATTTTTTATTTTATTATTATTATTTTTTTAAAGATTTTATTTACTTATTCGTGAGACACACACACACACACACAGAGGCACAGAGACACAGGCAGAGGGAGAAGCAGGCTCCATGCAGAGAGCCTGATGCAGGTCTCCATCCTAGAACTCAGGGATCACACCCTGAGCCCAAGGCAGAGGCCCAACCACTGAGCCACCCAGGTGTCCCAAAACTATAGGAATTTAGGGAGCTAGGCAAATCAACAAACATAAAAGAACTGAAGCCCCAGAACATATACAGACTAGGATGGCAGATCCAATTGAATAAATTGGGATAATTAGTATCTTCTTGTGTGGCACATAAATAAAGCCTGAAATGGAAACGATGCCTCACAACACACACACACACACACACACACACACACACACACACACAAAGGTATTTTAAAAAATAAGACAATATCTTTCTGACATTAGGGAAGGATTTCCTTGACAGATACATGTGCTAATTAAAAGAAAACATTGATACTCCAGATTTCCTCTAAATTCAAGACTCCTGGGGACACCTGGGTGCCTGAGTGGTTGAGTGTCCACCTTTGGCTCAGGTCATGAATCCTGGATCCCAATTGAGTCCCGCATCAGGCTGCTTCGGGGAGTCTACTTCTCCCTCTGCCTGTGTCTCTGCCTCTCTTCTGTCTCTCATGAGTAAATAAATAAATAAAATCTAAAAATAAATAAATGAATAAATAAAAATGAATTCAGGACTTCTGTTTCATAAAGTACATTTTAAAAAGGGAAAAGATGACTCAAAATCTGGGAGAAGATATTTGCAATATATACAATTGACAACAAGCATTAGAATCCAAAACGTATGAATTATTAAGACAAAGACACTTACCCAGTAGATATTTTGTCAAAGGACATAAACAGACATTTCCTAAAAGAGGAAGCATACATGTCAATTATCGAAATGCCCTTTACGACCAAAGTGAAGTACCATTTTATACTTGTAAAATATGGGGAAAAAATAAGAGTCCAACAATATAAAGTGTTGGATAGGATATGGGTTAATGGGGATTTTTATACATTGCTTTGGGAAGATGTATTGTTAAACCACTTTGGAAAACAATTTGGCCTTTGCCCACAGAACAGCCCAGAACTTCCAGGCATAGTTTTATATACCAGACATTTCTGTATATTTCCTGCAAGAGGCAGGTGTAAGAGATTTCAGAAAATATCTCTTCTTCAGAGAATGGATACATTATTTTCTATATATTAATAAACTGGAATATTTTACATCAGGAAACATGAATGGACCAAAGCTACATGTGAATCACAAATAAATGCTAGAAACCTAACATTAAGAAAAAGAAACTTCCAGAAAGCTGCGTGCCGCTGAAGAACACTTTTATAAAGCTTAAAAACAAATATAACTGGCAAATATCTTTTTTAGCTATGTGTAGATATGTGGGAAAATCATTTACCAAGGTGAGGAAAAACTAAATGCAAAGCTGAAGCTAGTGGTTATTGAGGAGTGGAAGGCAGCGGATGGGATAAAAAATAAGCAGAAATGTGCAGAATACTCTATGTGTTCGGTATTTTTAGTGAAATGACTGATTTACATGTCCATTATTATCTGTTTACATTATTATGTATATAAAATTATTTTTTATATCTTAAAATCCATTACATACTAGCTTCTGTGTGTGTGTCATATATTACATACCAACACAATATTTGAAAAAATTCAAGGCTGTGCACTTGCAAAGAATTTACCAGAGATGCACAAACACTCATTTGCAAGTGTTTTGATGAAAGACAATGACATTCTTAACATGTTCTTCCATAAAAGTATATAATATTGGGGCTCTTGAGTGGCTCAGTCTGTGAAGTGTCTGCCTTTAGCTTAGGTTATGATCCCGGGGTCCCAGGATGGAGCCCTGAAACAGGCTCCCTGCTCAGTGGAGAGTCTGCTTCTCCATCTTCCTCTGCTCATGCTCTCCCTCTCACTCTCTGTCTCTTTCAAATAAATACATAAAATCTTTTTTAAAAAATTTAAAAAATAAATAATATTTTAATATAAACTAGTTTTGGAATTTCAAGTTTATTTTTATATCATTTCTTAATACTTTTTTGTTGAAAGGCACTGAAAGTGTTTTTCTTTTCTTTTTTTTTTTTAAGATTTTATCTATTTATTCACGACAGAGAAAGAGAGAGAGGCAGAGACACAGGCAGAGAGAGAAACAGGTTCACGCAAAGAGCCCAATGTGGGACCCGATCCCAGGATTTTGGGATCACGCCCTGAGCCCAGGGCAGACGCTCAACCGCTGAGCCACCCAGGTGTCCCCTGAAAGTGTTTTCCTGAGACCCTGGGTACATGCTCTGAGTTAGTAAAAATTATACACGGCTACATATTGGGAGGTTCACTTGGTACCATATTATAAACTGAGCAACTTTGGGCAAGTCATTTTAACTTCCCTTACTCTACTCATTAATGAAATTAGCAATTTAATTAAATGCTCTCTGAGGTCCCTTCCGGCTCTAAGATTTTATGCAATTGTGACCTTAATTTGGTGTAAACACAAAGTTTGAAATAATGTTGAGAAAATTGGATTGCTATGGTACTAAAGTAAATTACATATGCATTATTATTAGGAAGTATGGTAAAAATGCTTTTCGAAAATTTACTTGGCATTTTTCATTAATTAACTGATAAAATGTCTGTTGCATAATCTAACAAAATGTTGATACTTGATATAAACATGCCAGACATTTAGGCAAAAATGTAAATGTCCTGTTGTAGTTTCATTACTTTGTAGAGTGCATCAGCACACTGGAGTAACTAATGCACTAAATCGAATATTTAAAAGTTAATGTACTTGCCTGATGTGAGTAATTTATAATTTACATATGAATTGAATTCAGACCCATTTCTTTCTTTTTCCACTTACAGGAAAGAAGTATTAACAACAGAAAATTGATGTTTTCCTACAATTTGAAAACTATTTCTGCAGATGTTTTTATATGTAGCTGAACAGAAAAAAAATAAGATTTGGAAGGAATACCCTTACAAGAAATGATAGACGATAAAGCATGAGATTTCCTAATATTTCTGTCTCCATGTCAAGTAAAATATGTGACTATGCTTGATTTAATTTTTGAGATTCAATGAGATAATTTATATCCATTAAAATATTAAGAAAGCCTTGAGTATGATCACTTGCAAGATGTCTTAGAAATCACTAAGCAATATGAAAATATAAGCAGATGAATTACCCATCAAATGTAATAATTTCCTCTGGAAATAGATTTTGACAGAGTTGACTTTTAAGAGAACCGTATTATTACTTTGCCTAGTGTAATTGTCAGATGTGTGCAAAATCATGAGATAATTCATAATTTTCTTTCAACTGCAGCTTTCCCATTAGCTTACATTTCTATGTCATATAATTTTTTATGATTTTTCTTTAAAAATAAATATTTCTAGTGGGAAAATCTTTGTGTTGTTTTATTGAAATTTGTATTTTATTATAATCCTTTCTATTAGACATTTTCATTGACACGTACATCTTCACGTACGTGAAGTATGCCATCTCTGGCAACTACCTTTTGACCTATTATGTTTGAAAAGTTTCATTCATTATCAAAGTTAGCCTTCCTAAAAAAATTAAATTACTTCACTATTTACCTATGCAAATGGATCAATCATTTCAGCAATGCATATATGCAACCCCAGTTTTCCAGATCATTATATATCTAAAGTAAACAGACAGATTCCCCAACTCGGCCCACTGACAACGGTCCATCACTCCATGTCCTCAGGCAGTGATTTCAGTGAAGGGACATCTGTTTATGGATAATCAATTTTTAAAGTACTTTATAGAAGGGCTTCCTTTTCTGTTACAAAAAGTAAGCCAAAAGCATGGTCATCTATTGCTGCTTAACAGACCAACCCAAAATTTAATGATTCAAAATTATATTTATTTTGCCCCTCCACCCCCTATTTTTACTCAGGACTGGGCAGAGGTGGCTCACCTCTATTCCACCAGTCATGTTCCACCAGGAAAGGCTTGACAGGGGCTGGAGAGGACACTTCCAAAATGACTTCCTGCCATCACTGGTGCTGTTAGTTTACGAACCTTTACCTTGCCATTCGACCAGGCCCACCTTTCCTCTCTGTTGGACTTTCCATGGGGATTTTGATGTTTAAATATTTTTTCCTATACCGATTTTGTTTTCTTTTTCCAGGGACATTGGCATGTAATTTTGATTTCATTTCTTGGTCTTCTGCAACAATCAATACTTCACTGTTACTTCTTCTTTGTTTCCATATATTTAACATTTCTCACTTTTCTCTCTGTTTTTCCCTCAAGTATATTTTATCATATTTACTGGCGCTTTTAGAGTAGCTACCACACTTTTTTTTTTTTTTTTTTTTTTTTTTGCTACGACACTTTTGATAGTGTTATTTTTTTATTGGTCTTCTTTTGTGAGGGCTTTTATTTGTGTTTTATCTCCTTTGGTTATCATCTCATTTCTTCACTGAATCTCTTTGAACTCTTATTTTATAGCTGATTTTCTCAAGATGTTTACTTTGCTGTTTTCAGTTATTATTCACATTCCTTTATGTATCAAATATAAATAAAAATGTAATTTATCATGATGGCATGTACCAAGGTTTTTCAAACAATTGTTATCCTAATTGCTGTCTGAAGGTTAAGAGGAACTCATTTAGAAACTATATTGGCACGAAGTTCTAGCCCAAATTTACTCTTCATCCAGCAGATACTCAGCAAGTTGTTTGGTAGACATTACTAGTATTTATCAACATCTATTTCTCTTTCCGTTTTGAGTAGTTCTGCACTTATCCTGTTACTAGGGTAGAAACTGGTCAATAAATTATGAAAAATATGTCAGTTATTGACTGTGGCCATCGTGGAAAACCCATGGAGTATTCTCTAGTTTCTCTCCAATATTGCAATGATCTTGGAGATAGACTTGGGTGAGCCAACAGTGTAGAGCAACCTGGATTGGTGTGTCACACTAAAGGGGAAGCCCCCCCTAGAGAGTGGTCCAGAACTCACAGCATCCCCAGGTAAGGGAGAAAACACTTTCATAGCATGGTAACAATGAGAATTGGAGTTTGTTGCTAGCACATTCTGATTAACAGAGGAAGGTTAATAATCATGGTACCATTTTCCGTTTCTTTAAATGTGAAGAAATTCATGTGACTAGGGGAGTCTAAAATAATCTGTCATATTCCTTTGCTTTCATTAAAAAGCATGTAAAGCTATAATCTTTAAAACCACTACCCAGAATTTTCCTCTCTCTAGTTAGATGATGTTATTCTAGGTTTCCCTGAATCTTCGGCATTAATCCTTTTCATTTCTGTGATTTATTTTTCTTCAAATAATACTGCCTACAAATGATATACCTGGAGAAGGATGGAGGAGAGGATGTGGGATGAATCTAAGTGACTCAGAATATTCCACTCATGCTTGTCCCAAGTTGTGATAACAAAAGTACACATACCTCCAGGGTTCCTAATATCTTTCCACTACTGGCTACTGACCATTCGCCAATATATTTTTGCTATAGTAAAATTAATGCCTCCCTAACATTTCCTTATTATGTGTTGTCTTTATTTTCTGTAGTGTTGTAATTTTGAAACTTGTTTTTTGGGGGAGTGAGGAGATAGCGACTTTGTCAATAAAAATATGGGGAAATTAAATTAAGAATAATTGAAGAATAACTACCACCATGGACTTAGAATCTTAAATAAGTGATTAAACAGAGACCACAAATATCTACTTGTAGCTTTCTCCTACATAAGTTCTTATGAATATATATGTAGATGGATAGATATATATATTAAAATATTATATATTTATATATAAATACCTATATACAATTTTATACTTATATATTGTATATATATATACACACAAATATATATACTTTATAAGTGTGTTAATATCAACACGGTCTAAATAAACACTGAGGCTACATTAAAATTTTTAGGATATGTTACTCAATTTCTTCCACATTACTTTTCAGTAGAAAATGAAATGTCTCCTACAATCTAATAAGTGCATTATCTTAAGTATTTTACATCCCAATACAGACCCTATGGGTTTTAATTTTTTTACAATTACATACATTATTTTAGTCTCTGACTTTTTGACGTATTTTACTATTCAGTGTTAGGAGACAGAGTCTTCATTATAAATGTGCTAGAATATAGATGGCTTGTTTCCATAACCACTGTGTGAATCTTAATTTTGAGAAGCCTTCTTTTGAATGCATACATTTACATATACTGGAGGATGGGATTTGGTAAAAGACTAGGAATAAATCAAAAGTAGGAATAAATTGGGATAATTTATCAGCACTCCTGGAAAATGGCTTTTAAGGAGAAAAATACAATTATTTCACATACGTCTCTCTATAATGCCTTCTATTATGCCATTCAAGGATCTAATAAACAAGGATTGATGAGCATCTTCTATGATGGAATGCTTTGGGGAGGATATGGAGAATCGAGTAAAAAGAATAAGTATAAAATCCTATTTCTGATGTTGCTGCATGTTAGAATGCTTTCAATTTAATTATGTTACCATGATTTGGTCTTTGAGATCTAATTGCAGGGATACACAATAGCGTTGCCCAGATTGGACATGGTTCTCTGTATTGATGTCCTTTGGGTCTATGATACTAATCAGTCAGCAGTCATGCTTTGCCTCGGTCCCATATCCAACATATCATTGTAGAGAACATCCTTGATGGACCTTGGGCTTCTTTACTCTTTGAATAGTTGAGATAGTCCCCCAGTATCCAATTGAATCACTTTTTATTTGTTCATATTTGATGTCTAGCTACAAATTACACATTCAAGCAAAGTCTATATCATAAGGAGAACAATCAGTTAAAATTAAATGAAAAATGACCTTAATAGCTGTTTATCTATATTCCATACATTTGTTTGACCACTTTTTAGTGATTTTGTGAATATGAGTGGCATATTGGTATGGCTAAAATGTACTAGAAGCAGAACATTACAACTTGTAATAATGTAACATTCTTTAATTGATTAAACTAAATGTTAATAATTTTTAATTGAACAGTCCTTAGGTCCTTAAATGACCTAATTGAAGGTCCTAATGCTTCTCCACAAGACACTTGAGAACATCTGTATAGCTTTCACTATGAAAGAGTTTCCTGAAAACAAATAATCTCCAATCAAGCAATTTTCCTATCTCCACAGGCTATTTTATATTAACACAGTATGGAAAACTGACATGGTTGATGACCATACAAAGGGTCAAATACAGTGGTAGTCCTTGTTAAACTTCATACAGATGAGATAGTATTTTTAAAAAGATGTTATATTATCCAAAGGTGTGTGTGTGTATGTGTGTGTGTGTGTGCGTCCACCCTTGAAACTTCTCAGAATTCT
This sequence comes from Canis lupus dingo, assembly GCF_003254725.2. NCBI lineage: Eukaryota > Metazoa > Chordata > Mammalia > Carnivora > Canidae > Canis > Canis lupus. Next base: position 54,510,172 of record NC_064264.1, on the reverse strand, counting down.
GGTGTCCATTTTGAGATGTATAATCCTCCTAAACAATTGAGATGCTGGATTTTTTTCCTATGAAAATATCATTGTCATAATTAATTGATAGCTACAACCTACTATGGAGAAGCATATAATTTTTAATGGGAAAGTCTTAGCTAGAGACTAATTAGTACTAAAGCAAATGAGGAGCAATTTTACAATCAAAATGCCATGAAGTGTTTCCTTATGTTTCTGTTCTTTTTATGCAGATCCTTTAGAGTCACACACACTCACACACACACATACCCACACACACCATTATTTTGAGATGTGTATGTCACTTAAAACAGGTTAAATAATCCAGGTTCTTCATATTTACTTATATGTAATCAATACTCATTTTTCAGAAAAAGGTATGTTATAAAATTAGTGATAAAATTATCGCTTTATGAAGTTGCATTTTATTTAAGCTTTGTGCAAAATATACTTAAATAAATTTATATATGATGAAAATCACATCACAAAGTCCAGAAAATATAGAGAAAATAATGAGGGTGAAAATATGGTGACAAATGCAAGAAACAGAACTAATAATGCATTTTGTTTAAAATGTCTATACTAATCTATCACAACAAAATTATTTCTATTGGTTAAGAAACTTTCATTTGTTTTTCATTCTTTTAGCATTTGGGGTAATATTTGTCCTGAATTATGCAATGAATTAGGTTCTAAGTTTATATATGTATACATGCTGAAAAATGTAAAAAAATTAAAATTAGATTGGAGGATGACATTTAACCCAACATAAAAAATTTTAAAAGGAACAAAATGATTCACTTTATATTAATATTTCCATAAAATGGTAATGGTTAATTTTTCACAAATAGGCACCTAATTGACATTTAATCAAGCATACACAAGTGTATGTTAAATATAAATTAATTACAGTATGTTAAAAATACCGTAATTTTATGGTGTGTAAACATGTAAGTACATTTTAGTTACCATTTAATTACTGATTTCACAGACTATAAATGTATAATTACCTAACTAACAATTCACTACCTTTCTAAAGAAAGCATTTTTCAGGTTAAGTATGATGCAAAGTTAATTAGGTGTTATTTTTACAATTAATACTAAAAAGTTATAAGTGATTTGACCCATGTAGTTCACTTCTGAATTAACTCTTCCTCACAGTAATATATGTGGAAATTATAATGTGCATAAAGACTACTTATAAATGCATAGTTATATAATTGTGATTTGATTACCCAGTCCAATGCAACATGTTTGTGTGGAATACCAAGAAATATGTCCTGTGGTTTTAAAACAAACATATTATCTGTTTATAAAATTAAGTTAAACAAATAAAGGTGATTAGATAGTGTATGAAAGATACTTTTTGAATGTAAATTTCCATTAATGTATGGCAACATAATTCATCATACTGCATTTGACATTATTACTGTTTCTTGATTTTGCTCTTTTTTCGTTTAGTGTTTTTCTGAATAATGATTTACCTCTATTGTTTACCTCTTCTTTTATGTGTTCAAATAAACAATCTTGAATTTAATGTGGAACAAAATAAAACATCATTGCAAACTGACCTGAATCAATTTTGTCATTTATAATTTTTCTGTTCTTTTTATTCATCATCAGGAACCTCGTAAGTTATGTCTTCTACCACACACACTCTGTAGCTGGTAACACGTTACAATGGAAGCTGATTCTAGACAAAATTCTGCCACACATCCAAATGTTTACTAGCACCCAGGCAGGAAAACTTCTATTCTTCCTCTACTGTAAGATGGCACTGGGGACCTTCATAAGCTAGGGAAGCATCGGGCATGGCAGGTGGGCAAGATGTAGCTGCGACAGTACTCCGGCAACGGGCTTCATTTAACCTTCTACTTGGATTGTCTCTTGAGTTGTTTAACAGGAGACTGTTTCAGAGTCCCAAAACCACGTTTCCACGTGAAGTGGAGCAAGACTTCGCTCAGTAGAGAACAGAGTTCTCGGTGCGTTGGTGGCTCAGTAGGTTCAGCGTCTACCTTTGGCCTAGGTCATGATCCCAGAGTCCTGGGATGGAACCCAGCATGAGGCTTCCCAATCAGCAGGGAGGGAGTATGCTTTTCCCTTTCTCTCTCCCCACCCCCCAGCTTGTGCTCTCTATGTCTCTAATAAGTAAAATCTTAAAAAAAAAAAAAAAAATAGAGAACATAGTTCCTGAAAGAGCTGGCTTGTCTGGACAGTATTTCTAGTCAACACGGGAATCTTAAACATCACTCAATTCATTTTAACATCCATGTTACTGACCAGCTGTCTAGGGTTGATCAAGATAAAAACAGCTGGAGTAACAGATTACTGGAATGTAATCTGATTATAGAATCTCAACGAGAGTATGTGAGTAATAACAAGCATACATAGGTTACAGATTGCTACAAATAACCATGTATGAATATATGGAACTCTACAAGCTAAAGTATTAAAAAATAAATTCAGATAGTAAGGCAGATCTTTTTTTTTTTTTTTTTTTTCCATGAGAGACACACACACAGACAGAGAGAGAGAGAGAGAGGCAGAGATACAGGCAGAAGGAGAAGCAGGCTCCATTCAGGAAGCCTGACACAGGACTCGATCCCAGGACTCCAGGATCAGCCCCAGGCCAAAGGAAGACACTAAACCACTGAGCCACCCAGGGATCCCTAAGGCAGATCTTATTATATATTTTGTCACCATCAATTATGTCTACATTTACAACAACTTGGGACACAGGTATTTTCCTTTTAACAATCATAGATGAGACCTTGGTCAGTGCTTCATCTAAACAAAACACTGTGAAAGGAACAGAGGGGATACAAAAAAGGTGAAACTACACACTCTTCCCTAAATAAGTTTGTTATAGCCTGGTTTTGCTTTTTTGCTTTGTTTTGTTTTTTAAAGATTTTATTTATTCACTCATGAGAGACAGAGAGAGACAGAGAGAGACAGAGAGAGAGAGGCAGACACACAGGTAGAGGGAGAAGCAGGCTCCATGCAGGGAGCCCGGCACAGGACTCTATCCCGGGACTCTAGAATCATGCCCCCAGGCCGAAGGCATATAGCCTGGTTTGGGGAAGGGGATCAATAAAATTATTAGAGGTAAAGAAAGTTAAAATTACTAGATGTCCAATGGAAACTCATATTTGATTAAAATGGTGAGTTGCTTGACATAAACGTACCCCCAGATAGAATTCAAAAAAAGAGAAATAACAATTATTTAGAAAATTTTCACGGAGAAATTGTTATGGGAATTATAAAAGCACTCACAGCCAATTGTAAATGTTAGGAGAAAGTAAGGCCTTTGCTTTTTTTATTCAGGAGGGATCTGAAGGAAATCTGACTTCCAATGAGTTTCCTGGAAGTAGGCTTGACTTTACAGTGGAAGGAAGGGAGTAAAAGTATCTTAACATTTGTTCATCTCCCCCATGCATCTTTTAAATGATGTTTTAAAACAATATACATCATTTTTTTCATTATACAAATACAAAAAGCACGTCCTTGCCCCATGTTTTGTTGTATTGCTATATGGCTGTAGTTTTCAAGCTATTTGGTCTCTACATCCTTAAAAATGTTGAGGACCCCTAAGAGCTTTTGCTTTTTTGAGTTACATCTACCAGTGTCTTAAGACATTAGAAATTAAGTCAGATAGACCAAAGAGCCACAGGTGTAGAGCTTTCCCTCTCCTCTGCCCAGGGTAACCCCTAGACTCATAATAATGCATTTGCATTGTGGGTACAGCCCTCCCCCCATGGAAAAAGGCTGCCTTGACCATCAAGGATAAACCTTGCAGGGTCAAAACTCCCCCTTCCAATGACTAGAAGCCACCTTCCATTTGAAACTACCCACTGTCTATCACAGCTCCTCCCAGACGGGAGACACCCAATAATATCCAATCCCAGAACAAGTAGGGGTCGGTTCCACCTTGAGAGTATACTTTCCCTTCAATAAACTCCCTTGTACTTGTTCTTTTCATTGTGGCTGTCTTTATTTAAGCACTACTCCCTAAGATATAAATCTTCTCCTGGAGAATCCAAGGAGGGAGACCTCCATTCACATAAGGTAGACTCTCTCACGTATAACATATTCACACAAGGAAAAGGGTGAATAATGTCTTGGTTTTGTTAGAGTCTCGATCTCTGGACCTCTTGGACAGTTTCTGGGGATTCCTTGGAGATCCCAACTACCTTCTGAGAGCCACAGCTATGAATCCACAGGAAAATAATCACACATGAGCCATCTAATTGAGATTCCATCCATTTCTTCTTTCACCAAAGCTCTGTGTCTGTTTTATAACCATGTCTGCCATAGTAGGATAGTTTGCAGAAAGATGGGGAACAATATTGACTTTATTTTCTAAGTTCCAATTATCGGTTGAAAAGATCAAATTTTCCACTCCCTCCTTTCTCTCCTCCTCCCCTTTACACTTTCTATTCTTCCTCCTCTCCTCTTCTTCCTTTTTTCTTTCTTGCACTTCCCGGGTCTTAGCACAGAGATAGCCCATGAAGGATCATTGTGATGCAGTTAACTGTCCAGGAGGTGATATCTGAATGCAGCTGGGTTGCAACCTTTCCATATCTTATTCTCACATCTTCTTTGTTGTACGAAGGTGGGGTCTTCTTGGATTTCGGCAATGTGAATTTGTTTCCCCTTATTTTTGCTACTGGAATAATGACCCCATTATAATCTAAAGTTCATGACCTGAATTTTATTTTTGATGTCAACTGTACTTAGGCATCATTAGACACAAATAGAACAAGGGATTATAAATTTATTTACAGAAAGTAAGCTCAAAAACAAAATAACAATTTCTTTACAGGATGCTACCAGTTGGGGACTGTTTGCCAAGTGCTTTACTTAACCTGAACCAACAGATTTTATATGTGCTTTTTATGACCTTGTCTTAGAAAGTTTTATAGGAAAGTCATCGTGGCACTTTGCAATACTTCAGAAGCCAAAAAGAATTGTGTGAGTGTGCTTTCAACTGGAATGATGAGGAATTTTAAATGTAGGCTGTGCCTAAGAATATATGCAATCTTATAATGCCTGAATATGAATGATGCCAGCAAAACACAAAATTAATCAATTGACGTGTTATTAATCCCAAACCTAACTTATTCTCTTTAGGCCTCTTATAAATACAGTTACTAATGTATCATGTCCTGAAGATGGAAAGTATGTTGGAGGATAAATAGTATATATGACACTTGTTCTTGAACCATCACTTTTGGAAAAGTAAAGAAACTTCACTCAAAAGGTTCAAATGGAAAAAGAGGTATTTTTGAGTGATGCTAAGTGTCTATTTTCAGAAAAGATGTAACTGAAATGAAAAAAATGAGAAATTATTGAATATCTGTGATACAGATATATAGACATTTTTAATTGCAGTGGTCTAAACTTCTATTTCACAGTATGTGCTGTGTATTTGTTTTTAATAAAAAGGCCAATTAATCTGATATTAGTTATGTTTTAGTAGACATTTTTACATTACCTATAGTTGGGACTCTGAAATCATAAGAAAAGGAATATTCAAAGGCAGCCAATTCTGTAGAGATTAGCATATATTTTCTTTCTCATGATGTCACAAAGTTTACCTATGAAACACATAGGTCACAGGGAGAAAAGAGCACCTCAAAAAGGAAGCTGAATTCTGAGGTGTAGTACAGAGACCATGGGCTTTGAAATCAGATATACTGAATTTAAAATCTTTCCCTAATGCTGTGGTGATTATGAATCGCCAACAGTACACCCTTTTAGACTTGACTATGGAGATTAAATAAATGAGTCAGAATCAAGTTTTTGGCACTTAGTAAATATCCAGTAGAGTTTGCTCCCTTGGATTCTCTTTCACTCTCACACATACTTGCAATCTTAATTTTTGGGTGGCCTATTTTGAGTTCTAAGTTTGTCTTTAATCTCTCAGAAAATTTCCTTCACTTTTGACAACCTGGACTCATTTTTATGTTTTTTTTTTTTTTTTGAGATTTTATTTATTTATTCATGAGAGACACAGAGAGAGTGGCAGAGACACAGGCAGAGGGAGAAGCAGGCTCCCTGTGGGGCGCCTGATATGAGACTCCATTCCAGGACCCCAGGACCGTGACCTGAGACAAGGCAGATACTCAACCATTAAGCCACCCAGGTGCTCCACCTGGACTCATTTTTAATCACCACTGTTTGAGTACACCATTCTTTAACCATTTCTGTGTCAATGGATATCTAGGCTATTTACAATTTCCCAGTATTTTAAACACTGCTAAAGAAATATCCTAAGATATGGACACTTTAATACTTGTCATTATCTCAGTAGAATACATTCTTGGAAGTAGAACTGGGTTGGCCATTGATTGGCTCAATTACATTTTGATTCATATGACTAGGTGCTCTCTAAATCTTTGACCAGTTGTCAGCCTCTTGAATAGTGCATGATCTCTCTTTTTTTCAAATTTGGAAGGCTTCAAAATCATTTCTTCAAATGCTTACTAATATTACATTTTCTGGGATATTTAAATCCTGGCTAATTCGAGAAGCAAGTAGAGTTTTAATTTTTTAAAAATACTTGCTTTCCATAGATCTTTAATTATTAGTAAATTTAGATATCTTTTATGTGACATTATTTTTATTTTTCTTAGGCATAACATTATTCATATCCTCTTTCCACTTTCATGTTGGTTATTTATCCTTTTTAAACAGTTAAACAGTTGCTTTGTAATAATTTTTTCATATTAGAGATATCATGGTTTGTCATATTTACTTTACGTATTACATTTTTAGAAGTTTTGGTCTCTTATCCTTATGTCATTTTTGGTAGAAACTATATTTTTATTGTATATTGTTAAAATTGGTAGGTATATTACAATTTTTCTGTGCTTACTAATGTTTTTATTACAGATTTATTCATTCAATCTTCCACCAATTTGGGATTGTTCTGAAGCACAATGTGAGAAAAGAAAATTTTTATGTTTTCTAGATGTTCTATCTTTCTAACACCATCTTTTGATCAATTTACTTTTTTCTTCTCAAAAAAAAAAATATTTTGAAGGACATTAAACCTAGTATAATTTTTAGAGCTCTTACAAGAATTCCCATAGTGAACTGTTTTATCAAAAAAGAAAAAAAAAAAAAAAGTGAGAGGGCAGTCCTGGTGGCTCAGCAGTTTAGTGCCACCTTCAGCCCAGGGCGTGATCCTGGAGTCCTGGGATCCAGTCCCATGTCAGGCTACCTACATGGAGCCTGTTTCTCCCTCTGCCTGTGTCTCTGCCTCTTTGTCTCTCTCTGTGTCCCTCATGAATAAATAAATAAAATCTTAAAAAGAGAGAGAGAGAGAGAGCATTTTCTACATTTACACTGCAGTGTTTATTCATTATATTTTTCATATGTATATATGGAGCATTTGCCATAATCAAGATTCTGTGCTAGGTACTTTGGCTGGGAAAAAAGAATAGAGAGATGTATATAATGTGGTCCTTATTCTCTTAAACAAAAGCCCATTTGGTAGGTATCAAGCACTGTATGAAAAACAAATCTAAGGAAATACATATAAATGCTATTGAGATTCAAAGTCAAAGAGGATGATATTTTTGATAATAAGAAGAAAACATATAATGTGGATCCTAAACTCTGAGTATAAAAATGGCAATCTAGCAGAAAGAAGGCGGAAAATGATAGATATGTTTTTAAAAACAAAAGAAAACCTAGATTTGAGTTACCAATCAGAGGAAATGGCAAAGAAGGCTTAAAACAAAGTGTGGGGCAGGGGACCCTGGGTGGCTTAGTTGGTTAAGCATCTGACTCTTGGTTTCAGCTCAGGCCATGATCTCATGGGTTTATGGCTTGAGCCTTGCATCTGGCTCCACACTCAGTGGGAAGTCTGTTTGAGATTCTCTCTTTTCCCCTCTCCCTCTGACCCTTCCCCTGCTTGTGATTTCTTTTTCTCTGAAATAAATAAATTAATATTAAAAAAAAAAGAGCGTGGGGGCAGAGCCTTGAGAACTTTGTTATGAATGCCAGATTGAGCTCAAGTTTAATTAATTAGTGAATGGGAAATCATGAAAGGTTTATGACAAGAATTTTGATATGATCAGATTAACAATTAAGACCAGTGTCAATTATGCAGCAGTTCACAGAGCTTGCATAGACTCCAAGAAAACACATCATAAAGAGACACAAATCCTTGACATATGACATTTTGAGTGTCTTGGTGACATCTATCATGTTTTAATATGTAAACAGAAAAATATACCTGATTTCAAGACAAATCAACGTGAAGAAAACTCATCAGTAAAAGCTTTAAAGAAGAGAATTTGCCAGTGTTTCTTAAAATTTGGACATCAAATGCACTATGGTGAAACACATACACATGGTATCAATATTGGAATAAATAATGCAAAAATAATAAAATAAAACCTTAACTATATTTTAAATAAAGAAAATATTAATGTCATGTCAATGTAAAAGATGTTACCATTTATAAAAAATATACTTAGCAGAGGAGTTGGTCAATTGGCCAAATCATAACTCAAATAAAAACTGATGACAAGATAAAAAAATTAGAATTTTATATAAGAAATTTTAGCGCCAAAATTTGTTTGAGCACATGCTACTTAAAATGCTCTACATATATCAGGATTTAATTAAAAGTCTTAATAAATAAAATTTTATTTTACTATAAAATTCATGTTAGTAGGGCAGCTCCGGTGGCTCAATGGTTTACCACTGCCTACAGCCCAGAGCATGTTCCTGGAGACCCGGGATCAAGTCCCACGTCAGGCTCCCTGCATGGAGCCTGCTTCTCCCTCTGCCTGTGTGTCTCTGTCTCTCTCTCTCTCTCTCTCTCTCCTCTCTGTGTATTCTCATTAATAAATAAATAAAATCTTAAAAAATAAAATAAAATAAAGAGGTGTCATTCCTTTAAAAAAATTCATGTTAGCACATGAAAGAATATAATAGTTTATTTTTCATGTAGTATGTATAATTTCTCATTATGTGTAACTGTGATTAGATTAAAGAATTTGCTAAGAGCCTTTTTTTTCTGATTTCAAATGGAATATATTTGCCATTAACTTCTCAGAAATACTGTGACTTGTACCTGTTTTATCTGTTAGGAGTATGACTCTCAGGGATGCCTTTGTAACTTTGTTGTCTTCCGTACATTTAATCATAAAATTAATGTTGTATCAGAGATGCTCTTTTTAAACTTAATCTTGGAGAATGTAATCAATTCATTAATTTTTTATGAAAACGAATGCTCCAATGGATTCTTGCTTCTCTTTGACAAACTTTTGTGACAATGTACTGGGGATCATTGGGCCAATAGCATTCAGTTTCTACATATGTGCATATCATCACACTTTCTCTCCATGCTTTGATTTTCCAGATGTTGTTATAGAATCATCACACTCAGCTACTGAGCTTATGCCACCCCATTCAGATTCATATTTCTCATATGCACTGGAATTAGCTTATCAGGTACTTTTACCTTACAATGGGGAGTTTATTTTAAATTATCATTTTTATCAGTATTTTATGTAAAACATAAACATTAACAACTCCTAAAGGATATAGCCATTTGGCAGACAAAAAAATATGAAAAATGCAAATTTAAGAAAAATAAGTCATATATAATTTATATTTTAAAAATTTCCCCCCACACGGGGTGCCTAGGTGGCTCAGCGGTTGGGCATCTGCCTTTGGCTCAGGGTATAATCCCGGAGTGCCGGGATTGAGTCCCACATCAGGCTCTCTGCTTGGAGCCTGCTTCTCTTCTCTCTTCCTATGTCTCTGCCTCTCTCTCTGTGTCTCTCATGAATAAGTAAATAAAATCTGTTAAAAAAAATTTCCCCAAACAAATTATACTCTTAGCTGAGAATTAGTCAAGATGAAGCAGCCAATGTGTTTCTTGTGGCTCGTGTCTAACCTTACAGAATATACCAGTTATTAAAATGTAGTTAATTTCCCTGTGAAAAAACAACTAAACTTGAATTCCACAATGTGAAATGAACATGGAGACATCGTCTCATCTACTTTGTTTTCTTCAGAAACCCCCAGTTTCCTTCTGATCATAGTTTGAGAAACAGTACTAGACTTTTAATTTTTTCTAAATCTTGTTATCTACTGCTGCTGCCACTTTCTTTGTGTTATCAAACATATCAGCCAGTCCACTCTTCCTATGTAACCAGTAGATGTTGTGAGGCTCAACTTCCCCTCTTGCATTTGTCTCATTTCCTTGGCATGACTGATCCAGGGGTAGCCAGATGGCTTCAAGGAGTACAGAAACTTTAAACGCATTTAGTAATGTTGGAAGAGCTAAAATATTATAGATTATAATCTGATTATAGATCTGTATGTTACCCTCTCCCAACAAAGTAGAACATTAGCCTCTAATTTCCCCTTATTGACTGGATATATGATGGGTTAAAAATCATAGTGAGCAACGGCAAGGAAATCCAGGTGTAGAGTGACACATTTATATCCTACTCTAACCACTAAAGGTTGAAATTTATCCTTTGCTTAGTAATTGTATAATAATCTTCCCCATAAGTTTATAATAATACATTTCTTTTTATTTATGAGATCTGTGTTTCATGTAAATAATATGGTATTTTATTTTATTTTTAGATAATTCATGAGTAGAAAATAAAGTCAAATGGTAAAGGGATATGTCAGTTACTGAAATCCAGACTTAATCTCTTAGCATATAGGTCACAGCTAGATATAACTTCTCCAATGACATAACTATCAAGCTACAATCAGAACTGAATCAGCAGAATAAGCTTTCTGCCCCTTCTGGGACTTCCCTAATGCATATATTTTGCTATACTAATGCAGATGTTAATGACAGGTTTTGCCGATTGTGAGGTAGATGGGAACAATCTGTACTATTTTTGCAACTTTTCTGTCAACCAGAAACTATTCTAAAACAAAAATTTTATTAAAAAAAGAAAGAATTAGGTCAGCAGACCTTCAGGAAATGTTCCTGTTGTAAGTTGAAAGAGAGACAGAAATGAAAAAAAAAAAAAAAACCCTCTGGAAACGCATTTAGCTATACCAAATGCAACCCAAGAACTAAAGTGGAATGGTGAGAAATGCACCTAAAAACTTGGAGGCACTTCAGAGACTGGAGTGGAGTTCAAAGACCTAGTAATAAGCCACTTGAGCATTGCAGGTAGGCACCAAGTCTATGTCTGAGTTTGGGAAGAAAAGATAGGTAGAAAAAGGTAGACAGGAGAGAGCTGGAGAGATATTGGAGTAGGGACCTGGTTGGGTAGCTCTCCCAGAGGCCAAACAGATTGCCACAGACTAGTATTTCTGGGTGGAGCCAGAATATACTTAGTCAAAGTTGTATTTGTTATTTACTTGCTGCCATTGTAAGAGCTGCTATCCTGCTCTTCAAGGAGTAGTTATTTCAAATTGTAATAGTTGAGCCTGTGTGGTCAGGGAAAAGAAGATGGTGGGAAAGCTTGTTAGAGAGGAGATTGAAAAGGCTGAGCATGTGAGATCAGCAATAAGAGTGACAACTGAGAAAGGGACACAAGAAGCATTCATTAGGCAGGGTCAGGAGACCTTGGTAACCAATGCAGACAGCAGGTAAGGAGAAGAGAGTACATCACTGCTCACGATTCTGAGTTTGAATGGTGGTGACATCAAAGTGAGCAGGAAGGCTGTGCATTCAGATTCATGTTGCACTCCAAGCTGCCAGACTGCACCCAGGTGGGATACCTGCAAAGCAATAGAGTGTATGTGTTGAGAAAGCTGAATGGAATTACAGGGAAAGATAATAATTGATACAGAAGTAAATACTGACTACTAGGAGTGGTGACACTATTAAAGCAGAATTTTCTTGGGGGAAAAACACAAGGGCACAATTTGAAAGTAAAAAGAAAAAAAAGACATTTAGGAACAGCAGCTATTCATAAGTGAAGAGAAGCTAGAGGATGAAATAGAAGATGTGGTGGTCAAAGAAGGAGGAGACCCCAGAGTGTGCAGGAACATGTGAATTTCAGAGGATGTTTCCAGAGCTCTCCTTTCTCAAGGGGTGGAATAACTTAGTGAACAAATTTGCAGGTGCAGTGTTTGTAGTTTTGCCCAGTGAAGTCTCACTGTATCTGTTAATATGAGAGGAGGGCAGGTGCCCACAATCACTGTGTACATCCCCATCATTATTATTATTATTACTATTATTACTATTATTCAAAGGATAAGGCACATAAGCACAGAACATTAAAACACATACCATTTGATAGGCATTGCAAAACCTAATTGCCCTTTCAATGTCAGTGTATCCAATGGCAAACAGTGATCGATGTGTTGCCTTTCCCTTTCTCTCGGGCAAGAATTGTTTCATGCTGCCCTCACTACCTTACTCTCAAACTAGAATCTTGTGTTTGATCTGGGAATGGATAGCATATTGAATTCCTGATGTTACATTTACCAATACTTTCCAGTTCCAAGGAGAGGAAATTTAAATGTTTATTCAGAGAGAGGCAGGAGTGGCCCTGAAGATTTATTAGTCTAGATTCTAGATTCATGCTAGACAGAGGACATGGTATAAAGAAAAGCAGAAGAGGAGAATGACCATCATGGCTGTAAAAAGAAAGTGGAGGAGGTAGAGAGGAAAGCTTGAGGAGAAGCCTAGATTGGATCCTGGACACTGTGGACCAAAGGACAGAGCTTGAGAAATGTTCCAGATAAAAACCCAAGTGACATAATAGCCTTCGTTTGCAAGACCTAGGATGGTAAAGTACAAAATGAAAATGCAAGAGGGCCCTGGATTCCCCATCAACTCACAGTCCAACAAAGATAGTGTAAATGTTTGTTTTGTTTTCTCCTTTACTGAATACTAGGAAAGCTTTGGAATCAAAGAGGCCATGTCCAGGGGCACCTGGATGATTCATTTGGTTAAGCCTCTGACTCTTGGTTTCTGCTTGGGGCCTGATCTCAGGGTTGTGAGACTAAGGCCCACAGGACAAGAGGCTCCACCCTCAGCAAGGAGTCCACTTAGACTCTCTGCTCCTCTCTCCACTCTTCCTCTTCCTCTCAAATAAATAAATTCTTAGAAAAAAAAAAAAGACACCGTGTCCAACTACAAGAAAATGCTTGTTCACATGGTTTTGTGACTACTTGGACAGTTGGTAATTTGGAAAGTAAAAATTCTGAAGATAAACTATTTCTGGAGAAATGGTAAGCAAAAATATTTTACATTTTCCTGTCTCTTGCTTTATCAACTCATAGTTTCTATCAGAAGAAAGGCATTCCCAATAGTTTTGATTCACGCATACCAGCTCCATTAAGTTTTACCAAGTTAATGACACTGAAGTAAGGAACATTTGTGAAATAACCTGCATTAAGCCAACTTCACATAAACACTGGACTTCCATAATCAGTTGAATAAAAGGATTCAAATACATTTGGATGTAGTAACATTATCCTCAATCCATGATTCTTTTCTCTGATTTTTTTCCCCGACAATATTAATTCCTTTGCGTAGACGTCATCGTGTCTCTCATGGAACACAGCTCCATTTTTCTGCGTATGCTCCCACATAACAGCAGCCATTAATTTACTGATACCCTGTCTATCAGGCCCACATCATCTTGATTAGGGCTGTTATCCTAATCAAAAGGCTGATAATTAAGACTATCCATCTGTAGAGTTGTAAGTGGTAAGATGAGTCGAAGATCCTAATTAAGATTATTTAGGTGTTACTTAAATGCCATCATTTGATTCAGCTAATCATACCAGCAGGTACATTAGATTTGCATTAATGTTCTGCTGAAGCCAGCAGCTATTTAGGCAGATCAAAAATGTAGATTGCAGACACCATTTCAAACATCTCAGTGATATTGAGACAATACGTTAAGATAAGTAGGATGTTAAAACAGCTAGGTTATTTCAATGTTTCTTAATTTACTTTATGGTAATAAGTGAAGTATTTAAAATAAACAGCTTATTTATTGAATTTGCTGTGTACCTGTCATCATCTTGTGCCGTCTCTCATACATGCTTCCATGGGCCGACAGTGATGGGTTTTTACCAGCCTTTCCCATGTGTCTACTGTATCATGGTAAATGTCTCTGCAAACAAAGTTTCCTAAGTAAAAATGTTTAGGAACAATAAAGGATTTAGGCCCCAATAAATACCCAATGCAGCATTGAGAATAAGCAAGAGAATACTTACTGAATTTTTAAAAGTCACAGTAATATCCAGTTATCCTATAATACAAATATTCAAGAAAGCTATTAAAGTAAGGCTTACTTCATCAAAATCTTATTTTCTATGACTTTAACCTAGATAAATAGAACACACAAGATATATCACACTGTTTAAAAGTACTTACATAAAATAGTGTTCATAGTATCCATACCAGGCATTGCTTTCAAGTTACTTTTTCCCAAACGTTCATAACTAATAATTCTCCTCCTGATAATGTTACTGATGATAATGTATAGGAAAAGAGGTTGCATTTACTTGAAAGAATAATTCTTATAAAGTATGTGGCCAGTATTTTGAGTTCTCTTGTTTTGGCGTAAAGGGGAAAATACGCATCTGAGTTTTGTATAGATGTGAAACTTCTGGAATTGTTATACTCGAATATTTCAGGTAGGACAGGAAGGTAGATAAAAAGAGCTACGGTATAAGGCATGGGAGTAGACTCAAGGTTATGAAACTCCTGCATAAACTAGATATTTAACGAACTGTGGAACATATGCCACAGCTATTAAAACATTTTGCCCTCTCTATATACAAAATCAGCTTCCAATTCCTTGAGTGTGTTGATATTTTAATATTTTTCCTACTGAATATTGGACTTTGAAGGAAATGCATGATCTCCAGGAATCTTTATTCATCCTTCATGATTTATATAATGTACTTATATTTGAGATGTAGCATACTTTATAGTTCATTTTTGTTACATTTTGTTACTGGTATTCAAACCACTGGCTTATATTTCAAATCACAATTTAAAAACTAGCTGAATTTATTTTCCATAATTTCCACAGTGACCTTTAAAAATCTTACAGCAATTGTAATCTCAATCTATTCCCTACATACACCTTAATAAAACAGTTATAATTAGCCAGATGCTCCAGTGTAATTTATCTGCCCTCAGCTAATAAAGGTCTTAGGTGGTAAACCTAGAGATGGTGCTTAAAAACCCAAAAGAATAAAAAAGAGACTGGAATAGCCCAGATAATGGAACGGAGACTAATCTGGCTCTAAATAATTAGGGACGAATGTATCTGGAACTATTAAGACATTGAGGCCACTAAGACAGTCTTCCATAATCTTCTTTTGTGGAAAGTAGCCAACCCATTTCTGATTTATGGCTTCTTTATTACAATGTCACTAATTCATATTTTGCCTTAATGGTTTTACTAAAATTAATTTGTTTTTATTACAGAGAATAAACATTTATCTGAAGTTTATTTACATTGCAGATAAACCCTAATTACTTTAACGTACCCCTTCAGCCTTCTTGCTATGCATTTTGCTAAAGGTTATTTTGTTTGGAGAAATTTCCTGAGTGTTCGAAGTTATGAATAAGAATGAATTTGAGTTTGGGGCACCTGAGGGGCTCAGTCGGTGAAGCGTCTGCCTTTAGCTCAAATCATGATCCTGGGATCCTGGGGTCGTGGGATGGAGTCCTGGGTCATGGGGCTCCCTGCTGAGCCTGCATCTCCTCCCTTTCTCCCTTTCTCCTCACTCATGCCATCTTTCTCTCTCAAATAAATAAATAAAATCTTTAAAAAAAGAATAAATCTAAGTTCTAAATATAGATTCAAACATAAAATACTATGTTATGCTATTGATATTATTAACTCTTGGTGTTTCTGAGCACATTTTTCTCATCTAAAAACTGGGAATAATGATATCTATGGAGATATTTTCAGGCTTGAGATTCTTGTTTTCACATTTTTTTTTTTCTCAGAGAAAATTCATCCTGCCATCTCTCTCATTTTAGTGAATGACAACTCCATTCTTCCATTTCCTTTGAGATATTTTCCCTAGCCCTTCGTTCCTCCATTGTCTAATAAATTTATCAGCAAATCCTGTTAGCTATCTCTTCAACACATCCATAGTCTTCTCATGCCTCACTATGATTACTGAGTTAGTTCAGCACCTTGCCTACCCATAGGAGGATGGCAATAGTCTCCTACCTAGCTCCTTGTTTCTGCTCTGGGCACCACATCCTGCCCATTTCAACCCAGTCACCAGAGTGACCTGTGAAAGTGCACATGTGTTCATGCCACTTGATATGGTGGTAGTGTTTGTGTGCCCCCCAAATCCTATGTTGAATCTTTTTTTTTTAAGATTTTATATATTTATTCATGAGAGACACACAGAGAGAGGCAGAGACATAGGCAGAGGGAGAAGCAGGCTCCTTGCAAGAAGCCTGATGTGGGACTCGATCCCAGGACCCTGGGATCATGACCTGAGCTGGAGCAGACGTTCAGCCACTGAGCCAGCCAGGTGTCCCCCCATGTTTAATGTTAATCACAGTGTGATGGGAGTAGCAGACAGGGCCTTTGGGAGGTGCTTAGGGAATGAAGGTGGGGGTCTCGTGAATGGGATTAGTGCTCCAATAAAAGAGGTCCTAGGAATCTCTCTAGACCCTTCCACCCATGAGTACCCAAGGAGAACTCTGCAAACCAAGGGAGGGCCCTCACTAGACCAAGTGAAAACCCTGATCTCAAACTTCCAGCCTCCGAGACTGTGAGCAATCATTTCTGTTGTTCCTAAGCCCCACAGTCTGTGGCACTTTGCTATAGAAGTCCCACAGACCAAGATAACATTCCTGTGCTGGGCACATCTCCACAGGAGAGTCACGTTGTTGTCAGTGCTCCCTGAGCTACATATCCACCTGTCAGTGCTCTCCATGAGAAGACCTGAAGACCCCAGTGCAAACCCCTGTGGCTCTTTCCTCAGGACTTCCTCTTGCTGTACCCCATGATTCCAGGTTACAAGAAGGTAGTATGGAAGCACAGAGGAGTGAATGCCCCCAGGAGCAGTCCTCAACCAGTGCCAGAGGAAGGAGTGGATAAATATTCCAGAGTGAGACTGCTCTAGGAGGCGTGATACACTACCTCTCAGAGGTCCCAACAGGATGTAAGTCCTGTTGCCTTAAGCAGTAACCTGCTCCTGAACAAACACTGAGTTTACTCTCTTCCTTTCCTTCTCTCACTTTCCCGCTCAGTACTGGTATCTCTCTCACACAGTTTTCTCAAAAAAAAAAAAAAAAAAAAAGGAGACTTAGTTTCAAATCCTTGTCTCAAGGATGGTGTCTGAGTGAGTCAAGGCTATTCATTATGTCCAGATAGGGTCCTACCAACCTTCTCCCCCATTCTCTCTCTCACTGCCCTCATCTTCTACTGCTTTTCTCCTCTATAGCACATTGTCCTTGCCTCCTCCTCCCACCTTGGAGCCTTGACCATCGTCGTCTGTCTCTTGTAAGATTCCTTTGTCACTTGTCACCTTCTTAGTTCTTTTCTGTTGGCACTTCTGTCTCTACCAATTCACCAACACTTACTCTCTTCCTAACTTGCTAGTTTTTTCCTTTATAGCCCTTGACACCACTTGACATTAAATATCGATCTATATCTATACTTATATCTATATATCTGTCTCTTCTGACTAAATATATGTCCCATGAGAGCAAGAACATCATCTGTTCTGTTCATTACTGAATCCCCAGTGACTAGAACAATCACTAGACTATACATAGAATTACTCAATATTTCATGAATAAACTGCCATTTATTAGTAGTGTGACTTTGGGCAAGCTATTTAGCTTTTTAAAGACATCTGCCCTTAATTATAAAAAGGGGATAGCAATTGCTTAGTACAGGTAGGTACTCAATAGATGATGTTTATGCTTGTAAATAATACTTTTACATTATTTTATACATAATAGGCATCTCGTCAAACTACAGTACATGAGGTAGAAATGCTTCTGGTTGCCAGAAATTCAAGCTATGCTGGTGACATTGTGATATAATATCTAGTAATAAAATATACCCAGCACACACTTGAAACCATAGCCATAGCATTGAAAATTAGCTTTAAGTTGGCAATACCTTGACTAGAATGTTGTGATGTTCCATACCAGAAATGGTCCACATGACTCAGTTTGTTCCTGGGAAAGATTATTTCAGAAGAAGAACTTTTGGAAATTTAATTTGGATTGCTGTACATCTTAGGGAAGAGATCAGATGCTTCAGAAGAAGATTAGAAGGATTTGTCAGGACATAGACCAGCAGGAAGAAATTTTCTTAATTTTTCAGTCTTGTTTGTTTTGTCTTTTAACATAGAACAAAGAAACAGTGAAACAACTTGAAAGAAAACCATGATAACAAAGATCATTTTTAACATGACATGGGAAGAGAACGTTTCAGGGAAAGAGTGATAAGATCATAGCCTCACGGGACAACACAATTCTTCACTGCTCAGACTAAGTTAATTGGGAAGGGATGGTTTTTTCCAATGGAGATACAATATCCATGAACAAAAGGACTGAGCTTAGAGATACTGATTGAAGTGGATTTATATTTTGTTTGTCAAAGCCATTGAAAATGAGAGCTAGGTACTAAAATAGTAATTGTGATGAGAGCTACTATTAAAATATCAGTAGAAATATTTTGAGATATAAATTTATGATCATGATTATGAGATTAATATAAGAGATGTGTGGTGGGTATATCCTTATTTATATTTGCCCTCAAATTTTAGTCTTTAGTTTAAATACACACATACGCACACAGAGGAGTAAACAGCCCAATAAACTGAATGGACTGAACACAGATTCTAGATTCATAATCAGAATTCAGTATCCCAGTAGCCCCCTCAGACAGACGCACACAGGAGGGATTTCAAAGTAGCAACTTAAAGAAATATTGGGGTTTAGTTATTTGGGGTGACAGGTGGCAGCAGATTCAGACAATTTTGAGGTCAGTATCTGGAGAATTCTCTCATCAGTCCTAGTTCTGTGATGGGGGCCTCAAGTCATTGCTTTAAGTTACACTACATCCCTTCTAATGATTCTGTGAGCTTTCTAATATCCCTTAATAAATCCCCTCCTGCTTAAAATAGCTTCAGTGGATTTTGTTTCCTGCAGTCAAGGACCCCAAACGAAACAAAAGTTTAATCCTCTTTATGGAGGTGAAAAGTCAAAATTTATTGAATAAGATCCCCAAGGAGTATGGATGGAAAGAGAATTTTCCAAAATTATTGCACAGCAGAAAATCTCTGACGGCAGAGATATTTGCAAAAGATGTAGAGAGCTATGAGAAGCACCCAAATAAGGTGCTTTAACTTTAACTTTGATCCTTCGGTATTATCTTGGGTTAAACTGTCCCACAAAATTAATAGGTTGAAGTCCTAACCCCCCAGTAACTGGGGATGTGACTGTATTTGAAAATAGGGTCTTTGCAGAGCTAATTAAGGTAAAATGAATCAGTGAGTGTGGGCCTTAATCCAATATGAATGATGTCCTTACTAGAAGAGATTAGGACACAGGCATATGTACAGAAAAGAGGCCGCCAGAAGACACTGGGAAGAGAAGGTGGCCACCTAGAAGCCAAGGAGAGCTTCCTCACAAGGAACAACCCTGCCAACACCTTGATCTCAGACACTAGAACTCAAAACTGTGAGAGGGAAAAGGTCTGCTCTGTAAGGCCCCCATGCTGTGGTACATGGTTATGATACCCTGACTAGCAGACACTTTCATACAAGGAAGGAAGAGTGTTTTCAGGTGTCCCAGTGAGCACAGGGATTCTGAGGGAGAGAAGGAAGGGATAATCGTGGAACGCACTGCTTAGTTCAGATTCAGTGGCGGTAAGGATGAAAACCGAATTTCCACTGATGAGGGAGGCTGACTTTATAATGAAATGAAGTGCTCCCCACCTCAGAAAGTAAGGCCATAATGAGGCATATAAATAGAAAACTGCTAAATGCAAACTCAGGGCTTTAGAAATAGGTGCCCCCTACCTGGTGCATAGAAGCTCAGAATAAAACCCCGGAACTCATTACTCTTATGTTTTTATCGGTCCCTTTGTTCAAGGATTGTCTTGTTCAACAAGACAAGGAGGATACTCTCAACAACTCATCTTGGCAACTTTATGTTGACTTATTGTTTTAAAACTATGTCAATGTGTGACCTTTACTCTGTGGTACATAGTTCAACAAATAGGAATTTTTAATTAGTTCTCAGGATTATCCTTTATGAACTAAAGTGTAGGATTCTTATGTGGTTTTGAATATGTTGGTAGCATCTGATCGATGAAACTGATGTCATATTAATTCTAAAGTGATATATACTATAATCAAATACAACAAAATAAGGATATAAACATAAAGAAATTATTTTAAAAGTTATTATATTGATATGAAACTAATTTGGAAACTTAAATAAAGACTAGAAATGTGTGTGCTCATTTTTTTCACACAGACTGAACAGTAATCCAAATTCATATATATAGGTACAAAATGTATGTTTTTTTATAAAAATTTATTTTTTTATTGGTGTTCAATTTGCCAACATATAGAATAACACCCAGCGCTCATCCCATCAAGTGTCCCCCTCAGTGCTCATCACCCAGTCACCCCCCTCAACCTCCCCTTCCACCACCCCTAGTTCGTTTCCCAGAGTTAGGAGTCTCTCACGTTCTGTCTCCCTTTCCGATATTTCCCACTCGTTTTTTCTCCTTTTCCCTTTATTCCCTTTCACTATTTTTTATATTACCCAAATGAATGAGAACATATAATGTTTGTTCTTCTCTGATTGATTTATTTGACTCAGCATAATACCCTCCAGTTCCAGCCACATTGAAGCAAATGGTGGGTATTTGTCGTTTCTAATGGCTGAGGAATATTCCATTGTATACATAGACCACATCTTCTTTATCCATTCATCTTTCGATGGACACCGAGGCTCCTTCCACAGTTTGGCTATCGTGGACATTGCTGCTATAAACATCGGGGTGCAGGTGTCCTGGCGTTTCATTGCATCTGTATCTTTGGGGTAAATCCCCAGCAGTGCAATTGCTGGGTCGTAGGGCAGGTCTATTTTTAACAATTTGAGGAACCTCCACACAGTTTTCCAGAGTGGCTTTACCGGTTCACATTCCCACCAACAGTGCAGGAGGGTTCGCCTTTCTCCACATCCTCTCCAACATTTGTAGTTTTCTGCCTTGTTAATTTTCCCCATTCTCACTGGGGTGAGGTGGTATCTCATTGGGGTTTTGATTTGTATCTCCCTGATGGCAAGTGATATGGAGCATTTTCTCATGTGCATGTTGGCCATGTCTATGTCTTCCTCTGTGAGATTTCTGTTCATGTCTTTTGCCCATTTCATGATTGGATTGTTTGTTTCTTTGCTGTTGAGTTTAATAAGTTCTTTATAGATCTTGGATACTAGCCCTTTATCTGACATATAATTTGCAAGTATCTTCTCCCATTCTGTAGATTGTCTTTTAGTTTTGTTGACTGTAACCTTTGCTGTGCAAAAGCTTCTTATCTTGATGAAGTTCCAATAGTTCATTTTTGCTTTTGTTTCTCTTGCCTTCATGGATGGATCTTGCAAGAAGTTACTGTGGCCAAGTTTAAGAAGGGTGTTGCCTGTGTTCTCTAGGATTTTGATGGAATCTTATCTCACATTTAGATCTTTCATCCATTTTGAGTTTATCTTTGTGTATGGTGAAAGAGAGTGGTCTAGTTTCATTCTTCTGCATGTGGATGTCCAATTTTCCCAGCACCATTTATTGAAGAGACTTTTTTCCAGTGGATAGTCTTTCCTGCTTTGTCAAATATTAGTTCACCATAAAGTTGAAGGTCCACTTCTGTATTCTCTATTCTGTTCCATTGATCTATGTGTCTGTTTTTGTGCCAGTACCACACTGTCTTGATGACCACAGCTTTGTAGTACAACCTGAAATCTGGCATTGTGATGCCCCCAGATACGGTTTTCTTTTTTAAAATTCCCCTGGCTATTCGGGGTCTTTTCTGATTCCACACAAATCTTAAAATAATTTGTTCCAACTCTCTGAAGAAAGTCCATGGTATTTTGATAGGGATTGCATTAAACGTGTAAATTGCCCTGGGTAACATTGACATTTTCACAATATTAATTCTTCCAACCCATGAGCATGGAATAATTTTTCATCTCTTTGTGTCTTCCTCAATTTCTTTCAGAAGTGTTCTGTAGTTTTTAGGGTATAGATCCTTTACCTCTTTGGTTAGGTTTATTCCTAGGTATCTTATGCTTTGGGGTGCAACTGTAAATGTGATTGACTCCTTATTTTTTCTTTCTTCAGTTTCCTTGTTAGTGTATAGAAATGCCACTGACTTCTGGGCATTGATTTTGTATCCTGCCACACTGCCAAATTGCTGTATGAGTTCTAGCAATCTTGGGGTGGAGTCTTTTGGGTTTTCTTTTTTCTTTTTTTTTTAATATTTTTTTAAATTTTTTTATTTATTTATGATAGTCACAGAGAGAGAAAGAGAGGCAGAGACACAGGCAGAGAGAAGCAGGCTCCATGCACCGGGAGCCCGACGTGGGAATCGATCCCGGGTTTCCAGGATCGCGCCCTGGGCCAAAGGCAGGCGCCAAACCGCTGCGCCACCCAGGGATCCCTTTGGGTTTTGTATGTAGAGTATCATATCATTGGCGAAGAGGGAGAGTTTGACTTCTTTGCCAATTTGAATGCCCTTTTTTTTTCTTTTTGTTGTCTGATTGCTGAGGCTAGGACTTCTAGTATTATGTTGAATAGCAGTGGTGAGAGTGGACACCCCTGTCTTGTTCCTGATCTTAGCGGAAAGGCTCCCAGTGTTTCCCCATTGAGAATGATATTTGCTGTGGGTTTTTAGTAGATGGCTTTTAAGATGTCGAGGAATGTTCCTTCTATCCCTACACTCTGAAGAGTTTTGATCAGGAATGGATGCTGTATTTTGTCAAATGCTTTCTCTGCATATATTGAGAGGATCATATGATTCTTGGTTTTTCTCTTGCTGATATGATGAATCACATTGATTGTTTTACGAGTGTTGAACCAGCCTTGCATCCTGGGGATAAATCCTACTTGGTCATGGTGAATAATCTTCTTAATGTATTGTTGTATCATATTGGCTAGTATCTTGTTGAGAATTTTTGCATCTGTGTTCATCAGGGATATCGGTCTATAATTCTCCTTTTTGGTGGGGTCTTTGTCTGATTTTGGAATTAAGGTGATGCTGGCCTCATAGAACGAGTTTGGAAGTATTCCATCTCTTTCTATCTTTCTGAACATCTTTAGTAGAATAGGTATGGTTTCTTCTTTAAACGTTTGATAGAATTCCCAGGGAAGCCATCGGACCCTGGACTGTGTCCTCTAGTGTCTTGGGAGGTTTTTGATGACTGCTTCAATTTCCTCCCTGGTTATTGGCCTGATCAGGTTTTCTATTTCTTCCAGTTCCAGTTTTGGTAGTTTGTGGTTTTCCAGAAATGCATCCATTTCTTCTAGATTGCCTAATTTATTGGTGTATAGCTGCTCATAATATGTTTTTAAAATTGTTTGTATTTCCTTGGTGTTGGTAGTGATCTCTCCTTTCTCATGCATGATTTTATTAATTTGAGTCTTCTCTCTCTTCTTTTTAATAAGGCTGGCTAATGGTTTATCTATCTTATTAATTCTTTCAAAGAACCAACTCCTGGTTTTGTTGATCTGTTCCACAGTTCTTCTGGTCTCTATTTCATTGAGTTCTGCTCAAATCTTTATTAACTCTCTTCTTCTGCTGGGTGTAGGATCTATTTGCTGTTTTTTTCTTTAGCTCCTTTAGGTGTAAGGTTAGCTTTTGTATTTGGTTTCTTTCCAGTTTTTTGATGGATGCTTGTATAGTGATGTATTTCCCCTCAGGACTGCTTTTGCTATATCCCAGAGATTTTGAATGGTTGTACCTTCATTCTCATTAGTTTCCATGAATCTTTTTAATTCTTCCTTAATTTCCTGGTTGACCCTTTCATCTTTTAGCAGGATGGTCCTTAACCTCCACGTGTTTGAAATCCTTCCAAACTTCTTCTTGTGATTTACTTCTAATTTCAAAGCATTATGGTCTGAGAATACACAGGGGACGATCCCAATCTTTTGGTATTGGTTAAGACCTGATTTTTGACCCAGTATGTGGTCTATTCTGGAGAATTTCCATGTGCACTTGAGAAGAATGTATATTCAGTTGCATTTGGATGTAAAGTTCTGTAAATATCTGTAAAATCCATCTGGTCCAGTGTATCATTTAAAGCTCTTGTTTGTTGGAGATGTTGCGCTTAGAATACCTATCGATTGTAGAAAGCGCTACATTGAAGTCACCAAGTATACGTGTATTATTATCTAAGTATGTCTTAAATTTGGTTATTAATTGATTGATATATTTGGCAGCTCCCACATTCGGAGCATAAATATTGATGATTGTTAAGTCGTCTTGTTGGATAGATCCTTTAAGTATGATATAGTGTCCCTCTTCATGTCTCACTACAGTCTACAGGTTAAACTTTAGTTTATCTGATATAAGGATGGCTACCCCTGCTTTCTTTTGAGGACCATTTGAATGGTACATGGTTCTCCAACCTTTTATTTTCAGGCTGTAGGTGTCCTTATGTCTAAAATGAGTCTCTTATAGACAGCAAATAGATGGGTCCTGTTTTTTTTATCCAGTCTGAAACCCTGCGCCTTTTGATGGGGTCATTAAGCCCGTTCACCGTTCAGAGTTACTATTGAAAGATATGAGTTTAGTGTCATCATGATACCTATTCAGTCCCTGTTTTTGTGGATTGTTCCATTGGACTTCCTCTTTCTTTTACAGAGTCCCCCTTAAAATTTCTTGCAGAGCTGGTTTGGTGGTCACATGTTCTTTCAGTTCTTGCCTATTTTGGAAGCTCTTTATTTCTCCTTCTATTCTGAATGAGAGCCTTGCTGGATAAAGTATTCTTGGCTGCATGCTCTTCTCATTTAGGACCCTGAATATATCCTGCCAGCCTTTTCTGGCCTGCCAGGTTTCTGTGGAGAGGTCTGCTGTTAATCTAATATTTCTCCCCATAAAAGTTAGAGATTTCTTGTCTCTTGCTGCTTTAAGGATCTTCTCTTTATCTTTGGAATTTGCAAGCTTCACTATTAAATGTCGAGGTGTTGAACGGTTTTCATTGATTTTAGGGGGGGATCTCTCTATTTCCTGGATATGAATGCCTGTTTCCCTTCCCAGATTAGGAAAGTATTCAGCTATGATTTGTTCAAATACATATTCTGGACCTCTGTCCCTTTCGGCGCCCTCGGGAACCCCAATTAAATGTAGATT
The DNA here is from genome assembly GCF_003254725.2 of Canis lupus dingo. Taxonomy (NCBI): domain Eukaryota; kingdom Metazoa; phylum Chordata; class Mammalia; order Carnivora; family Canidae; genus Canis; species Canis lupus. The sequence continues at coordinate 54,484,852 of NC_064264.1, read as the reverse complement.
TTTCTTTCTGAAGCTGTCATTTAATTCCTTTGATCTATCCTCATGATCTTTTGTTTTTCTCTTTTTTCCTCAGTTTTCCTCTTTGCCATCAACTTGTCTTCTATGTCACTCATTCGTTCTTCTACCTCATTAACCCTCGTGGTTAGGACCTCTAGTTTGGATTGCATCTCATTTGATTGATTTTTAATTTCTGCCTGATTAGATCTAAATTCTGCAGTCATGAAGTCTCTCGAGTCCTTTATGCTTTTTTCTAGAGCCACCAGTAGCTTCATAAGTGTGCTTCTGAATTGGCTTTCTGACATTGAATTGCAATCCAAATTTTGTAACTCTGTGGGAGAGAGGACTGCTTCTGATTCTTTCTTTTGAGGTGGGTTTTTCCTTCTAGTCATTTGGCTCGGTGCAGAGTGGCCAAAAGCAAGTTGTATTGGGAAAAGGAGAAAAAGAGAGAAGAGAAAGAAGAAAACAAAAAGAAACAAAAAGAAAAAAAAAAGGAAAAAAAAAGAAAAGACAAAAAAGGAGGGGGGGAGCAAACAGAAAACAAAAAACAAAAAACAAAGGGAGTATCCTCTGATACTGAATACTGTAAATCCTTCGACTTCCCCTGGAACTTTCCAGTGCTGCTTGGTCAATAACTTGCTTTTCCCTGTCCTTCCAGCTGGTCTTCTGGGGTAGGGGCCTGCTGTGCTGATTTTCAGGTGTGTGCACCTGGGGGAGCTGTCCAGCCCCCTGCCTGGTGCACTGCTCAGTGAAAGTTGTTTATCCTGTTTATCCAGTGAGGCCACTGTGAGGCTCAGTGGGGGTTGTTTATCCTGTGAGGCCCCAGAAGGAACAACCACAGGGGCGGCGGCCAGCTCCCCAGCCCTGGAGTCAGCTCCCGCGGTAACTCCCGCAGCTCCCAGTCCGCAGGGGCCTGGATGCTCCGGGGCCGGGGCCGCGATCTGCACAGCTCGGGGCGCCGGGAGGCAGGAGCGGCCTTGCTGTCCTGTGCGCTCCCGGCCTCCACCTGGCCCGGGGGGAGGCCGGATCCTGGGCTGTGTCCCCGGCGCCCTGGGCTCTGGGGCCTGCGCTGCTGGAATCGTACTCCCAGGGCCGCACAGTCCCCTCCGCGGAGCCTCTGCCTGAGCCCCCCCAGCTGCTCCCGGCCCCGCGTGCTGCAGCCCTTTAGGGAGCTCGGCCGCGGGGTGTGGGGCTCTCCCGGGGCGCAGGTGTCTGTTAGTGTCCCAGGGAGCCCGAGGGCATCCCCGCCCTCCTGGGGTTCTGCTCTAACTCCCTGCGAGCCCCTTTCCTTCCGGGAAGATCGGTGCAGCTCCTGCTTCTCCCCACGAGGCTCTACTGTCCTGGGGGCGCTCGCCCCGGCCTTAGCCCGGCTCCTCGCAGGGTCCCTCCCTCTTGGATGCTTTTTGTTTATTTCTTCCCCCCACCCCCTGTCTTCCTCCCTTGATAGAAGCATGAACTCTTCTCACTGTAGCATTCCAGCTGTTCTCTCTTTAAATCTCAAGCCGAATTAGTAGGTTTTCAGGATGAGTTGAAGGTTATCTAGGTAATTTGGTGAGGACAGGTGACTTGGGGACCCTACTCTTCCGCCATCTAGCACCGCCCCTTGTATGGGGTTTTTTGATTAAAATTTTTCTCACAATCGCCAAGACCTTTTAGATGATTTGGGTTATTTGCTTAGCACAGGAACATTTACTTTAGAAAGTACATTTTTAAAATTTTATTCACATTCGCTGACATACAAGCCAAAGTTTCCTGCAATTGATGTTAGCGGCTCATCCTTCTGTATTTTTTTTTCTTTTCCAAAGTGTTTACTTTCCTAATTACCTCCTGTTACATTAGTTGAGTTCCCTCATGCTGGTCCAGAGAGTTCTGCTAGCCCACTGGTATTTGCACATGGAATTTAAATATTTGCAAGAGTCCTTGCCCCCTCTTCTATACTCATCAGTTAGCAAAGTCAAACATCATTTACTCTCAGACCCTGCAATGGCCATGGAGGGAAGGCTAGTCGATCTTTCTCTTTTTGTTTATCTGTTCCCCAGACAGCATTCGTTTTCAATGCCAGGGTCACTGATTATCCATTCATTCTCCATCCATTGAACATCTACATGACAGGCACAAAATTTTGTCTGAAACTTTAAGGAGTTTTACCCTAATGGGCAGAGACAGATGTGAGCAAATAATTGCAAGGTGATTTGCCATGTTCTAGTGTGTGCCACACATAATGAGCACCCAGAGAAAGGAGAAACAAGCTTCAACTGGGAGAACTGAGATGTCACCCTAGAGGGAGGTCTGGCATGGCATGGGGCACCTCAGTTGAAATCTGGATAGGACATATAGTGGTTAAAGAAAGTGTGATCGATACATCATAAACGTATTATTTAGCCTTCACATCATGAATGTATTATTCAGCCTTCAGAGAACGAAAAAAGGGAAGAAAGAAAGAAAGAAAGAAAGAAAGAAAGAAAGAAAGAAAGAAAGGAAAGAAAGAAAGAAAGAAAAAAATCCTATCATTTGCAACAACATGGATGAACCTGGAGGGCATTATAGAGAGTGAAATAAACTAGAGAAAGAAAGGCAAATAATGCTTACTATCACTTACCTGTGGAATTTCAAATAGAAAAGCGAGCTCACAGGAACAGAGAATAGAAAAGAAATTGCAGGGCATCTGGGTGGCTCAGTTAGTTAAGTGTCCAACTCCTTGTTTTGGCTCAGGTCATAATCTCTTCTGTGTCCTGATACAGAGCTCTGTGTTGGACTCGTGCTCAGCATGGGGTCTGCCTGGGGGTCTCTCTCCCTCTCCTTATGCCCCTCCTCCCCATAAATAAATACATAAATAATAAATAAATAAATAAATAAATAAATAAATAAATAAATAATCATTAAAAAAGAAGAAGGAGGAATAGTTGCCAGGGGCTAAGGGTTGGGGAATATAGGGAGAAATTCATAAGAGGCTGCAAACTTAAAAACACTATGAATAGGGTCTGACGATCTAATGTATCACATGGTGACTATTGATTTTTGTTGAGAGAATAGCACTTAAATGTTGTCCCAAACATACAAAAGGTATATAAATGGCAGGGCAATGCCTTCAAATGTATACGTCTATCAGATACCCACGATGTGCACTAAAAATCTTATGATTTTATTTGTCCATTACCCCACAATAAAACTGAAAAAGAAAATAGGAAAGAGCAATGCTATCTTTTTGCTTACAGAAAGAGAAGGTTTCTAAAGGAGCAACCGGTCCTATTTAAACAATTAGAAGCAATTAAATATCATGGTTTATGATTAAGTGAAAGAAAATTGAAATCAATGCTTAATGATTCCAAAGGCATGTGGCTAACAGCACTAAGATAGCAATAAGCCTGCAAACCCTTGGAGAGGAAAAGTAATTTACTCCAGAGCAATGAGCTCATCCTCATGCTCTGGTTTGCAAGGAGCTCTGGGACCGGTCCTGCCCGTCTTCCTGTATAAAGCTGGTATAAGTTTCCAGGCGTGCTAAAGATGCCACCTGCTCCTTGCGGCCCGGCTTCTTCCCCCTTGCTCTCTGGGTAACTGTGAAAAGGCCTTGGCACCGAGCCAGGCAGTTTGCATCCCCTGTGAAATCCACACATTAAAAAACACCCTCTGCTTGTGAAGATGGTTTGGGAGCTTGTGTGAGGCCTCAACACATTTTTATGAATTCTCTACGGATTCAACTTCGATTCTTGCTGAGACGTGTTCATTGACATGGCCTTCTGGTGTTGAAATATTTGTATGTAATTTACTTCAACAGATGGTACAAAGGCACACTCACCCGGATTCTACTCATTAAAAAAAAAAAAAAAAAAGTATTATTTGCACTTTGTTTCTTACACTTAGCATCTACAATAGGCAGCATTGTTTCAAGGCACCAGCCAGTCAAGGTTCCCAGCCACAGAGATATTCCTGCAGCGTCAGTATTTGTCGAAGGAATGCACATCAGGAGCTGGAAAGACATTGACGTTGTGGTAACCGTATCTTGCGAGGCTCTTGCTGTGGAGAGTACATTGTATGCCTGGGGATAGGTCCTACTTAAATCCGCATGAAACATTTGTGCTTGCTAGCACAGCCATAAATGGCCCAGGTAATATTTTTTTATGTCCCCTGTAATTTAATATAGGGTGCAAAAGGGAATATCTGTTACACAGAAATAAAGTATTCTCCCCCCAACTCTCCAGCATTTCATATATCATCAAACATTCCTGGCAAAACTTTAGCTATCAAATTAAGAATGTGTATATGTGCATGATCTGTTCAAGCAAAAAAAAAAAAATCCATCTACATTTTGGGGTGGCTGTGTTGGGGAATGAGGAAAGTCTTTCCTCATGCTACTGGGATGACTGAAGAAGGTTTTCTATTTACCATCACTTTGAAGACCATTCTGCTCCAAATCTGTGAGACAGCTTTTGAAGGCAAGTCTTCTGCCTCTCTAGACAGACTGGCAGGCTGTTCACTTTGTTCCGACTTCAGTCACTTGCTCTGAAGCTCACAAGGACACTATACTTTCCTCAGCCAGGAAGACAGTGGGGAGAAGAGCAGGAAGCAACGATCAACTTTATTTCTTGTTCTTGTCATGGGCTTTCTCCTTCTGGTGTGCCTTTCCCCTTGTGGCTTTGCTCTGTTGTAGTTTGTGTCAAGGGAAAGGAGAGCTCTTGGTCTGCTCAGAGATTTTCACTGCTGATCACTCCTCAGGCTAAACCCCCTCCGCCTACTTTCCATCATCAATTTCCCGTCCCCCCACCATTTCACCCACACCCCCCTCCCAGGCAACTTCCTGTGTCGTATGTCTTCCTACCTGCTCTGCGGTTAAGATGTCAGGCCCGTTCGCGGGATGACACAGACAGATAAATGGCAAGGAAGAGGAGCCCCTAAACAGGCCGAGTGTATGTTATAGGTGCACTTGAAGGTAGCATGCTGAAGATGATGTTTTGCATCAGGGGAAAAAGGATAAATTAGTTAACATATGGTATGGGGCCAATTGGCAAACCATGTGGAAAAGGAAAGTGGAGTTAAACCCCTACCTCACAACATGCACCCTAATAAAATCCAGATGGATTAAACACTTACATGTAAAAAAAAATAGGATCACAGAAATGAAATGTATGTGAATATGTGCTGTTGGCATGCAGGAGGCTCATGGAAGCACACAAAGACAGAAAGAGAAAGGAAAAAGGAGGGCATTTGGTTATGTGATATGAACCTTTTGTATGGTGAAGAAGTAACATTACAGGTGCTACAAATACTTCCTAGTATACTGCCTCAATGTCAGTATTTAATATCTAAGTGTCATGAGAGACACAGAGAGAAGCAGAGACATAGGGAGCCTGATGTGGGACTCAATCCCGGGGGATCACTCCCTGAGCTAAAGGCAGATGCTCAACCGCTGAGCCACCCAGGCATCCCAATATCTAAGTATCTCCTAATACTAATTGACTATATCAGTAGAAAAATGGACAAAGAACCTAACTGGTGTTGAGAAGTAGGAATCAGCTGGCCAATGTGCTCATGAGAACTTATAGGCAAATAGGCATCAAAGGAAAGAAAAAAGCTATAGTCAAATTCCATTTTACCTATCAAATGGGGAGTTGAAATGCATTAGTCACTACTTACAAATCTGGGGGTGAATACATTCTCTCATATATCATGCTGGGGTTTAAATTGGTTCTTAATTGTGAAGACATGAGAAAAATGCAGCAAAAGCTTTAAAAAATTTATAATTGTTGCCAAATTTCCATTTTAAATAGTTTGCTATAAGGAAAATTTAGAGGCAATATATTGTTTAAAATATTTAAGTGTTGAAAATAATTTACATTTCAAATTATAAAGATTTGTTTAAATAAATTATAATACATGAAAGAGGATACTATATATCCAATTACAATGATTCTGTAGCATATTATTTAAAACCACGGGTAAGGGATCCCTGGGTATCGCAGCGGTTTAGCGCCTGCCTTTGGCCCAGGGCGCAATCCTGGAGACCCGGGATCGAATCCCACGTCGGGCTCCCAGTGCATGGAGCCTGCTTCTCCCTCTGCCTGTGTCTCTGCCCCTCTCTCTCTCTCTGTGTGTGACTATCATAAATAAATAAAAATTAAAAAAAAAGAACTAAAAAAAATTTTTAACAATAAAAAAATAAAACCACGGGTAAACAAATTACTACTTGGGTATTAAGTACCTATGATGAGTATATATGAAATAAAAAAAAAAACTGTGTAAAGCCTGATACAAATACTATATGTATATTTATACATAATAACTAATGATGTTTATCCTTTATTTCTTTCAAAAATTCATTTTTCCATCAAATAAAAATGCATATGCACACAAAATTACATTTCAATAGGTATCTTTATAATTAAACTAATTGATGTATTACCTCCCCTTTCATAAAACTCTTTTGACGATTTCCAGGAGGCTTTAGGTGATTATAAAAGGATAAGGAGATCCACTGGAGAAAATGTTTGCTTTCCAAGCTTTTATTGCTTAGATGTGGCTTCTACCTCTACCTTCTCAGGCAACCACCAAACTCTGTTCACACATCTAGCAATAATTAGCCATTATCCCTTCCTTTTATTCTCTCTGACTTTAATTCATGAGTATATTTCCTTTGTGACTTTCTCAACTTCCTAATAAATACAATGTGAAAATATTCCCAAATCCTAGGATTGTTTGAGAAGTAGATATACTGCATGTGCAACCCGTGTGACTGTTGATGTAACTTGTTCTTTGAAATTCAAAACTAGCTCATTTCCTCTCCTCTGCCTTAGAAATCTGCTGGAATTCTGGCAAGGATCAAGTGACTTGGATTTTTCCCATTTATCCAGACCTCCAAATCCATGCAATCCTGCACGGACTTTCCTGTTCCATAACTCATTATCCAGTGCACACCATTGATTTTCCCCAAAAAGACAGTCCATAGCAGCCATATTAAATGGAGCACATAATTCCCTACAAGTGGGGCTGAGAAGTTATGTGAACTGTTTTGATCCACCCTCCTCCTGTTTTAAGACTACCTGTGCTCCTCTTCCTAGCTGTCTCCCATCGGGTCAATATAGAACAATAACCACTGTATTTGAAGCCCCATTCTTTTGCTGCTCTAGATGATTAACTCTTCCAACCATGAGCAACAGGAAGAACTGATAAAGACTTTAGAGTTTTCCCCTTTCTCTCCTTCTAGCCCAGTTGTCTCTGTGAAGTATGGGCTGACTTGCCAAGATTTATTTTTCTACTAAGATTGGTCAGTTTCATTGCCAAAATATCATGTTTTCTCTTTTTTATTGCAAGTAAAAATAAGCATGCAATATGTAAGAACTGATAATTATTATTATTTTTAAAGATTTTATCCCTTTACTTATTTTAGCAAAGGAGGGAGAAGGAGAATGTCTCAAGCTGACTCTGTGCTGAGCCTGGAGCCCTATGAGGGGCTCAATCTCATGAGATCATGATCTGAGCTGAAACCAAGAGTCTGACACTCATCCAACTGAGCTACCCACGTGCCCCAACAACTGCTAATTATTAAGCATAATAAGTGCTAAGTAGAATTTTGCTATTGTTATTGTTCTTTTCAGAGGTGATTTTAGTTTGTCAGTTGTTAGGCCAAGAAAATCAAATTACAGACATTCTCGAGGAAACTTGTAGGAGAAGTGGTCAGCAGGCTACTGCTAGGCAAGGGTGTGCACATAGGAGCTTATATTTCTCCGTGCAATGGAAATTGATTGTCATGCTTGTGCTTTGGGAAAAGTCTTTACTGGGTTTTATGAATTCTCAAAATTAAAAAGAAAAAGCACTAGGTGTGAAATGTGAGTAAGGAGTTACAGACTCAGGGAAACCTTCCAATTCCACATCAAATAGAAAACCATAGGCAAGAACGCCATGTCCATTTTGGAGAAAAGACTGTCTATTTTATTTCAGATCAAAAATTCAAAATGAAGGGGATATGATTTGAAGTCTGTAATTAAATGTTCTCTATTAGGTAATAGAATTTAAAGTGGTATCTCTAAAGTCATTAGACCACCTCCATAGCCTTTAAAAGGGCCACAGGTTTTATGTATACAATGGAATATTACTCAGCCATTAGAAATGACAAATACCCACCATTTGCTTCAACGTGGATGGAACTGGAGGGTATTATGCTGAGTGAAGTAAGTCAGTCGGAGAAGGACAAACATTATATGTTCTCATTCATTTGGGGAATATAAATAATAGTGAAAGGGAAAATAAGGGAAGGGGGAAGAAATGTGTGGGAAATATCAGAAAGGGAGACAGAACGTAAAGACTGCTAACTCTGGGAAACGAACTAGGGGTGGTAGAAGGGGAGGAGGGCGGGGGGTGGGAGTGAATGGGTGACGGGCACTGGGTGTTATTCTGTATGTTAGTAAATTGAACACCAATAAAAAAAAATAAATTAAAAAAAAAAAAAAGGGGCCACAGGTAATCTTGCCAGGGCAGGGGGTTATCGGCATTATTCATGCTTTGGAGATAAGGTCATTTCACCTCTGCTTTAGTATGTATTCATATCTTTGGTGAACTAGAAATCATGCCCAAAGCTTATCTAAATCTCCCTTGCTGCACTTCAATAGATTGATAACTAGTTCTATTTAGTTTGGGATTTATGTGTATTCCATTTGATTCAAGGAACTTAAAAATGCTTATGACGGTTTATCATATCCTAAGAACCCCTGAATTTGAAATCAGAAAACATAAATTTATGCCCCAACTTGATCTTGCATTCACTGTGTAACACTGAGCAAGTGAAGCACCTTCCCTAAGCCTTAATTTCTTCCTCTGTACCACCAGAGCCTATTTCATGAAGTTTGAGGCATCAAATATAATAATTCGTGTGAAATAATTTGTAAATTAAAAAGTGAGGTCATAAATGTTGGTCACTTTTTAAAAAATATTTTATTTATTCATGAGAGACACAGAGAGAGAAAGAGAGAGGCAGAGACACAGGCAGAAGGAGAAGCAGGCTCCCTGCAGGGAGCCTGACGTGGGACTCAATCCCTGAAATCCAGGATCATGCCCTGGGCCAAAGGCAGGCGCTAAACCGCTGAGCCACCCGGTCTGCCGGTGTTCGTCATTTTTAATGCAGTAAACATGTTCTGTTAACATCATGCCTTGAGCCTTCTTTTTACTAATTTAAGAGAATGTTCTACAAAATGGGTTTGTTATGCCAGATTTTGTTTCTGCAATGCTAATCTACTTCTCATTGAATATAACAAGACATCTTCCTGGTTTCCAAGTGTGGAATTATCTTTTTAATTTCCTCCTCCCCCTTGTTTATTAACCTGTATGTCAAAGTGACTAAATCTATTCATCCTTATCCTTAAAATATCTCTCCCATCTATCCCCCACCTCCAACCCTTGGCGTTTATGTTTCTTTTGTCTTCGGCTTTGGCCAAGGAGGGGACTTGTCACACAGACCAAGGTGTAAATTGTGGCTCTACTAGTTTCTGTCTGTGTGACCTTATGGCTATATGACGTCGTCTTAAACCTGGATGTTCTCACTTGTAAAATGGGGATAAAACAAATCTCTCATTATAGCATTCCTGTGTTCAAAATATTTAATGATTTATCCTTTTTCACTAAATAAACTTAAAACTTCTCAGACAGGCTTTTGATATAAATCCCCTATGTCTCATCAAACTTGATCTCATCATTTTTCTCCAGTCATTATTACCGTCCACTAGATTCGGCTGCCTTGCCACTAAAGGCACAAAATTTACATCCCAACAATGCTTCTTGAATTAAGGATAATTGGGGCACCTGGGTAGTTCAGTCTGTTAAGTGTCTGCCTTCTGCTCAGGTTATGATCTCAGGGTTCTGGAATCGGGCTGCATTGGGCTCCTTGCTCAGTGGGGAGTCTGCTTCTCTTTCTCCCTCTGCCCTCCCCACCTCTCCGTCCATTCTTTCTCTGTCAAATAAATAAATAAAATCATAAAAAAATTAAGTACAATTGATTCTTTTGTTTCCTTATTTTGTGATGGGGGGGATTTCTCTGCATATATAACCACATTAGTTTAGGAAAAATGTGCTAACCTATATTACAGAATATTGATATATGCCAAAGCTACTTATTTGCCTAGTACCATTACTCTCTTTGACACAGCCTTTGGCTTATCATGCAACTGGCTGAAATCAATCCTTCTCCATGCTTCCTTAGTCTCTCTAAATAAGACTGACTGACTCCAGGTGGACAGATGGAATCTTTTACAACCACTATTTCCTTTCTACCAGTGAGAAGCAAAATAAAAAGAAAATATGTAATATTCATTCACCTACTGGGTTTATTCACATAAAGGTCAGATAATAGATGATGACAAAACCCTATTCTCTACATTCTGCTGAAACTATCAGACTTTAAAGCTACTAAAATATGCATTCCTTATTACCAATCATACATCATTATGAAGTATATGAGGAACTTTGTAAACAGAATTATTTTTCTTCTATAAAATATGACTATTTTGCAATATATAGCACAGTCTTTCAAATAGTTCTAAATACATACTTATTAATGACTGAATTAAAACATTTTGTATATTTTTCTAAACGCATCTCTGCCTCATTGGTCACTTTGAAACTATCAGTATTTGAATGATAGACTTCATAGGGCATTACTTTTTGAGCAAAGACTATAGTTCTGGGCACTCTGACAAGCCTAGGGAAAGGGTATACATGAACGGCTCCAGTTCTGATAGAAGCCAAGTTCAAAGATGAGCTGGACATGTGAAGCCAGGGTACTGAATCCATTTATCCAAGTCACCACAAGGACATGGAGCAGACCATGGGAGGTTGGGAATAAATTCATTTACTATTTGCCAAGAGCAAGACAGGTAGAAATTAAAAAAACAAGCAGGCAGGGATAAATATAGATGAGGTGTCCTAGGCACAGATAGAAAGGGGGGCGGGGATCAGGAGCTCAAGGGACAGGCCAAAGTATGTTCCAGGGCCTAACACATCAGGAGCTTGTTGACTAGGTATAGGAAGTATGGAGTGAATGCTCTGGAATGAACATATTAATAGGGACAATACAAAAGCATTACCATCTAGAGGATCTGTAAAAATTAGCTTCTTGAGATCTGGTTCCTTAAGGGAGGAGCCCCTTAACAAAATTTACAGAGGTTCCAATTCAACATGATAAGGTTTTAAGATTCTGGAAGGATGACTTACTTGAGTCGTCTTGTGCAGCCCTCTGGAGGGCTGGAGCCACCCCTGGAGTGGAGAGAGTGGAGTGACAGCTGGGAGTGAGAACATAACATGCCCACTACCTTTGTAATTACTGGAATAGCCAAAAATGACAAGAGTGGACCAGAGCCAGGGAAATTAAATCCAGAAATCAAAGTCATCTTTCTACTTCCACCTAGGGACTAGGCCTGTTTTAAAGAGTCAGTCTTCCTTAGTGAAATGTTTGTCAATTTAATTCTATTGAGAGGGCTTATTTGTTTCTGTGTTTGTTTTGTTTCACTTCATTTTTAAATCTCTGAGCAAGTTGCTAACTCTTCAACTATGAATAAAAAGAGCAAGAACATTCTCAATGAGAGCATATGTCTTCTCAGCAATAAGCCCAATTCCTCTGATAAATAAAAAGAAATCTTGGTCTCTCTTAATGGAGTGCCAGTTTTTCATAGAGTGAGGTCATGAATTTAAATTATGCAGAGGGACAACTGGAGACTCATCTGGCCCAAACAGTACTGTGATGTTCCAGTGACCATTGCCAAGGCTGTTTAGAGGTTTTTTATATAAAAGATCCAGGAAAAGGGCACAGAGTGAAATCTCCTTGTTTACGGCTGACATTAAGCTTTTGGGTGGGAGAAAAAGCCATTATAACACATATAAGGAAATAGCTATTCCAGCTGGTATTTTTTATGTGCTCTTTTCCACTTACTTCACTATATGGCATTGTGTCTACCTTTCAAAACATGTAGATATGGATTCCTATTTCCACCTCCTACCCCCCCTCAAAAACAAACAAACAAACAAACTTCAGAATATAAGGTTGATGTCTCCTGATTATTTAAATAAACATATTCTGGTCCTCCCATTATGATTTTTGAGAATCGTGCCACATCTTAAGAGGCAGGGAGAGACGACTGAAGTTTGAAGATGATGGCAATAATCCCAGGATGCTTTTAAAAGCAGTACTATTACCATAGGCTTTTTATCAGAAACATATTTAACAAAAAACAAGTAATGGACAGCACACTGGATGGCTTACTTGGAGAAAAAAAAAATCCCTCTTTCCTTGGTGGTGACGTTAACTGATTTTGAATACATGATGCAAATCATTTGATCTGTTCTTGAGTATTTTATGTTTCTTTTAATAAAAAAACCCCACACTTAATGATTTATAGTAGCACCCTTAATAACAAAAAGTCAAACTAATTTTCAAATTATACCTCACGTATTCTGGTAAACAAATGGAATCAAGAGTATGTGTCAGAAAGAACTTTCTTAATGATAAACAAGATAAACATAGAATCTCTTTGTAAATAGATATTTTTTCCTACTTTCTTGTGATTTGACTAATAAGAGAGGTTTATGCTACTTTAATTAATTTGATTTTCTCTTTGCAATGTATCTTTAAATTGTTAAAAAATTATAAAATAATAACTAAAAATCCTCAAAGTAATCAAAAAGAATTTAAGTAAGGTGATATTTGCCTGGGTTGACTCAATTCAAATTATTCCTGTAATTATATAATCCTTCCCCTCAAACATAGAATTTTAGTAAGTGACTTGTAAATTACTTAAAATTTTTGGTAAAACATGACTTTTTTAAAAAAATATTTTTAAAATATTTATTTATTTATTTATTTATTTATTTATTTATTTATTTATAGTGTATATGGCAGGAGGAGGGGCAAAGGGAGATGGAGAGAGAGAATCTCAAACAGGCTCTGTGCTAAGCATGGAGCCCAATGTGTGGCCCAATCTCAGGACCCCAAGATCACAACCTGAACAGAAATCAAGAGTTGGGTGCTCAACTGACTGAACCACCTAGGCTCGAAACTTCACTCCTTTTGAAGAGAAATTATCCTATGTATTTCAGATATTTGGAACTAACTCAATCTTAGCTTCAGGAATAACCAAAGTTTATAAACTGGGTCTACACATACAAAATTATTGTCAGAAGATGAGCTTAGCACTTTAACGAAGACCCAGGGATATTTGCAAGCACAGAGAATCAAAATTGGCTCGTTAGCAACACTCTGACGTCCATATAGTCCAGTTCTACATGTGCTTCACATCTCTCAAGAGATGGGCCCATAGGTAAACTAAGTGAGCAGTGAGAAGAGCCTCTCTGCCCTTTCATTGTACAAAACAATTTGGAATGCTTTTAGGGTCCACATCAACCTACTTAATAACTTCATTATGCAGTTCATGATGAGAATAAATTGAAAACCAACATACTTATTTTATACAGTAGAATCTAAAGTTCTGGGATCCCTGGGTGGCGCAGCGGTTTGGCGCCTGCCTTTGGCCCAGGGCACGATCCTGGAGACCCGGGATCGAGTCCCACATCAGGCTCCCTGCATGGAGCCTGCTTCTCCCTCTGCCTATGTCTCTGCCTCTCTCTCTCTCTCTCTCTCTCTCTCTGTGTGTGACTATCATAAATAAATAAAATTTAAAAAAAATTAAAAAAATAAAGAATCTAAAGTTCTGAAAAATGACATGGTTGTTGTAAAGTCACATGTGCTACTGATGGAAAAACTAGTGTTAGAATTTTACCATTCTACCATTTAAACTTTTTAATCATGGAGTATCATAAAAGGCTTGTAATAAAATGGCTGAAATAATCAGACTTTCTATAACACGGGTGGTAAATTCAGAGCACTGACCCAACAGATACATTTCAACAAATTAATTAGACTTCCTTAAAAAAATGAAATGAAACAAAATAAAACAAACTGAGAACACCTAACCTATAATCTATTGAATAAAGCTTATTTTTAATAAAGAAAAAATTATTTTTAGATAATTCTACCTGGTGTCTGCTGGTCACACTCAGCTACTGCTCAGCATTGTGGGGAAAAGCTATGGTCCTACAGAAATGCACTTACTTTTATTGTTTGATTATGCAGCCCTCATTGTGTACTAAACATGTGTAGAGAGGTGATGCAGGCACATTGTCAAAATCAATCTTGACATGTCAGGAGGCTGCTGGCAGCTCATGACACATTGGAAAAGTTCAATGATTCAAGTAGAAAGATGGGGGGAAAAAAGTCAACAAACCCCCCTGAAACTTGTACTTGTTTCTTGTTACATTACATTTTGGTTCCAAAAACAGTATGTGGCACATAATTATCCTTGTCAACATAAATTCATCAGTGTGGAGAAAATATATTCAGGACAATGGAGATATTCCTTTTTGGCCAATCCACATGGCATTGATTTGCCAGAAGAAAACATTTGTATATATTTACATACATATGTATGAATATATATACATTATTTACATATGAAAAATATATGTAGTATATATTTGCATATCTGTTATAATCTGCAAGTACCTGCTCCCATTATTCTTCAGGAATAATACCATCGCAGAGGAAATTCTTCCTCAATATCTAACAGTGCTTGACAGTGGGACACAAGCGTGAGCTTCATTTGCTATGACATTGCAGTGACCTAATAGTCTGCTCAGCTGCAGTTTGCTGCTTTTTTTGTTGTTGTTCAAATGAAGATAAATTTCAATATTTTGCTTGCTTGCATAATTTGGTGTCACATTCCAGACTATTAGTAGATTTCTACATATAAATTATTGGGCTATCATTTGACAGGGGTTGGTATGCTATCCTTGTGCTTCTGTGCTTCTTCCCTGCCTTCTCTTGGTAGCATTACTGCTACAGACCCATTAGAGAGAACAGAACTGGTAGTGCACAATGCTGGGGACCAATATTAGGAATCAGATTGCTGAAAGCATCCATATTTAATAAAGCAAGCCTGAAGGTTATAATGTCTAATAGCCAAAATGGGGCACAAAATATAGATGGGAAATTATCTCCATGTCACTGGATGCTAAACCCAAATTAGGAAAAATAAAATATTTGAGGCTGTGGATAAAAATTATTCCATGACATTTTTTAATCAATATAACAAATAAAATTAGTTTCCCATTTAAATCAATATAACAAAATTAGTTTCCTATTTATGTGATTAAATGATGAATGCATGGTTGCATTATTTATCTTGTATTGTTAATCTCATGCTTTAGATTTATAACATAAGTAAATTATTTCTAAGGACAAAGTGCATTGTATATGAAGCTCTCCATGAAATGCTATTTCCTGAATAACATTGATATATTTGGATTTTACATTTTTACTTCTCTGAATAATTAAAAATTTGAAATTATCAAGCAAAGAGAGCAACATGCTTCTTATTTGCACATGGTAGCCTTTTTTTGTCATCAAAAAATGATATGTGAGAGAGAGGTAAGGAGAGATAATAAAAATTTGCAGGCCAAACTAAATGATGCTCCTTTTAAAATTTTTTTATTTTAATTAACAGTCAGTACAAGAGATGATTTTAAGTAATATTGTATAACCTGTATTATTGTATTTGTTAGTTACATTTATTTCAAGTTATTTCAAATTTGGCAGTAGTTGTTATGTCATATGCATAAATATGACACTTATTATTTTAGTCTGATGTCATTCTGATGACTGATGTCCCAGGAATGGCTTTCTGTTAGTGAAACTTGAGCAAACTTTGTGCAAAAAGGCCTTTGGGAATGCAGAATTTACTTGTGCATCTTGCATGTAGAGGAAATTTGGCATATAATTTATTTAATGTCTAGAAGAATTTCTTCCTTGAAAGTAAGTTCCTGATGACAATTCAGTGTGGACTGTTGACCAGTCATGACATAATCAATGACTGTTGCTGAGCATCTCTGACCTGGGCATCACTGACTATTGCTGAGATGGCTGTAACTGACCATCTCTGACTTGGGCATTACCAACTATGCCTTATATGGGTATCATTGACCATAACAACTCTTTTAAAGATTTTATTTATTTATTCATGAAAGACAGAGAGAAGCAGAGACATAAGCAGAGGGAGAAGCAGGCTCCCTGTAGAGAGCCTGATGTGGGACTCAATCCCAGGACCCTGAGATCATGACCTGAGTTAAAAGCAGAAGCTCCACCACTGAGCCACCCAGTCATTCCCCCATAGCAACTTTTTAAATAGGGAAACAGACTCATAGAGCTAAAATGAATTGCTCATAGTCTTACAGCTAGTAAGTAACAAAAAAAACATTCAAATCTAATTATATCTTTGTGTTTTTTTTTCTTTGTTTAAATGAAGGAATTTTGGATCTTTAAGTACAATGATAGAGTTGGTCCAAAGTATATTGTGATGAATAGCAATGTATCACAAGCATCCGTGTATGACAGTTTTGAGGCCTTTAGCTGTGAATGGGAATTCATTCAAGACTTATAACTCAAATTAGAATTCAAATAACTTCCTCATGTTGATATTAAGCCTTATATTTTTTTTTTATATTTCATAACCAAAGTGTTCTTGCATATACCTATATACCTCATAGTTTTCAGAGTAAAAACTGACCTTGCATAACATTTTGAGACCAACTACACAAGTATTTCAGTAGAGATTGCCTTCTAGATAATGTGTGAAATAAATGAAGGGAAGTGAGGATGTATAGAGGACATTTATTTAAAGAAAAATTTTAATAAAAACTTGTAATTTATTTTAATATTTAGTATATAATTTTTAGTACATTCATTTTTAAAGCAAGGGTGGGTAACATTCACATTGTGATAAGATCAATATTTGATTAATCATTTGCTTTCTCCCATCCTTGAAAGTCAGCACATTTTATGTTTTTTATCTCACATTTTACTATTTTTCACTTATATCAAATCTACAGGCTAGGAAGATTGAAGGGTTAAAAAAACACACAAAATGCCAAAAAATGGGTTATCAAAGGATTATGAAGTGAGAAACAATGTTGACAGTAATTTATAGCTGCGTAAAATAGCAGAACAAGGAACATTAGAAATTATATTGCTGAATGTGGAAGATGGAGATAAAATGTGATTGTGGCTACCTGTGGATATCCCCCTAAGCAGATGTGCCCAGCACACTCACTCTTTAGAGCTTTGCTCTTGTTACCACTCAGCCAGTCAATAACTGGAGGTGCCATTGTTTCTTTAAGTTTCTTCTCTTTCCTCCTTTCACCTAAAAAATCAGTTAAATACAGTTACTCTCAGAATTAGACAGGTATCTTCTTGCTCAACAAATAGTCCAGCTTTGATATCACATTACAGAGAACAGTAGATTAAGTTATAGAAAATATTTCCCCAAATGAGTTTTCCAGTACCATGTTTGCAAGCTTGAGTCTTCAAAAACAATGAAAGAATAATCACAGTTAGAGAACTAGTGACCTGTTTTCCTAGAGTTGAGAATGCATAACTCATGTTATGAAAAAAAAGAGAAATCTAGGATGCATTTGATGTTCAAAAATTAAGTTCATAGGGCATCTGGGTGGCTCAGTCAGTTAAGTGTCTGACTCTTGATTTTGGCTCAGGTCACAGTCTCAGGGTCATGGGATCAAGGCTTGTGTTGAGCTCTGTGATCAATGGGGAGTCTGCTTGAGATTATCTCTCTCCCTCTTTCTCTACCCCTTCCCCCACTCTTTCCCTCTCTCCTTTTCTTTCAAATAAATAAATATAAATAAATAAATAAATAAATAAATAAATAAATAAATAAATAAATATTTTTAAAAAAGATTTGACTTCATTTGTTTCCATTTTAAATAAGTATCCTCATATAGACAAAACCCAGAATGTAACACATGACAAGTCTGACAGCCCAAATTCCCTCCTCCCCTTTCAGATAAACTTGTCTTAATATTCACTCTTATAGTACCACTACTTCCTGGGGACCCACAAATAGTCTTCTACTTCAAAATCTCTCCAAAGACCAAAATAAGAAAGAAAAATCAGAGCATTTTCTTGAGTGACCCCATTCTTAAAGAAGGGAAAGTGAATCAAGTCA
Organism: Canis lupus dingo; assembly: GCF_003254725.2. Classification (NCBI taxonomy): domain Eukaryota; kingdom Metazoa; phylum Chordata; class Mammalia; order Carnivora; family Canidae; genus Canis; species Canis lupus. The sequence continues at coordinate 54,466,811 of NC_064264.1, read as the reverse complement.
TGAAAATAATACAAATCACATGTTCTTCTTCTCCTCTATCTGATCTGTTTAAAGCTGAGAAGTAGGTTGCATATCTTTCCCTTCTGAGATGGCAGACATTAAAAACTTACATCAATGTTCAAACTATTACAAAGGAAAGAAATAATTGACATATAATCCATGTTTATTAGGTTTAGAATATTTTTGCAAATAAAGTACTTGAACTAAGTAAGAATGTTAATAAAATTTTCCATTTATTGAGAACTATGAATAGATTATTCCACTCTATTTCCATGCAGCTATGAGTTCAGCATTTATTTTAAAAGATATTTGTATGGAGCATAGTATGAGTCGGTGTCCTCCATTATCTATGTGGGCAGATCAATGAGGGAAGCAAAGGAAAGCAGTCTCCTTCATAAAGCTCACTTCCAAGGAAGGAAGCCAGATGATCACACACATACAATATGGAAAGTCATATTCATGTTATGGGAAAAAGAAGCAAAGTGAGGGAAGGGAACCGAGAACATACAGGCTGGGGTGGTAGGGATACATTAACTAGGCTGGTGAGGGAAAGCCTCCTTGATAAGGAAACAGAGACTGATGGAAGCTGGGAATGGGCCCTGTAACCATCTGCTGGGAAACCCAGCAGGCTGACAAAATGCTGCCAGGAGGTAGGTTAGGCTCAATGTAATCGAGGAACAGCAAAGAGACCATTGTGGCTGCAGCCAACTGACTGAGGGAGGGGCTGGAAGGGGGAAAAATGGGAAATTTGGAGAGAAGTTAAAACATGTACAGTCTTGTAGAATCTAAGATGATCTTTAACAGGAGCTGGGATGGGAAGACACTGGGAATATAGAAACTGAAACTCTGAGAAATTAAGATATTTCCTGAGGTCACAAAGCAAGGAGAGGCAAATGGAGCTCCATCTGTTTGCATGACCTGTGCACAAAGCGAATGTGCTATGCTTCCGATAAAGACACACAATCATCTCAGTGTGACGCTGGAGCTGTTTAGAGTAGGAAGGGACTGACTGGAGTCTAGTTTTCAGAGAAACCATCACTGAGAGAATGGAAATAGAGCCATGCCTTGAAGAATGGAGAGTGCTTTTAAGGAGGAAAAAAAAAAAAAAAAAAAAAGAGGATATTGAGAGAATCATGAGTGAAGTCATGCTTCAGTTAGGAGACTAGTTTGACTTCAATTGAATGTCATATTGAGTTTAATAGGAAATAGTTCTGGAAAAGAAGGTAGGAGTTAGAGAATAAAGATATAGCATTCAAAATTTTTACTTTATTCTCTAGTCAGTGGGGAAATATAGGATTTTGAATAAGGGAGAGATAGATTTGTTCACAGGAAAGGTTTCAGAATTTTGGACAAGAAACAGTGTGAACACTCAGTTCTTAGTAGTTAACTGGCGGTAGCAATGAAAAGGAAGTGATGTGCATGGGCGGTAATTAGAGGGAACCCTTGAGGGATCCCTGGGTGGCGCAGCGGTTTGGCGCCTGCCTTTGGCCCAGGGCGTGATCCTGGAGACCCGGGATCGAGTCCCACGTCAGGCTCCCAGTGCATGGAGCCTGCTTCTCCCTCTGCCTGTGTCTCTGCCTCTCTCTCTCTCTGTGTGTGTGACTATCATAAATTAAATAAATAAATAAATAAATAAATAATTAAATAAATAAATATTAAAAAAAAAAAAAGAAGGAACCCTTGAAGGGAATGTGTTATCAGCTAGGAGTGGTGACATTGATGAGAATGTTCTCTTTCCTTGGGTCTCCTATGCATACATTGCAATAGGGTCTTCCCTAGGCTTTCTGATTATCAGTAGTCATTCAAAATTGCCCCCATCACAGCTTTCAAACCTTCTGAAAATTTCTTTGTTCTCTTTGTGCCCCCTTCCTTCTACCTTTCATTTCTTCACTGTATAACCTGTATCCTTGCTGATTTTCTTGTGTCTGTGCCCTCACCTAGGTCACCTCGACTTACCTTCTAGCGTAGATACTGCTTTCTTGCCTGGACACTCGGATGAACATCTAACTTGTTTCTGCCATCACATCACTCACAGCATTCATAAGAGCTCTCCAAATTGGCCCAATGTTCTTTTCTAGTGGTATCTGATTGTTCCTAAGTGTGAAATGTAAGCTCCTGCCCAAAGAGCTATGGTTACATAAATACAACACTTTTGGTTTTTTACTTTCTCTTTCTCCTTGCCTATGTTCTCAGATCCCCTCTCCCAAACACAGAGCAAGTGTGGACAAAGTTGTGCAGACATTTATGCGTGCACACACACACTGCTCCATTTCTACTAATAGCCCCAACCATTAAGAAAAGTTTACAGTATGAAAGCTTGCAGCTACATACAAGCTACATAGACCCATATAATGAAGTGGCATATTCCAGTAACTCAGCTTCTACAATTAACCAAATCATGGTCAGTTTTTGTTTCACCTCAGGCATGCCATGAGGAAAGCATTATGCTTCTCTTCACTCTCACTAAGCCAATGCTCATTATCCTTTCTCTTGTTTCCTCTTCTCTTTGTTTCCTTCTTCCTACCTACTCTCTCTCTACCATTTGTCAATGCTTCAAGAATGGGAACTATAGGATTCAGCAAGCTCTGGCACAGCTAGAATAAAGACTGCAGAGGACTTTGGATTCCTTCAAGCTATTTTAGTTAAAATAAGACAAAACAAATTCAGAAAGAGCCCCTGAGAATTAAGAACCTAGAACTAGAGAAGACAATCTGTCAGGATGTGAGGCCGTTTCAAAACCACCCACTGCTCCCATCTTCGTGTCTTGACCTGCAGCGTTTCCATGTCCCTTGTAATCACCTTGGCCCACCTCTTGAATCACCATCATCTTCTCTTTGAGGCGCCAACTTCCTGTTTCCTCTGAATGGCTCTGACGGCTTGCAGCTTTGGCTTAGATGTGGCACTCAATCATCTCTGTTCATGGCTTACCCATGGCATTTCAGTTCAGATCTGCCTGGACAGAGAGAAAACAAACCAGCATGTTCAAAACCAGGGTGAGGAGATAATACTCTTTCACATTATCCCCAAGTGTCCAATCAGTAAAGAAAACAATCTGCCCTTTTCTGCTCTAAGGATGTGAGGGCACCATGTGATTTCTCAGGGCTGTGAGAGCACTTCTCTGAGCACACTCGTCCAGCATTAAATTATTAAATGCCCAGATTGCCAAGAAAATAATAGAACTGAGAAACCTGAACCTTTATAGATCAAGACCCCAAGTAGCAATTGTAACAGGGCTCCTTATGATTTGGCCATCTGGGCAAGGTAACAAAATGGCCTGCTGCTCTGATTTTGAGATTTCCCCTCCTGTAAGTCATCCTCTTTCTGGAGTAAGGGAGTAGCCAGAAAACAGCTCTGTGTTGACTTTAAATTCTCCCACTTCTGGTAAAGGTGTTGTTCAGGACATACTTGGCCCTTTGGATTTAGTAAAACAACTCAAATTACCGATAAAATTTTCTTCTCACTGGATTAATCTTCTGGAGCTACAAATAGTCTTCTGATAACCAGATATTGATCTTGTGAAGCTTTTCTAAATAGCAGAGTGGATGATTGAGTAAAACTCTCCCATTTTTGTAATGCATTTCTCCTCTCTTTAGGAAAATCCTTGTCTAAAACATAATGAACATCAAGACAAATCCTGGAGCTGAATCAAGACGTGGAGCATGAGCAGACATCCTACTTTGGTAATACACAGACCCTGATACATGTCACAGAGGAAAAGGAAGGAAAACTGATTCCACAAGTCTGGTATGTCCTAATTAGTACAGTTTTGAAAGGAAAGCTTTAGTTGATTCTAGAGTAATAGTCCCCATATTCTTAATCTTTACTAGTTGGACATTTGTTTAGGTAGTCAATGTAGAAGTCCCTTGGTATTACTAATCACTATTAATTCCTAATCAAATGATCATTTTCCCTACCTCATGGCATGATTATCTGATACAAAGGCTAATAAGTAAAGGCTTTTTTTTTTTTTTTTTTTTTTCAGAAGTCCCCTTGGACTAGATAGTTATGCAGTGGCTTAGAAATTATTTAACCTTGGGATGCCTGGGTGAGTCAGCAGTTGAGTGTCTGCCTTTGGCTTAGGGCATGATCCTGGAGTCCCAGGATCAAGTCCCACATCGGGCTCCCTGAATGGAGCTTGCTTCTTCTCCCTCTGCCTATGTCTCTGCCTCTCTCTGTGTGTCTCTTGTGAATAAATAAATAAAATAAAATATTTGAAAAAAATTATTTAACGTTTAAATACAGGTTGTGAATAACATTAATTGTCTACTGATAATGCATTGCACATTCGTAACAAACATTTTACTTATTAGAAAATACTATTCTTGGAATCAAGTTTTCTGAACATTTTTGTGTATAGTTACAAGTGCTAAAAAGAAGAAAAACTCATTTACTGAATATCTATTCTGTTAATTGTCCTTAAATATGATTGCTCTTAATACAGATTATAAGATTTTCTTAGACCTGTTTTGCAGATGATTTCAAAACATGATACAAATACATTCAAAATACTTTAGACATTAAACAACATGACTTTTAGAAAACCCTGTTCTTCTAAATATTTTTGTGGAGTTTTGTTAATAATCTGAGCATCTATAGATTAGTAAACACTATGAGCCACAAATTTTAAAAGTGGTTAATTATTTAAGCAATTAACAGAAGTTATTTTACCTATAAAGAAACTGAGACTAGAAGGCAAGGAGATATGAGATACAAAATCTCTGTGCTGGATATTCTAATTCTGACCCACCAATTCCACTCCCCACTCTTTCTGACTTTGCTCTGTCCCAGGAAACAATCTCTTTGGGTAGAATTAGCCCATCTCCCTCATCCTGTGTCATCATTATGAAGCCAATCAATAGATAGCAGCAATAATTGTAAATGGCAGGAAGTGAGAGAAGCCAGACTTTTATTCTTCTGGCTTCTTCCAGTTAGTTTGCATTTCAGTTGTGGGTATCTTCCTCTGCCCAAAGTGAAACTACTGGTCAGCTTTCCACCAGTATTTACAGCTGTTTTTGTGTTATAGCAAACACACCCTGGCCTTGCTCTTTCAGACCTAAGATGGTAATGCTTTCCCCCCACCCCTTGATGACCCTCGGGCTCTTACTATCTCTACAGTTAGCTAACATAAGCCAACTAACACCTTGATAAATTAGTCATTTCATTAAGTTCTATTAGATCTTCTCAATTCCCCTCCTGAGAGTACATTGATTTCTTCTGAGACTTTGGTATGGCAATTGTCATTAACAATGGCCCCAGGAAACAGACCTTAGAGTTGAATTCTGGTATTGGATTACTTTCATACTGGATGAGTGCACTGATCATCTATCTTCTTGCCAGGGAAAATAGGGTATCATGTTCTGTAGCATATGGTGGCCTATGGTAGCATCATGAGGGCAGGCAGAGGGCAAGGTGTTCTGAGAGCAAATGGATGTGATTCAGAGCCACTATAGCTACAATAATAAGTGTAATAAGTAAGGCATTGCTGGTTGTTTCAGATGGCCATGGAGAGAATACTTAGAGAATTGGACCAACTGAAAGACTGGATGTATGCTGAAATTGAGGGATGAATAGAAACTCAGAGGGCCACCAGGAAAGCCTTAAAGATGGCCCTAATCTTCTGTAGCTATACCATAAAGGTGAAAATTAGGCCCAACTCCCACTTGCAATTGTCATATGCTTATAGCATTGATGAATGTGGCCCTCCAGTGTCTTCCTCCTAAAGGATTCTTTTTTTTTTAATTTTGTTTATTTATTCATGACAGATACAGAGAGAGACAGAGACACAGGCAGAGAGAGAAGCAGGCTCCATGCAGGAAGCCTGACATGGGACTCCATCCAGGGTCTCCAGGATCACACCCCAGGCTGAAGGTGGCGCTAAACCTCTGGGCCACCGGGGCTGCCCCTCCTAAAGGATTCTTATGAGGAGGATGCTACTGCCACATGAGATGGAGACACATGAGCAGACAAATTAATACTAAGAGCTCTGAACCCCTAAACCTCCCCAAAGGGTTCTTGTCCCAACTAGGGGTGTCTCTTCTCACCAGGTTCATGCTTCCCAGGCCCACAGTGAAAGTCAGATCCCAGCCTGGCCCAGAGAGAGAAGTACCAGGGTTAGTTCCCTCAGGGAGAAAAGACTTTATGTATTAGACAAGTTGCAGAACATCTTCAATTTGAATTAACAGGAAACTGGAGAATGTGTTGGAGTGGATTTGATACACCAAGAAGATAAAAGATATAGATACATACACCTAGTAGCAAGGATTGACTATATTAGTTCAAGCAACTGGGAGTGGCACTGATAGATTACTAAGTTAATTAATTAAGTCTGATTCATCTCAATTGATGGGACTTAATTGCCAGAGCTGCTGGGCACACTCTATATCACTGGTTGGCCCATGGGCCAGGTTGGACCAGCCAGCTTGTTTTTGTAAATAAAGTGTTATTGGAACACAGCTACACCCATATTATGCATTGTCTATGGAAGCTTTTGGAAAAAAAAAAATGGCAAGGGTGCAATAGGGACCATATGGCCCACAAAACCCAAAATACTATCTGGTGCTTTACAGATTTTCTCACCCCTGTGCTAAAGGAATCAAAAGCTCTAGCAGAAAGGCACGTTGGAGTGGATGAATTTTGTACAACCTGCTAACCCACAATTCCTATTCCCTCACTGTATTCCTGGCAAGGCTGGACATCACCTCATGCACCACGACCTGAAGAAATGAAATGATGTCTCTCCTTCAAGGGCCATAGGTGCCACTAGTTGAGATTGCAGTCAAAATAGATTCATGGGTTGAGCAAAGTTTTGTTGGTTCAGTGGTTCACACAGTTTTAAGGTCCTTTAAGTAAACAGTAAAAAAGTGCAAAAATGATTGTTTATTTAGAATGCTCAAAACTACCAAAACAAATGAAATGTTTTAAAAATTAACATCAGAAAATCTAAGAAGATAACTTTAAAAAAATAATTAACTTTGTCATCAATTTTAATACCCCCCCCCCTTGCGAGAGGTTGTTGGTTTTTAGTTTAGTTTAGTTTTGCTGCATACAACCTATTCTTATTACAGGAATTGCAGAGTGGTAGAGGACAGATGGTGATGCCTCCCTACCAGATCGGGTGTGCCTGATTACTAGAACAAACCTCATGTGTCAGTGGTTGTGGCTAATTCATCACAAATCCCTAGGGGTGACATAGATGGGTAGCCCCTTTAGGTCCTGTTTGACATATATAATTGAATAATTCAGAGTCTTTGAGATTGAAATTGACTTGAGTTGCATTAGTGAGGATTGATTACATCTTGTTCACTTTCTCAACCAAGTCAATTCACAAGCCTGGTGTTCCTCAATTGATAGGAGGCAAGGTTACTTGGGGAAGAACCCATATCACAGCCCACTTCTCTATCTGAAATTCTTTCTTTGAGTCTTTCCCTAAAGGTACCTCTAAGCCATTTACCTGAATGACACAAGGTTATGCTGTCTCTGTTTACACTAATCTTCTGAAATTCCACCAAGATTCATTGCTCAGAGTAGAAATTTGTAGATGTCAAGTGATAAAGGCTGTATTGGCCCAAGTCTACCTTTGAGGGGTCCAATTGAACCACAAGCCCACACTGTGGTTATTGTTTTCAATTTTAGAATATATAGTGAGATCAGATATACTTAGCAACATGTACAATCTCAACCTGGGTTACCAGATCCATGTTAGGAAAGGTCAAGTGGAAGCCCTGAAATTGTCTCCTTTCATCCTTCATGTCTCCTGGTAGCAAACTAGAAGCATTGTTGCATCCATAAGGACACAAAACAACTTGGTGGTATCATTGAAGCCTTGAAGGGTTCAGAGCGTTTCCTATTATCTCTATATGATGTGCCTGATTGTCTTGTGAAAAAAAAACAGGTGGGCCTTGCAGAATGACTAAGGATTATTAAAAGTTTAACTGCATGGTAATATCAATTCCAGCCATGATGGCAGGTGTATTATCTCCACTGGATCAAGTAAAGACAGCCTCTGGCATCTGGCATGCAACTTTTGACATAGCACCATGCTTTCTTTCAGCTTCCTTCAACAAAAATGATTCAGGTCATTTTGCCTCATGGGTGCTGAATAGCAGTCTCACTACCCTTTCTTACATTAAGATAATGTTAGTTCTCTTGCTTCCTACAGAAATGTAGATTTCAAGTACTGCAATCACATTTTTTTTTCAAGATTTTATTTACTTATTGGAGGGAGGGAGAGAGAGAGCCTGAAAGAGAGTAGGAGCCAGGGATGTGCAGAGGGAGAGGGAGAAGTAGACTCCCAGCTGAGGAGAGAGTCTGATCTCAGGACCCTGAGATCATGACCTGAGCTGAGGGCAGACACTTAGTGGACTGGACCACCCAGGTGCCCCACTGCAATCATTTTAATAGCACACTGAACACCATCTGTCCATTCATTGATGACATTTTGTTGATTGGATCTGGTAAGTGGGAGGCAACAAACCTTAGTAAGGAAATATGATAGAGGAAAGATCCAAATCACGTATTAAGTCCAGAGCCTGACAGATTGGAGAGGCTCTGACAAATTCAATGATCTGGTGATTTTAAGAATATTCTGAGAGATAATTTGCTATACCTTGCACTGCCTACCATAAAGAAAGAAGCACATTTCCATGGGTTGCTCTGACCCATTGACCAAAACCTGTTAGGCTGACACATTTAGATGAGGTGTGGATCAACTAAAATTCTCTAGCAGTTCCAGAATGTAGTAGAGGGGCCCTGCCTCTTGGGTTTGATGACCCACGAGTGAGTCTATGGTAGATACAAAAGCTATAGAGGGCCTCTGCAAATCCCTCGTAGGAGAATCACAGTACTGGCTCTTTTGTCTCTCTCTCTCTCTCTCTCTCTCTGTGTGTGTGTGTGTGTGTGTGTGTGTGATTATTTCCCATTTCAAAAAGCAGATCCCAGGACTGAGCATCTGACCCTGTGACACATGTAACCAAATGGCTATGCAACTTAACTACCTTCTATGAACTGGTGTTATATGATCCATCAAACCACAAAACTGGATGTGCACACAGCATTTTATTGTTCAGCAGAAGCATTTATAAAGTTGGCTTACACAGGTCCGGAAGACCTAAGTAAACTCCATTTGTGATTAGGATGTGTCCATAGAGGAAAATTGCCATTTCTACGTACCCTCAATACAACAGCATAAAGCAGCTGCATTTCATTTTCAATTACCTGTACCAACTTTGAGTAGACAACTGAGAGTAAAATTGACCATTAGCCATTATTAATCTTTTGAATAACTTATTCATGAGAACAATATTATCTTTGTGGAATGGCTTCACATGGTTGAGAAATGGGTTTCTCTTATTAACCTAAATGACGTTATCCAATTTCTCTTTTACTTTTAGAAACTGAATTCCAACAATATTATCCTGATGAGTGGTACATTCTTTAAAAGATCTTTAAAAATTTATTCATTTGAGAGAGAGAGAGAGAGAGGGTGCACACACATGTGCACAAGCAAGAGAGAGGGGCAGAGCAAGAGGGAGAAGCAGACTTCCCGTTGATTGAGGAGCCTGAAGCAGGGCTCCATCCCAGAACCCCCAATCATGACCTGAGCCCAAGACAGATACTTAACCATCTGAGCCACCCAGGTGCCTTGGTAGATTCTTTTAAAAAAAATAAATAAATATTTACTGTGTTAGATTTCTGTTGTCTTTTTATACAATGCTTTTTATAATGTCTGATGAACTAGTTATATGTTTTACTTTCATTGCGTCTTTTAAATACTAAATAGCCTTTAGATTTGTTGTTAAAAATTAAAGTATTATGTGACATGTTTCATTTTGTTATTCTTATTCAACATGCAGATGCCCACATGCATGCATAAGCATACATGCATTAGCTTGTCCTAATGCTTTGCCTTTTTTTATAGACATAAACTGTTGTATACAAAACCCCCTTTAATAGCCCAAATATTTTAATGTTTCTAAAAAAAAAAAAAAGTTCCCAGGTGACTGGGTGGCTCAGTCAGTTAAGTGCCTGCCTTCAGCTCAGGTCATGATCTCAGGGTCCTGAGATTGAGCCTCATCAGGCTCCCCACTAGGCAGAGAGCCTGCTTCTCCTTCCCTCCTGCTTATGTGCTCTCTCTCTGTCAAATAAATAAATAAAATAAACCTTTTAAACAAAGTTCCCCTCAAATTTGTCATCAACTGTAATTTTGACAGTCCTCCTGGGGTCAGATTATTCTTGGTATTCTTAACAGATCAATAGTGATTAATCTCCTTCAAATACCCAGAGTCATCCTGAGTTGTATGCCTGTTCGGTCTTTGAATTGCAAGGAAGAGTGTGATTTAGTATTAAGACTTGTATTCTCAGTCATGTGGCATCCATGGGGAATGAAGAGTTGCTTTCAAGGAGTTTTTTTTGTTTTTGTTGTTGTTGTTGTTGTTGTTGTTGTTCTTTTTAACCTTCATTCTTGCCAGGATAAAGCATACTTCCAAAGAAATGGCCAAAAGACCAAGCATTAACTCAGGGCTATAGAAATCTGCTGTCTGCTCTTGCCTTCCGGTCTATATTTCCAGTGACAGCATGATAATAGGTCACTAAAAGGGAGCCCTACAAATCCACAAGCAGCCTCTTAGAGCTCTCGAGTATCCACAAGTATGCCAGACACATTGACAAGAAAGCAATATGGAGAAATGTGAAAAGAAAAAACAAGAATCTTTTTAGAAGTTTTGCCTAATTTCTATACCTCAGTTTGTTTCTCCCTGTTTACAGGTATGTCGTATTTACCATTATCATTCATATTGACCGTGAACATTTCTAATAGATTCTTATAAGTGCCAGGAAGTGACTCTTGCCCTGGCACCCTCTTCTGTAAGCCTAAATGTAGACATCTGTTACGAATAATCCTGTTATAGAGCACCCTTCTTGAGATGATTAACCTGTTTCTGTGATTTCCTTTGGGTATCTATTACCACAATGAACTGGGGATGTGTCTGAAAAATATTCTCTTACCTTCTCTGCTCTGACAATCAAAACTATTTTTCATTCATTACAGTGAATTACACCCATCTTTGAATTCCTCTCAGTAATTCCAAATAATGTGGGAAGAATTGAGATATCTGGATCCCACTTATACATGTAAAGGGTGACATAGAGACTCTTTCACACAGTGTCTATTTTTGAAATATGAATGTCACTCTTAGAAGCACAAAGATGAGAACCAGAGTCTGAAAAAAATAAGTCAAGCAAACACTGCATTATGGAAGCATATGATGTTTCTTAAAGGCAGAGTTTTCCTCTGTCTCAATTAAGTTATTATACTCCCTCCCCCCCCCCCTCCATAAAAACAAACTAAGCTATTTCTAGCTGGATATAAGAAAAGCTCATCTTTTCTATATCGGTCTTCACCCTCCAACTTGTCCGTTTGCTTGAAGAATCATTCTGAGGGGGTTAACTCAATAGCATCTGTGTCCATGGTGCCTATCCTCTGGCATGAACTCTCTGCTCTGGCAGCATAGGAATTGGCCAGTGACTTTCAGGGAACCATGCTCAGTCACAGGGCATCGAGGTCCCCTGATCTCTGGGTCTTGGTTCCTTGAGTCCTAGTAACCTGGGTTGGTCTCTAATGCCTCCAGCTAGCTCTTCTACAACCTATTTCCCGAATAGGTTCTAGTTCTCAGTGGGAGCTTTGGTGGGCCACAATTTAATCACTTGCTTTATGGGAAGGAGAATTGCTACTTTTAGGCATACTTTCATTAATTCTTACAGCAGATTCTGTCAATCAGGAATTATTATTACTTATAGTGTGATATAAGACAACTGAGGGTTTCTCTCTTTAAATGACTTGCTTGCCGTGTTTTAAGTAATTTGAAGGAGTAACCGGGGTTTGGTCTTATTGTGTTCTGAGTCCAGTGCACACACACACATTTGTATTCTGTCTCAGGTACTGTGTTAGGTGCTTGATGACTGGGATAAAGAAACTAACATCTACTCCATGATACACAATAAGCCTTTGAATTAAAAGTTTCCAAAATATTATTATAACATCTATGTCAAATTTATTACTTGGAGCTATTGAGGGTTAAAATAATGAGAATTTGTTGGCAGTAGATTGTATTAGTGTGCCTATTAGTCTGTTTGGGCTGCCATATCAAAAATGTCATGGATTGTGTGGCTTATAAACAGTAAAAATCTATTTCCCACAGTTCTGGAGGCTCAAAGTCCAAGATCAAGTCATAATAGTCTGAAGTGTGCAAAATTATTTTTTTTTAATTTTATTTATTTATGATAGTCACAGAGAGAGAGAGAGAGAGAGAGAGAGAGGCAGAGACACAGGCAGAGGGAGAAGCGGGCTCCATGCAGGGAGCCCGACGTGGGATTCGATCCTGGGTCTCCAGGATCATGCCCTGGGCCAAAGGCAGGTGCCAAACCGCTGCGCCACCCAGGGATCCCTGAAGTGTGCAAAATTCTTAATATTTGTTAATAACTTATAGTTTCAGGACACCTTGCGAAACAGCATCTTGTTTGATACTTAGAGCAACCATTCATATACATGTTGTACCTCCATTTTGAAGGTAAGGAAGATGGAGCTTAGATACTTATGTATGTCACTGACAGACATGTAGGAATTAAGTATCAAAGTCAGAATTCAAATACAGATTCCACGTACTAGAGATATTTTTTTCCTTCTTAGTTATTCATTGCTCAATTCTTGGTTAGGAGTAAGGATTTAAAAGGTTAAACTATATCTCCAAAAGCACTCAGCAGATGACAGCTTGAATTCTAATCTAGGTCATTGACCTCTTTTCAATAAAAATGTGTTAATATGTTGGGAGTATAGGGATGTGTGTGTGTATGTGTGCATGTCTATGTGTATATATGCTTGTGTGTGTGTGTACACACCTCTGACACTCCATCTATCCTGTAATATTCCCTAGGGATATTGCCTTAAAGTTAACTATAGTACATTGGTTGTATTAGAAGTTTCTAAATAGAATATGTCTCAAGCATATATGGTATTTACAGTTTCTTGGTAAGACCTATGTTAACTGCAGCCCATCAATATTTCTGGTTCTTTCCTTCTAGGCTTTTGTGAGGATTAGACTTCCCACCCTCTTGAAGTTAATATAATTGAGTGATATAAAGATACATCACTTCAAGGTTGAAGCATTTCAGAGCTGGTGTGTTAGTTTTCATACTCTTTTCCCTTGCTCTGGCAAACCTTGAAAACTTGCATTGAGACTCACAAGATGGTGGAGCCTCTGTTAGCAGAGATCCATAGCAGATTCATTCAGCCAATCTGGAGGAGACATGAAGATTTAGCAACAAATAAACCAGTTCAAAGCCAGTGAAATTTTGAAATCCTCCTTACTACGGTGTAACATTCAGCCAATACTAATTACCCTTGACTAACTACATCTATAACTTGATTGGATACTCGAGAAAGATGTGTGTTCTTTCTTTCAACAGATATTGATTGTCTAATACCTCTAGGCAATATATTAAGATCTGGATATATCATGTAAGTAAAACCAAATATGACATGACATTTTGTCCTCATGAAATATCTTGAGTGGAGGATTCACCTGACCATTTTACTTTAGGATTATAAAGGAGCATGGACTGCAACTTTGCTAAAATATATAAAATGATAAGAATGTCATGTTCCTTTTTAAACCAAATAGAAGCCATTTTAGTATTTGACTTATTATGGTGTTTATAATAATAAACAGTATTAACTATGGATTGTGGGAAGGGACAGGTGAAATGTAGAGTTAGTAGGCTTACCAAATGCTTAGTGGAGGACACTTTATGAGTGTATAAAGTTAATAGACCAAATATCATTATGCTAAGAGCCAAGACACAGAGAAAACAATAGTTAGAACTGTCTGTATTGTGTATTGCTATCCTTAAGCTTTCTAGTACTCCCCACATGGTGTGTACACTTTGTGATTTAACTCTTTAGACAACTTCTACATTGCATATTTTCTTCTTGGACTTAGAGTAGGTGTTTTAAAGTGTGTGTCTGAAAGGACAATCTGTATATGGAACCACTGTAGGTCTGTTTCTACTTTCTCATGCCCTGCTAGCGATCATCCGTGTGGATTCCTTACAGACCATGACACCATGGCACAGGGTGCTTTGAATAGTGCATTCTTATGACCGTATTTGGGTATTGCATGCTTTTCCATATTATGTTTAGCCTGTTTTTCATGCTACATGAAGGTATTTCATGTAGCAACAACTATAGTTAGCAGTTTGCAACAACCATAGCTAAATATTCATCCATTTTACTTATAAGAAAACTAGTACAGGGAGTTTAAGTAAAGGGCTCCATACAGACCCAGTAAATGGTGAAGCTAATATTCAAGCTCCATTAGTCTTATTCCAGGAAACATTTTCAATCTCTCTGCTACCATATATTTATTAGAAGCAAAACAAAAAATGAGCAAGAAAACTCCCTTCTGTCATTTAGTTATTTTGCATATAACTTCCCAATAATCAGAATAATTGATAAATAAAAAGATCAGAAACCTTTTTATTTGCTTCCCCTGAAACAAAATTTAACTTTACCTAGCAAGCACTTGGCATCATCTTATTAAATTTTCATGATAGGGACGCTTGGATGGCTCAGTGGTTGAGCATCTGCCTTTGGCCCAGGGTGTGATCCTGGAGTTCAGGGATCGAGTCCCACATCGGGCTCCCTGCAGGGAGCCTGCTTCTCCCTCTGCCTGTGTCTCTGCCTTTCTCTCTCTCTCTCTCTGTGTGTCTCTCATGAATAAATAAAATCTTTAAAATAAATAAATAAATAAATTCTCATGATAATGCTATAGCTCAATATTTTCATATCCCCATTTAATAAATGAATAAGCAGGTAGAGAAAGACTAGGAAATTTGTTCAAATGCCCATAGAAACAGGCCGAATAAAATTTCAAATCAAATTAGTCTGACTCTAAACCGTATGTTCTTTATTTCTTTTTTTTATTATTTTTTATTTATTTATTTTTTTATTTATGATAGTCACACAGAGAGAGAGAGAAAGAGAGAGAGGCAGAGACATAGGCAGAGGGAGAAGCAGGCTCCATGCACCGGGAGCCCGACGTGGGATTCGATCCCGGGTCTCCAGGATCGCGCCCTGGGCCAAAGACAGGCGCTAAACTGCTGCGCCACCCAGGGATCCCCTGTTCTTTATTTCTGTACTGTGATCTCTCTCATATACATTTTAAAATAAACAATAGACATTTGACATTAGATTTTTATTCTGTCTTTTCATATTTTACTTTTTCACTGAAAATAGTAATCTGTTTTAAGCACAGACCACACTTCTGCACCCAACAACGTACAGAGAAGCATATTTGTAATAAAGCTCTAACACTGATGGAAATCTGAGTGTTCACTTACATGGTGAGCTACCTCACTGGCTCTTTACAACCGAAAAGCTTAGCCTTAAGGTGGCATAATTTTCAAGCTCAATTCAAGCCTGCAGAGCAAGAAGCACTAACTCATCTTTTCAAAATGTGCTTAGAGAATGTCTTTGAAAAACAGCCTGTTGTATGTTTCATAAGGGCCTTGAGAAAAATAGTATAGTCAGATAAATTTCATATGACTCTAAATATGGTAGATAAGCAATTTAAAATAATATTTTTAAGAAATATTTTTTCATTGAGTTTATCTTTCTTAAATGCTCAGAGACATGAATATATGAAAATCTGTGAATAGTAAGAGACATTTTATGCTCTGAAATCAAATTATATATCCTGAAATGCCAACTCAGGTTTGGCCATATATATTTCTGTTATAGATTTTGCTTTCTATTTCATTTCAAAAAGACTTGCAAAGATTCAAAGTTGAGTAGTTGGCATATATTGATTTATTTTCTTCTTGTTTCAGGGTTTTGGACATGAAGCTATCTCTGTTAGGATGCTCTCCCTCAACTGGAATGTCTTTCTCCAACCTTTTATTTGGCCATGCTTCATTCTTAGTGACTTGACTCTACTGTCATCTTCTTTGAGAACGCTTTCTGATTTTTTTCTATACCTCACCCACTTGACCTTCATCCTGGTGAGAAACACTCCAGTGTGACTGTCCAACACAGCCTCCATCATGCTTCAATTAACCACAAATTCTTGTAGTTAGTTACTTATCTCTGTCCTCAACCTCACTGTGATTTACTTGAAACCGGAGTCTGCTTCATTTTTTTAAGTAGCTTTATTGAGGTATGTGATTCATATACCACTTTTGAGTCTGTGTTTTTTGTATAGTCATGGTTGGGCAACCAACACAATCTAGATATGAGACATTTTGTCCCCCATATATATACTCCAGATCCATTTGCAACCAATCCTCATCCTCATCCCATACTTTTCCAAACCCAAGCGATCATCATCTTTGCATTATCTGTAATTAGTAGAATGGTAGATACATAGTAAATTCTAAATAAACGTTTGCTTTAAAATACAAATAATAACATGTATTGGTTTCCTAGAGTTTTACTAACAAAGTATCACAAACTGAATGACTTAAAACAACAGAAATTTCTTTTCTTTGTTCTGGAGGCCTGAAGTCCAATATCAAGTTGTTGGCAGGGCCATGTTCCCTCTGCAAACTATAGGGGATTCTTTCCTTGTCACCTCCAAGCCTCTGTTGGTTGCTGGTAATCTTAGGTGTTTCTCAGCTTGCAGTTGGATAAGTGACCTCTGCCTCTGTGATCACATGACTACCCTCTTTTAAGAGCATCACTTAATATATGCTAAGTTGTCCTGTATGACCTCATGTTAGTGAATCTGCAAAGACCTAATTTCCAAATGTCACACTCAAAGGTACTGGGAATTAGGAATTCAATCTATCCTTTTTTTGGGGAGAGAGGACATAAATTAACCCATAACAGAATATATATGAATGATCAATGAAATTATTCATTTTTGTTTGCAAAGGCTTTTATCTTAAAAATTATGATAATATTATATGATTTTACTTCTCCAGATAGAAATCATTTCATAGCATTTATGCTTTTACAGTTATACTATGAGCCACTCTGGTAATTTGCTCACTATAAGTAAGTTACTTTTAATTTACTAAAAAAAAAATAATAATAATAATTTACTTACTATGAGTAAATTATTTCTAGTGCACCTGCCATGTTAGATGGAAATTAACTGACTACATCTTAATCTAATTTTTTTTTAATCTTTCTACTTCCCAACTATGGTCTGCAACTTCTTTCTGTTATATCTCCAGTGGAATTATTTTATTTTTTAAAAAATATTTTATTTATTTATTCATGAGAGACACACACACATGGGGGTGGGGAGTAGGCAGAGACAGAGAGAGAGAGAGGCAGGCTCCCTATGGGGAGCTTGATGTGGGGCTTGATCCCAGGACCCTGGGATCATGACCTGAGCCAAAGGCAGGCACTCAACCACTGAGTCACCCAGGTGACCCTATGAATTCTCATTCTTTAAAATAGAATCATTGACCAACAAAAGATGAAATCACATTTTTTTTTTTTTTTGAGAATTGGAGCAGACATTGATTTGAAAACTATGCAATATCACCCAGCAGATATCAACAGCCAAACCCAATATGAAACATTGTTAGGAATGAGATGAAGAAAGGAACATAATATAATTTTAAGGATATGAATTTGGAACTAAGGTTATGGTTGCTGAACAATGGGAGGATCTAAATCTCTGGGAAATTTGTGGAGGAAGAGAACAAACAATCAAGCAACCAAGAGCAAAGATTCTTCAGATCTTCATTTAAGGGTTTATGTACCTGTAATCAGTTATAAGCAATTACAGGCGAGTCTTTAGGAGCAGATATCAAAAGGAACTAGCTTGAACAGACATTCAAATACAT
Source organism: Canis lupus dingo (assembly GCF_003254725.2). Lineage (NCBI taxonomy): Eukaryota > Metazoa > Chordata > Mammalia > Carnivora > Canidae > Canis > Canis lupus. The sequence goes on along the minus strand of NC_064264.1, from coordinate 54,448,964 downwards.
GTCTCAGTGTGCCATTAATCTTGTCATGCTTAATCTGATCTACAAAAGAAACCCTTATCTGAATCAAAGGAGAAATTCCAAATAAGTCACAAGTAGATCTACTTTTATATTTTGTCATTTTCTTTTTATAATTAGTTTTTCATTATAAGATGTTACCTTCTCTTTGTTTCAAGAAACTTGATAGCTTAACGTTTTTGATGGCCTAGTCCCTTCAAGTATTTCTTTCACTTATTAACCTGTTTTTGCCTTAACATCTAGAGAAATACGAAAGAAGGAAATCTCAATTACAACATAGTTGGTACAAGTTCTTTTCAGATGTATTTTGGTTAGAAACATTGAATTCTGGTCCCCAATTTGACTATCTTGTTCTGATATATTGTTTTTTGGTTTTTTTTTTTTTTTTGTTCTGATAGATCTATCTAAATTTTCTTCTGTCTGCAATTCTTTATTTAAGTTAAATTACTATTTTTTAAATTTTTTTTAAGTAGGCTCCATGAACATCATGAAGCCCAACATGGGGCTGAGGTCAAGACTTGAGCGAAAGTCAAGTGTTAGATGCACAACTGACTGAGCTACCAATGCACATTTTCCATCTGCAATTCTAACAATTTTTTTTTTTTTCCCGGAGGATTTGGTATTTTATACAGAATTACTGAAAAGTCTACATTTATAGTTTTTCTTCATCATTGGGTTCCGAGGTGAATTAAAATGTATTAAAAATCATTTTGCTTATTTTATGTTTTAAAAATATTAAATGCCTTCGTTTTCCTTATGGCAGAGGAATGGCTCTGGGTCATGTGGGGATTATATTTGTGAATAATGCATAGTTACCGTCTTTAAGAATTCTTATAGTCTAGCAGTTTAATAAAACAGACACATGAACAAAAGAACCAAAGGGCTAAAACTTGGGTATGGCCAGGGCATTGGTGAGGCCTGTGCTATTTTTACAAGTTCAGATTACTTATAAACTTAATACATAGATTCTTGATCTCCAAGAGTTTTACTTTTTGTAATTTGACCTGGATATTTAACAGAAAAATTATAGCAAGGAATATCTATCTGAGTTTTTGTGTAGGTGGATTAATGAACTTAATACAGGCACAAAGTAAGGAACGCTTAGGTATCCATGGGGGGGGGGGGGGAGGAAACATTCTTCTTGGGTTTAAAATCGTTTTAAATATTTTATTTGTCTGCTTATTTTTTAAATAGCAGATAAAGATTTATAAGAATTTAAATCTAAGTTCCTCCAATTTTTAGACCTAGTGTTCTCTGAGAAAAATTATAGCTCACCTACTATTTGTTTTAAGGATAAACATAAAAGCTCTTTTTCACTCTTATCAAATTTCAAACTTTTTTAAAAAGCACAAAATGACACAGCAAAAAGATAACATTTCTTGGAAAGAGAATCTTACTTAGAAATATGAGTCTATAAGGTTTTTGTATGTGTATTTTTCTTTCTTTTCTTTCCTTTTTTTTCTTTTTTCTTTTTTTTAATTGTAAGAATCTCCTGTAAGTGATGCAGTAGAGATTTAAAATAATGAGAAACAAAAGATAAGAAAGGCCAAATGGTTTAAAGTTATTTTATCTCTGGAAGTATCCCAGTGACAGCCTAACCCAACATTAAAACAATCTACATTGTGTAGCAGAACAGTTAAAAATCAGTGTGGCCATCTGGAAACATTCCAAGCATTATGGACTGATGGCCAAAGACAATTCCCTTTTAACAACTGAGCACATTCACACAAAACCCCAACTCAAAGTCTGTGGAAAAGAAAATGCTCACATAAAAAAAGCAACAGGCTGAAGAAGTAGATTCTTTACATGTAGGAAACAGTCAAGAAAATACCTTGAAAGATTAATGTTGATGATAATGAGAAATTTCAAATTATCAAAATTAGGTCCATATGAGAATTACACCTAGTATTATTTAGACCTGTGCTTTACTATTTTTTTCTTTTTCTGCATTACAGAAAATGGAAAAAAAATCATATAACATACCACTATGCATGAAAATCTCAATAATTTTAGAATCTTAAATGAAAATAAGAAAAAAAAATCCTGATAGCCTCTTATATAATTGTATCACTGACCCAGAGTGTGAACAAAAAGTACCACCAAACTCTCTTTTGGAATTTTGATTAATTATTAAGGGTTCCATGCTAATTAATCTTTAATTTTGTGTTTTTGAAAATGAAATTCATGTGAATGCAGCTAAACCATGTTTCAAGGTAGAATAATTATTCATAAATGTTTAGTTTATATGATTATCAGGAAGATAATTTTTAAAGTAAAAACTCTAAGATAGTTGTTGACAAGGCAGTGTCTAAAATGTTCAAGTGGATCTGCATAACACACTCACCGCCAAGTTTGGTTTTGCTTCTAGAATCAATGCTTCAAACTATTTTTAAAGGCAATTAAAACTGTATAGGTGGCATAAATCCAGAGAAGAACAGCTGTCCCTATTGATACACCAATTGAGCCGAAGATACTCTCATGGTTATTTTCAACATTCCATATTCACTGTCTTTAAGAAATTGGGAAATGAATAAATCTACAATATTTAAAATAAGTAAAACTTTATACAAAAAAGTATTTTGTAATATTTTAAAAATCATCAATGAACAATTGATCATGTATTAGATATGACCTGAGGAGTATAGGGTTTTTTTGGATGCTGTTATGATTTATTTTGTAATTACCATTAATTTGCATGAGCAAGTACACTATTTGTGAATAAAATAGCTTGATGCTCTATGAGAAAGCATCAATGGACACAGCTCATGTATTACAGAGACCATGTCTGCTATTAATTATTGTCAGAGCTATATTTAATATGAGACCCTGAATAGAACTGGGGACAATAGCCTCTCAGGATCAATGAATCAGATTTTTCCATTGTCTATGATCCCTCTTTCTTTTGACCTAACAATTATTGTTTTGCTACTTCAGTACCATGACATAATTCATTACATGATGAATTTTGCTAAAAGGCTGTCTTGAATTGCTACAAATGTGGAATCTGTCCCCCCAAAAAATAATAGACCTTAACTCAGAATCATAGTAAAATTTCATTTTATGTTTAGAAAGTTTATTACAATTTCCTGAGCATCAAATGCCCCTTTTGCTGCTGTCATAGGTATACCTTAATAATTCTGAGTAGAATATATTCTTTACAGGAGCCTCAGGATTTATTTGCAAAAAAAAATAAAAATAAAACTGGAAGCTCTACAGATCTGTGTCTGATTCCTAGCTCTATAACTTATTTGAACTATAATTTACTTTTAATGATCCAGGGAAACTATCTGATTTGCATACCTGGAAATTGTTGATTGCTGAATGTTAAAAGAGAAAATCAGTACAAGAAGCTAGCATGGTGTCTGGCTCAATATAAACAAAATATCTGGAAAAGAAAAGACAAAATCTCAGGTAAGATTTTAGTACTTCCTTAATTTCTGGCCCCACATCATGCTTCAGGCCCATGTTTCTTATCCTTCTGCCCCAGTCCTAGAATCAGTCATTTCTCCAAGTAGTCCTAGAACTTGATATTGGAAAATGGCATTAGAACCCAAGCTCTGATGGGCTCTTTGCTACAAGGATGTCATCTGTTTTCGGCACTCTTGTTTCACAAACTAACCTATGCATATACACATGTCTATAAATATTTCTGTATCTATATTCAACAACACATGAGTTAATACTGATTTCTCCAATGATCCATCTGATTAATTCTAGATGCCCTCCTCCCCTTGCTTATCTGCATCTCACTCCAATAGTGAGGAACCTAGTCTCATCATCCACTGTTTATTCATTTTACTTCATTATTCAATTTCAGTGCTCCCGTGTTGCAGTCCTAGAATTGTTAACTCATACCCTAATAGGATAAACTTCATCAACCAGACCCAAGCGCAACTCCCTTACTCAGCCTTTTGTCTTATAGCTGCTACTCATTGGAAAAGTCCCCCTAGTCAGCAGTCCCTTCCTCCTACTGCCTTCAAGTGGTATTTCACATATTTAAAATACAACTGGCTTCTTTTGCCACATCTGGTTTCTTTTCTGAGATTCCAGGAATCTCAGGAATTCTATTTCAATTAAAGTAATTTTTTTATATACAAAATACATTTGCATGCATTGAAATTCACTATTCTTGCTGTAAGATTCTACAGGTTTGACAAATACAAAATACCATGTATCCATCATTACAGTTTTATATGAAAAGTTTTAATACCTGAAAAATCCCTGAGCTTTAGTTATTCATTCCCTTGCCCCACCCTGAAGGCCTGGCAACCACGGATCATTTAACTGCCTCTATAATTTTACATTTTCCAGAATATCTTATGATCAGTATCACATAATATGCAGCTTTTTTCATATTGGCTTCTTAACAATATCCATTTAACTTTCCTCTATGTCTTTTTGTTGCTTGATAATTCATTTATCGATAAAATATTATTTACAATAGCACCAGAAAATGAAATATCCAGATATAAATCTAATAAAACTTTATGCAATGTATGCAGAAACCCTGATGAAAGATAACAAAGAAGACTTTTTTTTTATATATTGACATTGTATCTGATGACATTGCTTTAATCACTTATTAGTTGCAAGTGCTTTTCATTTGCTTTTTTTTTTGTATTTTTGTACGGAAAATAATGGCATGTATGAAATAAGGCATTTTAATTTTTTCATTCTCAGTCTGCATAAATTTTATTTCTTTTTGTCTAACTGCATGATCTATAATGCCACTTACCAGTTGATATGATGGTAAGGTATAGGAGGTAGGAGAAATGTTCTGTAAACTTATAATTAAAGGTCACTGTTTTAGGGTTCCTATGAGCCTTAGCTGTGAACTTCAATATTGTCTCTCATCTTCCTGACAGTTTAGTTGTGGCAGAAATATCACTAGAGTGTTCTGTATTTGGGTAATTCCCTTCCCCAAGCAGGATAACTCCCTGGACTTATTTCAAAATTATCTCTTCCCACCACCACCACCCCACCACCCACTCTTTCCTTCCCTCTCTCCTCATAGGCACACAGCCCATGCTAGAAACATGAAGGTGTTCAGGAGTTTTTCCCCCCAGACTCTTCTCCATGAGAAATGGGTAAAATTTTTGGACATAAATTCCCGGAAAGTGTGGACCCTCCTCTAACTCATCAGCCTCCAGAACTTTCTCACTCTCATGCTAGTTCATGCTCTGACACCAACAATTCATCAAAGTTTCATTTAAGCATTCCTGGATGTTTATGGCTCTAGTGGCTTCTGCTGCAGGTGAGCTGATCGCGGCTGTAATTCCTGCATTTGTCTGGTGAAACTACTTAATTTTAGAGTTTCAATTTAATGGAAAGTGGGAGAATTTGATAATCAGTAATTTCTAGGCATGTGGATTAAATGTTTCAGTTTTCTAAGCTTTTCATCAAAACTCAAGATGAAACATGTTATGCTCCCTGAATAGGTTGCATTTTTCACAGACAAATTTCTAGTGTTCTTTAGTTTGTAACAAAACTTTCATGATAGAGATCAGAGGAAAGATACTGTAGAATTGAAGCTTCACAGAAAACTAAAAAGCAAAGTGTAAAGTAAGCTGTACTATGACATTTTTGTACAAAGTTCAAGTAAAGAGACAAAAGTCACCGTCAACTATCATTCGCAGGATGGTGAGCTTTGAAAAACAGTATCATGGAAGGCGATTAATATTTACGGAACAAATTCCTCTTTTTGATGTTCTCATTTGTCTAACAGATGCCAGAAATGTGAGTAGCATTTTCCTTCTCCAGATTAGGAACTAAGGCTTAGAGATGCTTGACTGATGCTTGAATGATTAGATACTTATGACATGTTTCCTCAGAGAAGCACCTGGTTTTATCCCAATTAATATATACATTTTTTTAGAGCAGCGCCTTTCAAATTTGAATGTATATATAAATCACTTGGAGATCTTGTTAAAATAAAATCTCTGATTTTATATATCTGGCAAGATGCCTGCAATTCTTCATTTCTACCCAGCTCCAAGGTGATACTGATACTGTTTGTCTAGGGACCATGGAGATACAAGGGTCTACAACTCTTGGAAAGATTTGAGGATGTTCTCAGAGGCACCTGGCACTTCTCTTATCCTTGCTTGTTGAGCATATTTTCAGAAATTAATTTCTAACTAGAGGATTTGTTTTCGACCCTGGCTGCACATTATGAGCTAACCACAGATATTCAAGAAATACAAGATGCTTTGCAGTTGCTGTATTAATCCAACCATAGCAATGTGGCTCAGGAGTTGTAGCAGTAATATATCCGGTTTGTTTCTGGAAGCTGTGAGTACTTTCTTCTCTGCTGCTTGGTGTCTTGAATGCAGCTAACTTTTATTAAACATCTACTCTTGGGAAGGAATTATGTAGACTATTGTGTACACAAAAGTGGCCCTACCTTTATGAGAAAGTGCCAGTAATTTTGTATACTAACAACATATTCATTCTTCCTGCCTTTTTGACTCTTGATTAAATTTTAAAACTCTAAAATATTTCAAACATGTTGAAAAACAGAGAAATCAGTGGCAAGCACATGTTAGTTAATATTTTGTCATTGTTACTTTCGATCTCCTTCTTCTCTTTGAATGCATCTGTTGATACTCCTTAAAATAAGATACCTCGGGTGCCTGGTTGGCTCAGTCGTTTAAGTGTCTGCCTTTGACTCAGGTCATGGTCCCAAGGTCCTGAGATAGAGTCTAGGGTCAGGCTCCCTGTTCAGCAGAGAGTCTGTTTCTCTCTCTCATTTTACCCCTCCCCCTGCTCATGCTCTCTCTTTTTCTCTCCCTCATTCTCTCTCAAAGAAAAAAAAAATAAAATCTTTAAAAAAAAAGACCTTTCCTCTTGGCTCACTGATAGCTCTCCTTTTATATCATACTCTGGATTATTTTACATTTTTTATTACATAACCATGGCTATATCTCAACATAGATCTTTCTTTGGAGAAGAGATGGATGATGGAGAAATAGAAAAATAATAGCCTTGTTTCTACTTGTTTTTTTTTTTAACTTACACAAATCATTATTATATAGATTACTTCCATCTTGTTCAATTGAAAGACTATGAAATGTATATTTAGGCAATGTGTTTATACAACCGATTATCATTCCACTGTTCATCCAATGGTTCCAACACTCACTCACACTATCTCTCTCTCTCAAATAAATAAAACTTTCTCCATTTCATCAAGTTCTTAAATCCAAGAATATCTTGTTTATATCCTATGGCTGCTTTTTATGATTTTTTTTTTCATTTGGATACAGTTGTTAATTTAACTATATATTTAGGGTGCTAATCCTTTTCAGTTATATGTCTTGAGAATATCATCTTGTATTTGTGGATAATCTTTTAATTTAGTGCACCACGTTTATTTTAGTGTAGAAAATTACCTAGTATTGTCTTTATTTCCTTTGCACCCCAATTTGTCTAAAATATTCTATTTTTTAAAAAAGTCTCTCTCTGGGGCACCTCGGTGGCTCATTCAGTTGAACGTCCAACTTTTGATTTCAGTTTAGATCATGATCTCAGGATTGTGGGGTCAGGCCTATGGTGAGCATGGAGTCTGATTAAGGATTCTCCTCTCTCTCCTTCTGCCCCCTCCCCCTGTTTGCTCACTGTCTCTAAAATAAATAAATCTTTAAATAAATAAATAAAAAGTCTCTCTAAAATTCTATATATTTTTTACTTTTGCATTTCTATCTTTAAACTCAGTAGATTACATTTTGTTTAGACTATTCAGTTATATGTATTTTTTTAATATGGATTAACATGTCCAACACAATTTATTAACTATGTTGACTTGCAATTTCACTTGTTATTTGGAAAGTTCCAAGAGTGTGCATGAGTTTGTATGTATTGATATGTTTCCTGACTATTTCTTCAGAAGGTGTACTTTGTTTGCCATTATACTGCTGAACATTTTATTCCTGTTGCTTCATAATAAGTTTAACTAAATAGTGGAGAGATACTTGTTCTTCAAATCTGTTTTGATCACTTTGGGGCTTTTTTTCCCCCCTAGAAGAGGCTTAGATCCACTTTCTTAAGCTACATAGACAAGGACTTGAAATTTTTCTTAAAATTGCATGGAATAATCAGCATGATTTGTGGAAAGTAATGTTTTGAACAATACATATCTATCTATGAGAACTATGTCCCACAGGTAAGGAGTTTGACAAATTCTTACAATTGTATCTATTGAAAACTAACATATTTGTAAGAACTTCCCCCTCAGGAATGTAGTAGAATTCAATGGTATACTCATTTTATTTATATATTCACATTACTTAGTTACAGGAGTACTGTGGCTTGTTTAATCTCATATTTTCCTGTATAGTCTGTTACAGAATCATATTTTGTAACAGTTTTATTTTTTTCTTTCCAAATATTTATTCATTTACTTGGTCATATTTTGTTCCACTGTCTTTCAAATATAGTGTTGTGGATAAGTAGTAATAGTGTTGACCCTTGTCTATTCCATGACTTCAAGCACAAGCTTCTAAAATTTCACCATTAGATATTATTTTGGATAGATTTTTAAAGAGTTCTCTTTAACAAATAAACGAAGCTATCTTCTATCCTTATTTTACAAGTACATTGTTTTAGTTTCATTCATTGGTAGTTGATCTAATTATTTTTTAACATCCATTGAAATGAACACATTACCTTTTCTATTGTGATCTGTTAATATGATATGAAGAATTTCATATATATTTTATTTGAATTTAATGATAACATTTTGGCTATTCTCAGTTTAATCTGGCTCATTGATGAAATATTACTCTCATAATTTTAGTGAGTGTGCTGGGATGCTGATATTTAAAATTTTGTGGTTATTACTGGGATGCCTGGGTGGCTCAGCAGTTAAGCATCTGCCTTTGGCTCAGGGTGTGATCCCGGGGTCCTGGGATCAAGTCCCACATGGGGGTCCCTGCGTGGGGCCTGCTTCTCTCTCTGCCTGTGTCTCTGCCTCTTTCTCTCTCTGTGTCTCTAATGATAAACAAATAAAATCTTTAAAATAAAATAAAATTTTGCACTTATTATTTTAGTTGTGATTCACCTATAATTCATCTTTCTCAATCTATCCTTGCCTAGGTTTGCTGTCATAAATTGAGTTTGGGAACTCTCATTTTTCAGTCTTCTGGAACAGTTTATGTAACTTAGGGATTACATGTTCTTTTAAGGTTTTATAGAACTTAGTTATAAAACTGTCTGGGCCTGGTGTTATTTTGCATGTGGGAGGTGAATGGGGAAGAGGGTAAATGTTAATCTACAGCTTCTATAGCTTTAATTTCACAAATGGCTTGTTAAGTTTTATATTTCATTTTGAGTGAGTTTTAATAATTTTTCCTTTTTGAAAATGTCACTGTATATATGTTGGAAAGTTATATATATAACCATTTTGTTTTTTAAGCAAATTAGTCCATGATTCCACATTGTTTTGATTCCTGATTTGTGTGTGTGTGTTTTCTTTATATTTCCTTGATTCATCACACAGAGTTTCATCCATTGGATTTGTTTTTCTAAAGAATCAGATTTAAAATAAAATATATTTTCTCTGGGCTTTGTTTTCTATTTCATTAGCTGCTAGTCTTTCTATATAGAATTTCCTTCCTTCAATATTTCTTACCCTTCTTTCATTTTTTTTCGAACTCTCTAAATTAAATATTCGGTAGGCAATTCTCAACCTCTTTTTTAAGTGAATGAATGCATTTAAAAAAATTCAAATATCTGGGGTGCCTGGGTGGCTCAGTCAGTCAAGGATCTGCCTTTGGCTTGGGTCATAATCTCAGAGTCCTGGCATAGAGACTCACATTGGGCTCCCTGCTCAGCAAAGCATCACTGGTCCTTCTCCCTTTTCCCCTCCCCTCACTCATGCTCTCTCTCAAATCAGTCAATCAATCAATCAATCAATCAATAACTTCGAATTTCCTTCATGTTACTGCTACAGTCGAAACTCCCAAGTTCGGGCAGCTCCGGTGGCCCAGCGGTTTAGCACTGCCTGCAGCCCAGGGCGTGATCCTGGAGACCTGGGATCGAGTCCCACACCAGGCTCTCTGTATGGTGCCTGCTTCTCCCTCTGCCTGTGTCTCTGCCTCTCTCTCTCTCTCTCTCTGTCTCTATGAATAAATAAATAAAGTCTTAAAAAAAAACTCCCAAGTTTTAATATCTAGTATTTCTAATGTTAATTAGAACTAAATCTTTTGTGATTCAGGATATATATTTTTAAGTTTTTATTAAATTCTAGTTCATTAACATACAGTACAATAAAACAATATTTGATATGACCAAGTTAAAAGTGATTAACCATAGAATCTGAAAAATCAGCAAAGCAGAAACAAATACAAGACCCCCGTGTGATCATGATAGCACATTTAAAAACATATAACTAGTTTATGAAATGCTGTGAACTTGGTGGGCTACAATTATAAATGATTTTATTCTCTCCAATTAAAAAAAATAACTAAAAAAATCAATAAAATAAAAAATAAAAATAAAAATAAAAATAAAATAAATAAATAGGGGCACCTGGGTGGCTCAGTGGTTGAGCGTCTGCCTTTGCCTCAGGTCATTGATCCCAGCGTTCTGGGATCGGGTCCCTCATTGGGCTCCCCTCAAGGAGTCTGTTTCTCCCTCTCTCTGTCTCTGCCTCTCTCTCTGTGTGTCTCTTATGAATAAAAAAAAATCTTTAAAAAATAACTAAATCTTTTGTATATCTATCTTTATATTTGTTGAGGCTTTATCTGCGTCCTATATTGTTAACTGGAAATATTCTTTGTATACTTCAAAATTACAGATATTTTAAAATCATAGATATTGCCTATTTTGAGTTGGTTCTTTACCCCATCCCCTGTCACTTGCATCAATCTTGTTATTTGTGTTTTTAACTCTAATTCTTTTCAGATATATCACTTACATCACAATTTCTTGAGAAAGAGTAGTAATAAATAAGGGATGCTAAAATTTCTAATTGTTTTGTACATTGGTTGATTTTTTGGGTAATTTTGTCAATTTTACTTTATATATTGTTATCTTATTTCATTCCCATAGGTGTAGGATATTAAATTTCAGGTATATTGGTTATTCTTATTCTTTTTATCATTCTGGAAAAATGTGCTTTATCCCTAATTATGTCTATCTTGTATGAAATTAATATTGCTATGCCAGTATTCTTTCATTTTTACTTGAGTTCTTTTATCATTTACTCTCTGTCTACACCAGCATGTTTCACCTATGTTTTCTGTAACTCATATGTGATTATATATATTTTTAAATTTTTTTTAAATTTTTTTTTATTTATTTATGATAGTCACAGAGAGAGAGAGAGAGAGAGAGGCAGAGACACAGGCAGATGGAGAAACAGGCCCCATGCACCAGGAGCCCGACGTGGGACTCGATCCCGGGTCTCCAGGATCATGCCCTGGGCCAAAGGCAGGTGCCAAACCGCTACGCCACCCATGTATCCCTTAATTTTTTTAAAAAAACATATTTTATTTATCTATTCATGAGAGAGAGAGAGAGAGAGAGAGAGAGAGAATGGCAGAGAAACAGGCAGAGGGAGAAGCAGGCTCCACGCAAGGAGCCCAATGTGGAACTCGATCCCAGGACCCCGGGATCACACCCTAAGCCAAAGGCAGATGCTCAACCGCTGAGCCACCCAGGTGTCCCATATTTTTAAATATAATCTGAGAGTTAAACTTAACCTATAACCTACAGCCTAATGACTAAGATCAAGGACACTTCTACGCCTTCCAAGAGTTTCCTTCCTTTGTGTTAGTGCTCCAATGCTTTCATGATGTACTTAGGCATATTTTATTTTATTTCTGATTGAAATTGACTGCATTTTTTCAATGTTAATATTTCTGTCTTTGGGTCAATTCTGTCATTCTTTTGGTATTGCCGTTCTCCCACTGATTTTGTTTTATCCTCTCAGAAATCAAAGTATTCATATGTGTCATTGTCTCATTAAATACTATACTCATCTTTCAAATATTGTTTCCAATCGTCTACCTCTTTAATGGTTTTTAACATGATGTATAATACCCTTAAATATAATGTTTAATTTGCTAATTTTCTCTTTAATATATCTAATTTGTTATTTGAGGCATGCATTAAACATTTAATCTTAATAATTTAATGTGAATAATTAAATAATTATTGTTTCCAAAACTTGTATTCGATCTTTTTTAAGTCTGGTCCACTGTCTTCCTTTTGCATCTTTCAATATTTCCTTTTAGTCTCACACCTCTTTGAGTGTACTGATTTTATTACTCTTTTATTTTTCCAGGTATCCCAAGTTTTGTATGATAACCTTCCTCATTTTTGTGTCTCCTCCTTTCCCACCTGGTGGAAAATTTCTTCCTGTTAGTGATTTATTTTACATATTTCTATTATGAGCACCTAGGCCTTGGAAGGATTCCTCCAAGTAGGTCTTGAGTATGTACTCATTACTCATGTTAGGATGTCGTTGTCTGGGACCAATTTTTATGTTCATAGCTTGGTCTAGGTGTTTATGCAACTTACCTATAATGAAAAATCAAACAAGGTGCCAGCATGAAGTTTTCATTTCTTTACAAAAATACCCTGATCCTCAGCCCCCAAATCAAGATAGAGATAGTCTTTCCAGCCATATCATCTCTCCATCTTAACCCTTGGGCAGTATATCATCTTCTCACTGAGATTGTAACACGTCCAAGATCAAAGATCTCATACCATTCATGAGTTTTAATCACTTCCAATGCATGGGGCAGAGAGACTTCATCTCCATTCCCAAGGCTCTCCTTTCCCTTGTAGGGTCCAGTTGACCCAGGGGAACCTGTCCTGTTTCCTGGTTACCTGCTTCCTCCTTGCTTATAGCTTCTGTGGATTTTGCTTCTTATTTTCAGAGCTAGCTAGCAATATTTTAAAAACCTATATTTAACCCAGATTCTTAAGTACTTTGTAGGGAGATTTTTTAGGCAAACTTAGTTCTTTATTTTATTGGAATCAGAAGTCTCCCTATCTTCTGTTTTCTCTTGTCCAAAAGATTCATAAAATTAAGAATCACTTACTTCTATTTAACTCAATTAACCTATATTTGGTCACATCAAAACATCCAATCTGCTTAGTTCTTTAGATTTTTTTATTTGTTTTTAGCCTCAAGCAATCTATCAGGCTCTTTCTGGGTTTGTGCCTTTTTTTTTACTGTCTTATGCACCATGAACCATGACCTCTATATTCTCTTGCTGCTGTTTACAACTCCCTCATATGTGTTTCCTTCCATTGCACCTGCTTGGGCCACTTCTGCTCCTTCTTTGCTAGTTTCCCTACCTACACTCATTTTCTTCCACTCCACTCTCCAACTACAGCTAGGATGATTGAAATAAAGCAAAATAAAATTATTCCTCCCTGCTTAAAACTCTGATATCTTTCCATTGTCTCTAAACTAGTCTCTCAACAGTAGCTTAAGAGATGCCCCATGGTGTGGTGGTCTCAGTCTACCTCTCCATTACACCTTGAGCTTATTTCCTATTTTCTTTTACCTTTTAAGAAGGTGGAATTGCTTTCTATTCTTTGATAAATACGCTGTCATCTTAAAACTATGCAATTTGGCAATGGTTCTCAAAGTAGGTCCCTAGGCCAGCAGAAAGAGCATCACCTGGAAACTTGTTACAAATGCAAATTTTGGAGTTCTACCCCTGACCTAATGAATCAGAAATCCTGGCGGTTGGTACACCCAGCAATCCATCCTTTCACAAGTCCACCAGGTGTTTCTAACACATGTTAAAGTTTGAGAACCACTCCCATAGGTATTTCTTCTGTTTCAGACACTCCCAATGCTCCGCATAACCCTGCTTGGACAAGTTGTCCCATGCTTCAGGCTTCAGATTAAGTCATCTTCTCAGTGAGGAAAAGTAGATCTTTAAATCGTAGTGAGGGGTCCCTGGGTGGCGCAGCGGTTTGGCGCCTGCCTTTGGCCCAGGGCTTGATCCTGGAGACCCGGGATCGAATCCCACGTCGGGCTCCCGGTGCATGGAGCCTGCTTCTCCCTCTGCCTGTGTCTCTGCCTCATTCTCTCTCTCTCTCTGTGACTATCACAAATAAATAAAAATTTAAAAAAAAATTTTAATCGTAGTGAATCCACACTCATGGCATGATGCACTACCCTGGTAAGTATAGTTACATTGTTGTTTGCCAAATGTAAGTCTTCTGTGAGAAACTGCAGATAGTGAGAAAGTCAGGAATTTTAATAACTGCTTTCTCTTATGTTTTCAATGTTTGCCACCTACTCACAGGATAGAAGAGTAGAAGTGTTTTTGAATGATTGAATGAATGCAGGGTTTAAGTAATATTTTCCTTGTAGAGGTTGAAATTAGTTTCCCCTACTCCTCTAACTTTGCTTTCCAGGGATAGTTCCTTAAAGAATTGATACCCCAGAAATCTAAACCACAGAAATTATTCTTTGTATTCCAACTTTTTTTTTTTTTTGTCAATATGTTTCCTGGTGGGACTCAATCTGTCTCTCTTTCTCTCTATCTCTTTCTCTGTTCCCGCCTCTCTCTTCATATCTATCTATCTATCATCAGTCTATATCTATCTAAAAAGAGAAAGAGAGACGTTCATATCCCACATTTTTTAAATCAATGACTGGTGGGTTAGAATGGTCTACAAATATGAGTTATTGGAGTAATTTGGTCCAAGTAAAGCTTCAATTTGTTCAATGAATCAATATTCGCTAAGAACTCACTCTGTGCAAAATGGTACTAAATCTTTCCAATAGATGACTGCAGCTGTGTTTACAGGTGAACCTGGAGAGGAGAGCCAGGGGCCATAGTTTCAACTGCCAGATGTGGGTTGAGGTGCAAGAGGCTACTGGCTCATACTTTCCCTTGTCCTTCACTCTGGTGACCTTGTCCTGCCCTTCATGCTCTGGGGAATTATTTCAGCTCTGGAGACTCTGTTTTCATTTGTCTGCTTTTGGTTATGTTCTTTCTCCTTTATGAAGGATTGATTTTCTTCATTTTTGTTGATTTTATTCTCCTTTCTTCTAACCTTTTGTACTAGGATTTGTATTTTGGCATTTGAATTTTGGTCTTATCCATGTGTTATTTATTTCACAGATTGTGAAAGTGTTCTTTTAAATTGCACACATTATTTTTCAGTGATTTCTTTTATAATGTCACCAGGAGGCATAATCTTGAAAGTTTCAATGTGGGAAGAACATAGACAATGAGCAATGTAGTTTGGAATCTTCATCTAGATTTCTCTGCAGCTGACCATCCTCAATTTCTATTAGTAGTCAATTCTCATTCATATCATGCATCTGTCAAGATATTCATGTGTTAAATATATATATATATATATATTAAATATTTTTATGTATTTATTCATGAAAGACACAGAGAGAGGGAGAGAAGCAGAGGAAGAAGCAGGCTCTATGCAAGGAGTCTGATATGGGATTCAATCCCAGGACTCCAGGATCACCCCCTGGGCCAAAGGCAGGCATTAAGCCACTGAGCCACCCAGGGATCCCTTAAATATATTTTTATGATGTTAGTTGTAAGCAAGAAGAGGTATTAGTGCTTGGATGGAGCAGTGGAAAAATGGACTAGATCTCAGTCCATGAAATCATCATGCAATGTAAATAAAGATGTACACATGTGAAGGGTACCATATGTATAAGGATAGGCCATACAGAATCTGCAAGACCAGAAAAATGTACTTGGAAAAGTTGTAGGTAAGCAGATTGCTTCTGGCAAAGAATAGGAAGTACAAATGCCTGAGATTGAAGAAAGGCTTGTGGTATTAGAGAAATAAAAACAAGATCAGCATGGCTATAGAGGAATGCATGGGGCTTGGGGGTCTGAGTAGTCTCTGGAAGGTAAAGGAAAACTCCATGCAAGCTCTGAGTTTAAACAGAGTTCAAACCATCAAATGCCTTGTAGACCACATTTGCTTCTTTGACAGATCATGCTGGTTCTGAGTGGAGAATAGGTTGAGAAACAGATGAGAGACAGTAGAATAACTAGAAGGCAGGGTGTTTTGGAGATGCCATTATTTATGAGTTGAGGACTGGATGGGAGGTGAGATAAGGAGAGAAAAGAGAAAGGCAGAAACTGGAGAGGATCACAGACACCCAGGAGGGTTTTTCAATGGATGGAAATGTGGGTGGCACATTCAAATTATTTTGGAACCACACCAAAATTTTTTAAATGTTGTTTTGTTGCCTTTCTTTTTTTAAATAAAGAGTTACATGTCTTCATATCTAAATATTCCTGTATTTCACACAATAGTTGATATTTAGGAAAGTCATAGAGCTACATGCCACTCCATAAGGGGAGAAAATTTTCATGTTAGGAAAGATTTCCTGAATACCACCCTGAGGATCTTGGAAAATGAACTGAAGGGCATGCCCTGTGGGCAGGCTCACTGAGTACCCAGACAAGACCTATGGGTGCCCGATGACTTCTCAAGGACAGGACAGTGGGAGCTCCTCCACTGCATCCAGTGGGTGACTTGATGTTATAATTACTCTCGAGAAATATAGCTTGTTATGTATGACTTCAGATGGCCTTCTCTGTTTGTTACCACTTCACCCAAAGAGCAATCATTACTGTTGTACATGCCACAACCTGTGTACAGCCACACTGAACTCATTAACCAGATGTGTGGGTTAGAATAGTTGGTGTCCTCAATTCACCATATTCTTTTCTTTCCTAGTTTGCTTTCCCAGTCTTACTATCCTCTACCATCAAGTAAAAATGACATTCATAAATAAACTCCAGGGAGTAAAAAGAGCCCTCGAGACAAAGTGTCAATCATGCCTGTTTCATTGCATATTCTTTATTACAAATCAGTTTATGTTAAATTATATGCATTAACATTCTAATCTTCATACTATAATCAGTTAATTAGTAGTCATTAGTATAGTTTAGCCCAAAATAGCTGCCTTAAATCTTATATGCTCTTTGTAACCTTATTTAGGTCTCTCTCTAACATTTAACTATTTAAAATTATTTTTTTAAAAGAATAGTTTAAAACTTTTTATAAATCGGAGTGTTATTTTTTTGTTTTTAATTGCTAATGACCTAAAGTTAACTTTAAAGAGCATGGGTGAATGACATAGTCTTCTCTGGAATTTGCAAGGATGGTGTAGTCTTTGTAGTGCTTGTAGTAGACAGAATAATCCTCCTCCAGGTGTGTGCATTCTTGTCCTTGAGAACTGTGAGCACGGCATGTTATGGGGCACAGGGGACTTTGCAGATGTGGTCAAGTGGAGGGTCTTATGGTGAGAGAGTAGACAGGATTACTCAGTGTGATCACAAGCACCCTCACAAGAGGGAGGAAGGAGAGTCAGTGAGATGCAGCCAGGAGAGTACAGAGCAAACATTGGAAGGCTTTGAGGATGGATGAGGCACCACTAGCTTCTCAGCAGCTGGGGAAAGTGAGTAAATGGAATCTCCTCTAGGGACTACAGAGGGATCCCAGCCCCAGTGATACTGAAATCTCTATCAGGTTAAATACATTCCATGCCTCTGGCCTCCAGAAGTATAAGCTAATAAATTTGTGTTGTATTAAGCCAGTAAGTTTGTAGTAACTTGTTATAGAAGCAGTAGGAACCTGATACAATATTCTATAATAACTCAGTGTCACTAATACAGTTTTTAACCCACACATCTGGTTAATGAGTTCAGCGTTGCTGTACATGGTTGTGTCCATTCCTTCTCCAACAGTAATGATTGCTCAGGTGGAGGGCAGGGTGGCAGTTCTTTTGTAGATCTGAGGTAACTTGTGAAGACTGGGAAGTCCAGCGTTGCAAAGAGAGCTCAGTATCTGCCTCCCTGAAGGCTGGACCCTATAGAAACTCTCCCTCCTGCCCGGTCTGTGGGCCATGTCCAGTTACTGAACAGGGCCACATAGAAGCTCTGCTATCTGCATCTTCAGCTGGGTTCTCTTCCTCTTAACAGCCTCAGGAGGATTACCCACAACTTCTTAAAAGAGCCCACGCATGAGTAACTGAAAGGAAAAACGAGAAAGAAATGTACAAGACAACTGTTGCTGTTAACCATTTTCACTCTTGTTGGAAGTCCATCACCCTCTTGTATGTCTTATAAAATCCAGAGAGAACTCATCTTTGCTCTCTGGGGGACACCACCTATCTATCAATCCTGCAGCAAGCAACTCAGAAAACCATTCTGAAAATACTTCTGTGGACCTGGAACAAATTTAATATGTTCCTTTATCTGACACTTGATGACTGTGAAAAAATAAAAGTAAGGAAATATTTTTTTTTAACTCTAGGAAAAATTCAAATGGTGGGCGAATCTGAATCCAAATTGCCCTTTAATAAGTCAACAAAATCTTTGTGCTTCATTCTCTTTTTCTCTGTTCAAAGTTTGAATATATATATATTTTACCACAAAAATTTACCAAAATGGTGCCCTATATAAATATGTGCAACTCACTGCATTTCCAGGGAAACTAGCACCTCAAAATGATAACATTCTATTGTTACATCAAAATGCCCCCATGAATGTGTGATAGAGCTCTTTACAGAAAAGTAAGAGAATAAAATGTGAATAAATCTTATTTAGCTGGCTCAATTTAACATTCAAGAAATACGTGAGTCATGCCATGAGGACTGTGCATAAAACACACAAAGAAAAAAAAGAATTATTCCCTGTGATAATCATGAAGTAGTGGGGCTTGATGGTTTTTTAGCAGCTGTGTGCAAATCATTATATATCAATGGCCATGGGGAAACATTGTCAACATCTGGAGTTTTTATTAAACAAATACCAACAGCTACCATTTGATTGCTCTTTCCCAAAGCAGAGATTAAATAATAGTCCATCAGACACCTGCTGCACAAGATTCATCACAGCAGCCTGTGCTCTCCATCAAGAGTAAAGTAGCATCTTCCCCACATTCTCCAGCATGCACAACGTGTGACTGTGTGTGTGTGATTAAAACTAGAAACAGAAGAAAAGAATACTGATTAGTAAAAAACATGCTTTCTTCCTTATTTAAATGGAAATTTTAAAAATTGAAAATGTGATCATTGCATCATAACACAGTTGTGTATTTTTCTGTGAATTTTAGATATCATGTGCTCTTTTATTTTAGTATTAGCATATTTTTAAGGATTGTTCACATGCAATAAGACCTGGAAGGGATCATATTGAATTCCAAAGATACAAATGGTGGGACCCATTAAAACAATAGCTGTCAGAATTGGAGTAGGGAGACCACTTATTTGTATAAATGTTTTTACATAAGTTTAAGAGTTATAGGCCTGGGAAATCAGATTGTTGATCTAAATATCAATTAGAACTTTGCCAGTGCTATGTAAGGGTCATATTAAATGAAAATATGGCTCTAAAGGAGCATATGACAACATCATTCCCAAAGATAGTTGGTCTCTCCTATATTGAAGAAGTACAAGTATAAAGTGTTATCAATAAACATCATTTGAAATCTTTTGTGTCTGTGCAACTGAAAATATGGTCCTCAGGATCACTGGGAACTGGTTAGAAATGTAAATTGCTGGACTCCACAAGTAGACCTGTTGGATCATGTTTTGGAAGTGGGGCCAAGTATTTATACCTTAACAGGTTTTCTAAAGGGCATGGATGCATGTTAATTTAGAGAAACCAAGGGTTCATACAATTTGGGGTGCAAATGAATTTATCTGAAAAATATTGGGGATGCTTAAATTTAACACAACCCCATAATAATTGGCCATATAGGGATTCATGGTTTACATATATAGTTTTCAAACACTCCTCAAAAAAATTCCCTTTATGTTTCATTTTTTAAAAAATATGCAGATATCTATGACTCTGTCCATGTAGCACTTTTACCAAATTTAATTTTAGATGGAGAAATGCTTATCTTTAATATGCAGTAGGAGAGCTCATTTAGTTGAGATGGATGAAAAATAATTGGAGGAAAACAATTGTCAAGGCTAAGGAAAAAACTGGAGATTATATGGTATTTGAAAGTGCTTTCTAGATTATAAACCTAAATATGACAGTTGAAGTAATATTTAGAGTAAGTGTTGAATATTAATTTCTCTGACTACCATGACACAGGCTTTTGTTATTAAGATTAGACACTAGTAAGTGCCTCATTTAGGTGTATTTCAAATGAAGTTCATAAATTAATCCTGGCTCTAAAATAGGAGTTAATTATTTGCATATAACAAAACTGTGTTGCCAGGAAAGTTGCTGGAACAATCAGCAATTTGCAATTTTCTTGCTTTGCTTCCATGGTTGCAATGTCATCAAGTCCATGTTCAAGGAGAATAGAAGGGGAGAAAGCATAGCATGAGATCCATTGATACCTTTAATCAGAAAAGCACAATTGTTTTCTTTAGACTCTTCTGGTGGGCTTTAGTTTAAGGCTCATTGCCAATGGGGCCACCTTTAATGGGAGGTGATAAGGGAGATGAAGATGAGAATGACTTTTTACATGGGCCCATCAACCATGTCTGAATGGCCAGTCCACGGCTGGACAAAACCCAAGTCATTTTCAGCTCAATGATTCTTTAATCAACAAATAACTTGCTTAGTGATTCATATAAACTACCAACATGTTCTTGAAATAAGCTAGTTGAGTTAACCCTACAAATGTGTGGTTTTTTTTTTTTGTTTTTGTTTTTTGGTTTTTGTTTTTTTTACAAATGTGTTTTGAGATAAGCATCTGTCTATAGGCTCTTTGTCTCTGAGCATTTTAATAATGGGTTGAATCAATGTGATAGGAAGCACATACTTAGTCATTTTTCTCATATGCTATCTCCAACAAGATATACTAATATAAAACAGATGCTCATATCCTACTTCAACACTTACCCAGGGAGATGCACTGCATGGCTGTCCTCAGTGACCTATTCTAGTATCTCCACACACAGTAGCTCAAGGATGCTCACCCAGGACATCGGACTTTGTTAAGCACAGCTCTATCAGCAGCAGGAAGCTGAACTCAATGAACTTTCAAGGTCTCTTTTAAGGCTATTATCGGATTTGCCTGCCTGTGTAGTCTCAGGACTTGTTTATATCCACATGAGGTCAATGCTTCCTCTCTCCTATTAATTTTCCTGCCATCTGTGCTGCCAGATGTAGTGAGAACAGGGGAGGCACTCCACCCTGGGGAAGAAAAGGCAACTCCGCCCAACTGCTCTGCCCCTGCCTCAGAATCGATTCTTCTCTTTGTTCCAGGAGATTTGTGTTCTCATTTGCCAAAAGTAATAGTTTCAGTGTACAACTGAGTTGAAAATAGCCATCCATTCAGCTCAAAAAAGATTCAACCTGAATGGATAATATTGCATATATTTATCCACTTTTGCTATTTATGAAGTATTTTGGAATGTATGTGCCAGCTAGAGATGTGCTAGATTACAGCTTTGTGTAATTGACTGGTTGGCCAAAGATAAGAGGGATGAAATTCACACAGAGAGAAAATTAATAGAAGCATAAAGTAGGAAAAGTCAAGGGCCTGAGATCATTTATGACAGGGATAAAAATGGCCACACTCCTGAAGCCAACTTGTAAGTTATTCCCCAAAATGTGAGATGCACCAAAACAGGAAACCTATGCACTTGTGATGACCTGCATTACCTGTGGCTCTTTAGTGTTTTTCTTATGAATTCTGTACACTTGACATTATATCCCTGAGAATAATGGGATGCTTTGGGAAAGTGTATTCCTTAATTTTAGAGTCACTGTTTTATAGTCTGTGAGCTAAGAAGGATTGCTAAGATCAGTGGTCCATCTCATTCATATTACAATAACTGAGGCATGCAGAGATGAGGTGATATTCCCCAATGTTGTGTCACACGGAGCTATGTGCTGCGAGTAGTGCATTCTTGCAATAACTAATTCTACGATATGTTTGGCACATTAATATTTTAGTTACACATCCATCTACACATCCCATCAACCAAATTTACTTTGTATTTACTGAATGGAAAAATCACTTCTCTTTATATCATATGAATACCAGCCTCTTTTAGGAATTGGGTCTTAATTAGGCCTGATACTTTCATGATATACATGAAGATTAGATGTTTGGCTGAATTGAATAGGGAATGACAATAGCAAAATAATAATAATAATAATAATAATAATAATAATAATAATACTGTTAGTGTAGCCTATCCAAGTTATGCTCTTCACTGACTCTTTGACATTGGATAAATCACTTAACCTGCCAGAATTCCTGTTACCTTAAATCGAGATCACTAGTCTACAAGTGAATCTGTTAAGCCTATAAACTTTGTCCTTTATGATAGAAAATGGCCTAGGATAGTTTTATTGAATTTTAAAAATAGTTTTAAAAATTTATCCAAAAGGTATATTGGAACTGTATCCAAGAAAAAAATAATAAAGAGAAACATGTTGGGAGAGACAAGTTCAACACAGGTGCCAGATTTCTGACTACAACCTTGAAATCCCAGGAGACCCAAGGCAAAAGATCAATGTGAATATTTGGGAAGTAAAGCCAGCTGAAAGGAAACTACAAATTCATCATCTCAGACTTTGATTCTGGCCACCAGCTCCCATTTGGTTGAATGGCATCAATTTCAGTACACAGACTATCCATGCTGAACCGCCTCTGTGGCTTAGCAACTTCAGGCAATTCTAGTCTGTGTAGTTCAACAGCTAATTTCTGAGTCATTGGGGAACCTGGAAACTGAAGTATATCAACATTTGTAGGATTTGATTATGCATCCTATTTCAACTATAAATGTTCTTAGACGATATTAGTTAGTAGAGTTGGTCAAGCTTTTTAGTCAAAGCATGAGTATACTCTGCTCTTAATTCCATTGTACTTGTCCTGTAATTCTATAAAACACAACACAGGTCCAATCAATGTCTGTGACAGTTTGTCATATATGCAGCTCCATATTATATGCATTTAAATGTTTATGTTACTGAGCTTTTATGATCAAGTAATCAATGCAAACTGTATAGTAGTGTTTGATAGGAATCCTCAGGGAAATTACTTCCTTTAAGATAAAAAATAAACAACAAATAAAGCACACAGTGGGTTGACAAGAGGAAAAGCTTCAGGAGATTTTAGTTTGGTCTTGAGGATTAGAATGACATTATGCAATCTTTTATGAGTTCTCTTCACTGTTGGGAGCCTACACAGTTCCCAAGAACAGGCATCATCCTCATTCAGCTTCAGAAATAACTCAACCCAGTTCTGCTGATGAACACAGTGGGAGACACAGCAGGCACTGTGATAGGGACCAAACTGCCTCTGGGACTATTCTTTTCCTGGATAGTTGTTACTACACCTTGGAAGGAAATTCAACTTGGAGTGGTCCTAGTTTACCTTTTCTGATCTTCTGTCCTTTGAGTCCATCCTTCCACTCTTTAGTTACCTTGTCCTTTTCTTCTCAGAAAGCTGATAAATCAATGAGCATTTTAATGGAGCTCCTTGCTGCGAGGATACACAAAACTCAGACTGTATTTCTTGCTTAGACACTTGCAACACATTCTCACTATGATATGACTGAAGAAAATGTTGTAGTTAGATTTTTATGAGAACTTCAACAACATTTAAACAAGAGACTATGGAAATATCCCAGATGGATATCCAAGTTGATATTTCCACATGGCAGCTATGATCAAATAAGAAGACCACTGGATCTGAAGACAAAGAACTCGGTTTTACATATCAGTCATACCACTTACTATACGACCTTGTGGCAGTGATTGGATTTTATGAGCCTCAGTGTTTCTTCTAAAATACAGGAGAATAAAAATGACCTCTCCCACAAAATGTATTGAATGACTAAAATAGAGGCCATGTAGAAGCACTGATGGGGTCATGAGAACATTCAAAAAGCATTTATGAGAAGCTGAATCTGAGTTTATATCTAATTGCGATCTCTTTCACTATTTGTCTGAGGATTAAGTTCATTCTTAAATATCAAGCTAGGCCTTGAATATGTACCCCAAATTTTGATTCAGACCAAATCATCTGTAGAATTTTGAAATCAGAGATGTTTCATCTTATTATTCCTGCCTCTTCAAATTGCTTTAGACTACAGAATATTTCAGGAGAACAAAAAAATAGTCCAGATTCATCAGCCATATGTAGTGAGTGAACAATGCCCACCACCTCAAAAAGACTTCATCTACAAGGAAGAGACCATATGTTTTCATGGCACTGAATCTTAGGATCATTCATGGAAGAGAATTAAATTCACTGCTTATTATATGACATTAGCATACCTAATTGGTGGGTTGACAATTAGCCTTATCATAATTGGGTTTTTTCTTTGTATAATTGTTTCATTATAAAACATGTAAAACATCAAGTTAACACCAGATTTTTATAACAAATACTTGCATAAAAATAGTGTAGGGTTGAGAAATTGAGATTTTCCTATAATTACCAACAGGGTATCTGGCTTTGAAAAATAATTTCAACTTTAATTATTGTATATAAATATATATTGTATATACATATATAAGTTGGAACACAAAACACACATATATACAGTAAAAAAAAGGTAGATAAAAATGATGAATTAGATATTTGGAAGTGTGCTGATTCATTTTAACATAGCAAATGACTGGGACACATTCTAGGCTGGATATGGTATGGCAAAAAATAAAAAATGAACTGGAAACTAGACATAACACATTTATGTAAAAATCAGTACAAAGAGTCAAAAACAAAAATGTTAAGAAATACCATAAACATGTGGAATAAAACCTGAATCTTTAACCCGTGTAGTATGTATAATACTGATTGCAGGAGAAACAATTTTCTAGAATATGAAAAACAATAGTTTTCTACCACAAGTCACTGTGATTGCCACGGAAGGTAAAAGAAAGAAACTCTTATGTAGGTATATGGTGATAATTTAAAGAACACCTAGTATAAATTGGTATTTTTAAAGTGACAAGATATGGATGATCTAGACTTCAAGAAAATAGGACTAAAGATAACAATATAAAGCTTAAAGAAAATAGTGTGATTCACAATAGGGAAGAGGTGGGAACAAGACAAATGTTCATCAAGAGATGAAGAGATGAAAAGGAACGTGATATGTACATGCAATGGAAGATTATTCATCATTAAAAAAGAAGAAAATTTTGCCACATGCTACAATATGAATAAGACTTGAAGACATTCCGGTAGGTGAGCTAAATCAGATGTATAAAGGTAAATACTGCACAGTTTCAAATATATGAGGTCTACAAAGTAGTCAAGTGTATGGAAATAGAAAGTAGACCAATGGTCACCAGGTTTGGGGGTTACAGATAGGTACAGAGTTTCAGAATGACCAAATGGAAAGGCCCTGAGAGTTGTTTAGCCCCTGAGATGTGCACTTAAAAATAGGGAAGATGTGAGATGTTATGTTGTGTGTTTTATACCACAACAAAACAAAAACTTAAAGGCAATGATTAATACTTTCAAAGTAATCACAAAAAATAACTGTTAACTGATAATTTTAAACTCAGCTAAAGAAACCAAGACTAATAATGAAGAAAAATAGTTTGAATAGCAGTGTGCCTTAAATTTTTTTATTAAAATGATTTTTTGAGATATTATCTACTTAAATAGAAACCGATTGTCCAGATGTGGACAGCAGATTGAGGTGATGGTAGCACTATGCAAGAGTAAGTTCAAGGAAAGCGAAACTTCTGGAGAAATGGGCAAACACTGATGTCACCAGAGATGAAGCGGCAATAAATCTGAAACCAGAGCTGGATTTTTGTCTGTTTGTTTAGTGTCTAATAAGATATGTCAACCTTGGCCAGACAGGCAGGTGGGAGACAGAATGAGCCCACAAACATGTGTGGTGATGTGCATATGTATCCTCAAATCCCTAATAGTAGGAGCAAGAGGCATAATGATAGGGAGTATGCAATAATTTGTTATATGAAATGTGAAGATTTTATATGTTAAAGGAACCTCCTTGACGATTGTATTAAGGATGAACACTAAATTTAAAATAGTGATCTTTTTGGGAAAGGATAGAATCAGAAAGGACCAGGAAGATGAAAAAACAGGGCTTCAGCTATATCTATACTTTTTAATTTCATTACAAATATGTTCACACTAACATAACAAATTATAATATTTGATGAAAAGGTGAGTGTACAGGTATTTTTTTAATCTTTTTTTTTTGCTAGTTTTAAAAATACTTAACCTCAAAGGCATGTTGACATGAAAAATAAATTAGGAAAAAATGCAGTGCACCCTTTTGAAATGAGCTCGAAGACATTTTCAACTTTTTTGCCATTCCAAATCAGTATAGCCCCTCTTCAGGCAAGTAAAGCTGGTGTGACCTGTACATACTCAGTGTTAGATTTCACTCACTGTAGAAAAATGTCAAGGATTAACATCTCACAAAGTTTAAAACTGTTTCACAATAATTTTTTATTGTTCATTTTTATAATAACACACATTTTTGAAGTAGAACTTCCTGGATTGACATTATTCAACATGGCACCAGACCCAAGTTAAGAGTCTTCATTATCAAAATAATATGTAGGCTTCCAGAGTGCCTGTGAGCTCACCTGCACACCAGGCTCCCAAGGTTTCTTATGTTTGTTTCAGCACTGCACTTACTCTGAAATCTCCCATAAATCCAAGCAACACTGGGGCATTGCTTTACAACATCTGGTACTTAGTGAAAGGCTATGGTGTAAAGTGGCACTCAGAGATATGGGAAGGAGCCTCAGTACAAATGGATCCCTCCCTCATGAATTTTCAATGCAAACAAAAAGAATAAGGACATAACCATCATCCCTATGCCCTTACTATGAAGAGAATATGATAAGAATTTCAGAATAATACTTTTAATTAATTTCCATCAAAGGAGTATTTTTAAGGGTGACATGCAGATGCTTAGATATAATTCATAGACTTCAATAACTTGATGTTTTAAATGGGACACAGAGCATATATAAATAATAATATAAGATAGACAGACAATTCTGGGGGGCATGAAGTTTCATACAAAGTTATACCCAGAAAAATTTAGAAAGGCATTCTGGGAGTCATAAATGTCAGTCTGGGCATTGATGGATGAATAGAAAGTTCACTTAGATAGTTTTAAAATACTGTTTTTTAATGATAAATGTAATATGCTTTCATTTTGGGAACTGAGGGCCTTTCAGAGAAGCATATTGGAGGGGATTTCTCACTGGGTATGATGTGCCCATATGTATTTAAATAGACAGACTCTTGTCCCAAGTGGGGTCCCATCTACAAAAATGCTTCCAGATTCCCACAGGAACGAGTGCAGCTGAAGGAATTGGGGAAACTTTGTTGCCCCCGGGACAAGGTTATACTGTGGAGATGTCACTTTTCCTCCAAAGTGGAAACAGATCCCAGGCGTCCATTCCCACTAGGGGAGCTTTTGGAATAGCAGTTAGCCACCTAAAAACTATAGAGAGAAGAACAAACGTGGTGTGTTCAGATCAAGATGAGGACCAGAGTGGCTTGCTGTTTCCAGGCATCTGGTGGCGGAAGTGTTGTGGGAGGTTTTACGGTTTATAGAGATTGTTTTAGAAATATTTACAAGTTTAAAAATAGAACCACTTTAACACATTCTATTTCTCATTTAAATTAAATATATCCCCAAGCTCTCTTTCAAAGCAAATTTTGGTTATTAAAAAAAAAAAAAAAGGCAACCCAAATATTCTCTTTTGTGTTTGTCAGTTTTTTTCTAGGTGTTTACTTGCTTACTGTTCTCCTGGATTTTCGCCTTTTTTCCATGGGAGTCGTGTGCTGGTCCCTTCTCCATACCAGCTCTGGAGTTAGGAAAGAAGACTCCTCCCTGCAGAGAGCTTGCAGTCTCCTGTGCAAACTCCCTGTCCTGTCCCGCTCTAGATTCACTGAATTTCTATTGGATGCTCTTTGATGGCTCTCAGAGGAACACCTCTGGGTCATTTTTAATCCATCACAGCGTTAGCTTAAATCTGCTTCAGTAATCATGAAAGAAAGAAAGGATTCAGGAGACACATTAGCATTCAGGCTTCTGAAGACTGGGGCTGGTCCAGCTCAGCCTTGTGTCACGGGCCGTACCCAATGTCCACAGTCACAGTTCTGGAAGCAAGTCTCCTCCTACCTCCTAAAGTCTGTATTAGAGCTTCAAATTTTGTGATTTTGGATTTTCAACAATTTCTTTCTCTGGTAATACTTAATTTTGCCCATTCCCTCTGACTAGGATCATTATAGTAGTTTCACTCTGCTATAGTCAAAAGCAAATATTACAGGTTTTCAGATACTTTTTAAACAATAATTAAACAAGGAAGTTTAAAAGTTATGTTTGTACACCATGATAACTTTCCTGTAACCCATACATAGATATATATATATATATATATATGTATTCCTTAATATTAAATGTAAATTTGATTCCTGTGTAATGACTTATTGTTGGAAATAGAAACAGACTGTATAGAAATTTCCCATGTTGCCATGTTTAATTCATTATAAAATAAATCCTAGTCTCTACATTTATTACTTATTATTATTATTATTATTATTATTATTTTGATTAAATCTGAATTGTCATAGAAGGTGATGGCTTCAAGTGAGAGATCTATATACATGTCAGTTGTGTCTTTCTAAAGTGTTTTAATCCTGTGATTTCTCAGTAGACATGAAAGCATCCCTGCATTTGTTATGAACTAAGGATTAAGTTGATTATTTGAATATCAAGCTTGTGTAGAAAAGGAAGAAAGGCTTCTCACTTTATTATAAACAAGAGAAGACAATTTATCATTTATTTTTAATGATAAGATATTGGAAATCATATCCCTAATGATTCCATTATCTATTGCCCCATGCCCAGAAAAGAATAGCACATGGAATTTCCTCTAAAATTCATATAAAGAAAATAGGAAAGTCACAGGTAACTTATTATTACAGGTGACTTTGTCAATATTGATACTAATCATTCTAAACTTTGTACTCCTTTCTGTGTTGAAGCATCAAATTATGCATTATGTGTTATATTTATGAATGGGATATCTATTCATGAGTCAGCCAGACTGTGATTCAGTGTTTTCCATATGACATTCACAGCTGACAGATCCCCAACAGTATAATCCTGTTAATAAGAATTGCCAGAGAAAGAGGAGTAAGAACAACAATGTATACACATACTTAAAAACATTGCTGTCCTGGGCAGCCCGGGTGGCTCAGTGGTTTAGAGCCACCTTCAGCCCAGGGCGTGATCCTGGAGTCCTGGGATCGAGTCCCACATCGGGCTCCCTGCATGGAGCCTGCTTCTCCCTCTGCCTGTGTCTCTCTCTCTCTCATGAATAAATAAATAAAATCTTAAAAAAAAACATTGTAGTTCTGTGTTTATGTAATATATATATATATATATATATATACACACACACACATATATATGCTGGAAGCATATGCAAATAAAATACTAAAGTATATCTATGCATTATTATATAAATGCATATGTACACCTACTCTTCACTCCTACTTTTTCATGGCATTTATCAGTTTGTAATTAGTACAGTAATTTGTGCAATTATTTGCATTTTGACTGCTCATGAAGGTGGTGGTGTTAACATAAAAAACAAACGAGACCAGCTTTGAAAATTGCTTGAGCAGACAAATCATTCTAGTTGTACAAGCAAAGCTTTGTTCAAATAATTGTGCAAGGCTAATTTGATCTGGGTCATTTCTTGCTTATGTCTCTGAAAGTCAGAAGCAAAACTCAGACTATTTCCCAAGGTTGATAAGAGATAATCACTGACCGGATTCTCTATCATGTAAGAAAATTCTAATTCTAGGGGCACCTTAGTGGCTCAGTTGGTTAAATATCTGACTTCAGGACTCTGGGATCATGTCCCACGTTGGGCTCCCTGCTCAGGAGGGAGTCTGCTTCTCTCTCTCCCTCCACCCTTACCCCAGCTTGTGATCGATCTCTCTCTCTCTCAAATAAATAGTTTTTTAAATGAAAATTCTAATTCTATGGCCTCTCACTGTGAAGAACACACAGTCACTGCTTCTCACACTAGAAGCTGCTTTATAACAATATACTTCTGAGCCTCATTACCTGTTATGATATGAATGCTCCCAGTTTGTGACATGTCTTTTTTGTGAGTGTGCACAATGAACTTATAATAATCATTACTTTGGTGATTCACTGATTTTACTTCTCTTATTTCTGAAGTTTCGGCAATGTGCACTAAATTATTTGGCTTCTGGGGAACACCAGGCTGCAGTGCCTGCTGAATGCAGAAAGTAAGTAAAAGAGAGTAAATCCCAAAGATTCACCTTATATGTCAATGGTAAGAGTGATGATCTATGTCTGGAGGGAGTTCAACAGTATCAATAAGAAGAAATTGAGAGGGAACTTTTAAGAAGGGAGAAAGAGATGCCACATCTAAGGGTGTCCTCTACTCAGAGAACAAAGTGTCCTTGGAAAGTACATAGTAATTCTAGTAGTATTCTAATTTTACAGGAAATGTCAAAACATCCTCAAGATATATAAGTTATTTAAGTACTCTTTAAGTACAAATGTGCAAAGCAAATTTCAATGAACTAACAAATGCATTTGAAGGTATTATATATTATTTTAATTTTTATCGGCATGTAAATCTGGAGACACATATGACAAATGTTTCAAGGAAAATTAAGTGGAAGTTAATTTAAGTCAAGAAGTCCTAGTGGAACTAAATGATTCTTTCTCATTTGCCTCCGAATCAACTACTTCTATAAAAACAAAAAGCAGCCAGTAAAATCTCTAAGAAAATGTGTGTTTTACTTATTACTCCATTTCCTGGAGACTATAATCCAGGAAAGTTATTTTGAGTCAATAACAATGTAGATTGTTATTCCCAACATTTAAGTCTTTCTAATCATTTCACAGTGAAACCCATTTAAAAAAGTGATTACAGTTTTAATCAACTAGTACAGTTCTACACACTCACACAAATTATATGGTTCATAAGTTGGATTTTAATTACTTCCTTCAACAAGAAAACATTGTTAGTTATTATTTAACAACTGTATTTGTCAGTAGCTATGGAAATTTCAATCTATTTTAACTACAATAGCACCCATTTTATAAGTAAAATTATTTTAAAATACCCCAATACATGCTTATCTTTTCCTAAATTAGCTACTATAAGGGAGAAAATAATGCACTGTACACTACAGTATATCACACTTCACAAAATCATATATACATACACATAAATGAACACACACATATCATCCAAGTGAGAGAGAGACAGAGACAAAGACATGGAGACAGAGAGAGAGAAAGAAAGAGAAAGAGAGGGAGGGACTTTCAGATTCCTCTCTGGCACTTTGGCACCAAATATTCACTCCATTTCATATACAGGTCATGTATTCCCTAGGATTTTCTTCACATTTCTTCATACTTGAGTAAATTTACATTTTCTAGCTTTTTCTCATCTTCCTTAATCAACTCTAGCATGTGTACATTTTCCTATATGTCATTGGTATAAGCAATTTCAGTGTAAGCCTTAAGTTGGATAGGTTCAATTCAGTTCTTTTTGAAATTCTGAGATCCTTGGTGATTAGAATACACTATTATTCATCTAGGAACTGTCTATTCAATGAAGTGGCAGAGCTATTTGGTGGTGGTGGCCTTGCAGCAGACCCAGGGACACCAATCTTTGTGAAGACCCTGACCAGCAAGACCACCACCCTCGAGGTCCATGGAGAATGTGAAAGCCAAAACCCAAGACAAGGAGGGTTTCCCTCTTGAGCAGCAGTGTCTGAGTTTTGCAGGCAAACAGCTGGAAGATGG
This sequence comes from Canis lupus dingo, assembly GCF_003254725.2. Lineage (NCBI taxonomy): Eukaryota > Metazoa > Chordata > Mammalia > Carnivora > Canidae > Canis > Canis lupus. The sequence continues at coordinate 54,417,184 of NC_064264.1, read as the reverse complement.
CGATGCCCTCTCAGACTACAACACCAGCTGGCCTAGAAGTCCACCTGCAACCAGACAATCTGTCACAACTGTTATGCTTGTCTGCACCCCCATGCTGTCAGCTGCCACTGGAGAGTGGCCACATCAGCAACCTGCACCCCAAGAAGGAGTTAAAAGAAGGGCCTCCATCTACCTGCTCTTCCTTTGCCTGCAGGGTGGCCTCCTGCCAGAACCCCAGGGCCCTGGGCCCTCAATAAAGTGTCCCTTCCTTTGACTGGATCAGAAAAAAAAAAAAAAAAAAAATCTATATACCTATAGAGATGATAGATAGATGATGATGATAGAAAGATGATAGATAGATGATAGATAGATAGATAGATAGATAGATAGATAGATAGATAGATAGATGAGAGATAGACACTTTTCTCATTTCAATAGAATTGAAGAAGGTGCTGTGCTTGGATAAATAGAGTTCCCTTTGCAGGAGAAGGCAGAAAGCTTGGTCATGCTTCACACACAGTAGCTACAGATCTGCTGGCAAATAAATAGCTGTGCTTATGTCCAGAATTTCACTAAACAAACCAGCTGTTTCATGATCTCTGGTCTGACTCTCCTCTAAAGTTGTCCAGTGTCTCCGTGCATATTTGCCTAGTTCCTCTTTAGTCCCTTGTGGCTAATTTTGGACATTTTCAGGGTAAAATCTAATGCTGCCATGTTGAGAAATCTTCTGTTATCCACACCCTATACATCTTGGTATCTAAAGCAACCTTTACCCATGTTTCTATGTACAGACAAAAATGTCTGTGCTTACTGTTCCCACTTGCCCTTAAGCTAAGGATCCCAGCCAATGAAATATGGACGAGAATCAAAATGCATAAATACTGAAAGGAAAGAAGAGCAATCTTTTTTTTTTTTTAAGATTTTATTTATTTATTTATTTATTTATTTATTTATTTATTCAATCATGAGAGACAGAGAGACAGAGAGAGAGAGAGGCAGAGACACGGGCAGAGGGAGAAGCAGGCTCCATGCAGGGAGCCCGATGTGGGACTCAATCCTGGGACTCCAGGATCACACCCTGGACTGAAGGCAGTGCTAAACCGCTGAGCCACCGGGGCTGCCCAGAAGAGAAATCTTTATCTGTAGGTAATGTGATTATTTATGTAAAACCCTATGGAATATAATAAAAATTCTAGAAATATAAGCAAATGTAACAAGATTAGTGAAAGCAAGATTGATACATAATCAATTGAATTTCTATGTACTAGTAGCAAACAATTAGAAAATTAAATTGTAAAAATATTCTATTTAACATAGCATTAAAACAGTGAAATTCAGATATATATACATATATACATATATATGTATATATATCTGCATATAAAACAACTGTTAGGCATTAAAATCTTGTGAAAATAATTAAAGAAGACTTAACAGATGGGGAAACTCTGAGTTCACAGGTTAGGAAACTTAATACTGTTTGAAATCCCAATTCCATCCACATTTATCTGCTCCCCAAATTTTATTTTTTCTCATTTAATTAAAGTTATAATAGTTTTTGGTATTGGTTTTTGTGCTGATTTGATGATTATAAATTTTATGTGAAAATGCAAAGTTGGGGCACCTGGTTGGCTCAGTGGTTGAGGGGCTGATTTTGGCTTAAGTCGTGATCCTGGGGTCCTGAGATCGAGCCCACAGCCTGCTTCTCCCTCTGCTTATGTCTCTGTCTGTCTCTCTTTCTGTGTCTCTCATGAAGTAATAAATAAAATCTTAAAAAAAAATAGACAGCAGTCTCAGAAAAGAACAAAACTGGATGTTCACACCTCATGATTTCAAGTCTTAGTGTGTATTGGCAATAATCAACATAGTATCTATTTGACATATGGATAAAGAAAGGGATTTGTATAACAGAGTTACAGAATAGCAAGCCTCGAAATAGAATAGCAAGTATGTGTCAGTTCCTTTTTAACAGAGACAATAAGGCAATCCAATGGAAAATGGTAGATATTTTTAATGATTCATTGAATGAATCAGGAATGGAAGGTTAACAATGTTCAAAAATGAATTAATGCAAGGAGAAAATTCATGTGATTATTTCTATAAATGTGGGAAAAGCATTTGAGAAAAGTTGACATTCATACAGAATTAAAAACTCCAACAAAGTAGGAATGTAAGAAGAATATCTGAATATTATAAAGTATACCCATATGTTATTTTAGATGAGTCATCAACCTAGAAAGTAAATACACATCATGTATAAGAAAACATTGCAGAATATTTTAATTACCTGGGGGTAGACAAGATTCTTATATCATGATCATATCTGATAGATCTATACCATGGGGGAGTTGTTAGCTCTATTGTCAATGTTATTATTTATTATTTATTTTGAACCCAATTATTCATTGGTGATATATGAAAAAGCAAATGAATTTTTTCGTGTTAATCTTGTTTCCTGCAACCCTGCTATATTTGCTTACCAATTCCAGCACACTTTCTTTTTCTCTTGGAGTTGTCTATATGAATAATCACGACATCTGCTGATATGCATAGCTTTACTGTCTTGTATTGTTTTATTGAACTAGCATGACTTCCAGTTGGTTGTTAAAGCAGAATAGCGAGACCATATCCTTGCCTTGCTCCCCATTTTAGGGAGAAAACATCCAGCTCTTCACGACTTAGTAAGATATTAGCTGTATTTTTGTGTGCATGTATTTTATCAAGTTGAGGAAGTTCTGCTCTATTTCTAGCTTGCTGAGAGTATTTATCATGAATGAGTACTTGAATTTGTCAAATATTTTTCCAACTTCTATTTATATACTCATGAGTTTTCTTTTTTATCTTCTGGATGTAGTAAGTTAAACTGACTGATTCTCAAAGAGTAAGCCAGCCTTGTATATGTGTCATTATGTCTTACTTACTAGGATGTGATGTTTAATGTTTTTGTATATTGCTGAATTCAATTTTCTAATGCTTTTCGAGAATTTTTTGCATCAGTGTTCATGAGAGCTGTAAGGGAAAAAACCAGACAACATGTTAGAGTATATGATTACTAAGGGGAGAGATGGGAGTGCTAAGAAATAATCAAAAGAAAATGCAACAAGTTAACAAAAAGGAATTTTGACCGGAAGAAGTCTTTTGTGGGCTCATCAGTAGACTGGACACAGCCAGTGAAATCATCAATGAGGTTGAAAGTATGTCACTGCTTATTTTAAATTCATGGTCGATAATAGCAACATCTGTGTCATATTTGGGATTGGTTCTGATGTTTGCTTTGTTTCTTCATGCTGTTCTTGTTCTTTGTCATTTTTACTGAACATGGACATGATCTGTCAGTGAACTGATGCTGAGGTAATCAGGTCCTTAGTGTGATGTTTTACGTTAATTTGGCTAGGAGTGTGACTGCATTTAACATTTGTTTTAGCTGTTGGTTCTAGACTTTTCAAATTTCTCTATAATCCCTTTCTATTTTCCCTGATTTTTTCTGGACTTTTAATAATGTCTGCCAATCCTTCATTTAGAATCTAACATTTTACATGGGAGTCCTGTTGATTAAGCAGTAGGGTTGGGAGAGAAGGTTTCTATAATCTTATGATTAAATCCTGGTCTTTGAGTGGAGCTAAGTCCTTGGGCTGTGACCATCATAATTATTTTTTCGCTTTTTTCTTTTCCTTTTTTTTTCTTCTTTAAGTCATGCAGATAGGCTAAAGGGTGCTGGCATCAAGATATTCCTTCCCCTGGGTTAGATAAGACTCAGCTAAATTCCTTTCCCTGGGAGAGTAGTCCTCCATTATGGAGGATGCTCTGGGATCAATCAAGGGCTACCGAAACCCTAATCAAATACATCCTCAAAGAATTCTCTACTGTTTTCCTAGATTCTGATTCTAAGGAAGCAGAAATTCTAAGTCCTTTTCCACAAGTTATCTCCTAGTCTTTACATTAACCTAGAGATTGAATAATAGCTTCAGAAAAGATCTTATAAATTTGAATTATTAACTCAAATTTAAATGGACTCTGGAATACACTATAGATTTTTAGGGTAACCTCATAAGTTATGAGTTAAGATAAGATGATCATTTGGAAAGCAGACCCAAAAGATTATACATTCTTGCCTTGATACACATTTATCAGTCTCTCCAATGTGGTATGGTAAAGTGCCTTCACAGTCACCTTTTGAAGAGGAAGACAATCTGTGCAGTAAAATAATTTCTATTTTTTTTTCCAAAATAGATTTGGTTGATGCTCAAATTTATTTGTGGGTGACATTGCTATATAATGCAGAATGCTGCATTTCAAGTCACAGAGCTGTGAATATTGAGATACATATAAATAATGCTGTACATAGCATTCTTAACAAATGCACCAGCAGTATACTAATTATACTAAATAAATAGCACTGATGGCAACAATGTATAAATGCAGGGCCTGTTAGGGTAAGGAAATAAAAAAGCATCCAACCCTGTAACTGAACCCTGCTGTTTCCTGGGATAGCACCCCATATGGTCCTCGGTCTAAAAGCACCACAACATAAGGCAGTATTACATGCCCTAGAGCATTCTTAGCAAATAGATTATAATGGTGTGGTATGGAAAGTATGGAAAGGATTCTTTTCTTTTATCTCTGAGCCAGGGAAACCTAGAGTGAAGTGGTAAATAATTTTCTAGGAAGTTTTATAGAGAGAGTTTTGTAAAACTCTCCTTTAAGAAGTTTTGTTTAGAACTCCCCTTTATGTTCTATACACCAAAAAGAAAATGCAAAACAAAGGATGTCCTTTGCCCTGAGATATTTTTATTTTTCTCTTTTGAGGACAGGCACATCTTGGCACAAAACTTTATTACAATATATTAAACAAAGACAAGGTTTTGGTTGATGCTAACAATATGTAAACTACCTGAACAAATTGATACATTAAATATTTCTTTGCTTACTTGACTGAAAATGAAAATTAGGATGAATAGTATTGAAGTGCTTTTAAAAATAAAATTTGTGTTATATAACAGCAAAGTCAGATCTGTCAGATAGGAAGCCTTCATTTTTTTATTTATCCAGTGATAGACCTGTTAATGCTTTAGTGCTATGTTGTGTTATCTATAATTTATAACTTTCATGGAAAAATGCATTAATCTGGACCTTTTGATTAGATAATTTCCAAGCTAAGAAGTCTGAAAATATTGCATTTTACTTTTACTTCACTTACCAAATCAATTTATGTGATACGCAGTTACTCACTGGGTATCTTTTAGAAAACCCACTGGAACATGAGGTGGTGGTTAGTTACCTTTAAAAATGTACCTAGATTCATGGTAGCTCAATATTCCCATAATTCATGTTAATAACAACAAAAAAGTATGAATGCATTATCATAAATAGTTTATTACACTTGATTAAGACATTTCCTCACACTGCTTGCTTCTTACAAAATATGTGTGTGTGTGCCCTCATGCACATGTTTGGAGCAGAAATACAAGTTTTATAATGAGAGTTAACAGATTTAAATCACAAATGCCTTTTGAATTTTCAAATTACAACTTGGGAAGCATTCATTTTATGGGATTTTATATTTCATGAGAATCCCATTTTGTTACTAATTCTACATTAATCTTTTATGAGAAGTCAACAGTAGATAATATAGAGATAATTATTTATGGTAAGCTAAAATGACAACAAAACACTCCAACATTAATTCACTTCATTGTAAATTACAAACTCAGATTCTAATAGAATTAACTGAAGGCCAAGTAAAGTAACATAATTTATTGTATAATCCTGTAAATCTATACAAAGGATAATGAGAAGATATGTACTACACTACAATCACGAATTTGAATGTTATTCATAATCACTAAATCTTTGATCTTGTTATATTTATGCAAAATAGATGGCAAAGTAGAAAATAGGTTCTTTCAATAGATGAAAAATGAAGATAAATCAAAAGAACTGAATATGGTTCAAAATTACTCAGTCAAGTAATGAAATAGTAGTCAAAACATAGGCAGATATTTGGATTCCAATTTTAAATTTTCAGAAAAATACTTATGTGTCATAAGCTAATGGCTAAATGTATACTTTTAATTTATTAGAGTCAGGGCACCTGGGTGGCTCAGGTTGAGGGTTAGCCTTTGGCTCAGGTCATGGTCCTGAGGTCTGAGATCAAGTCCTACCTCAGGCTCTCTTTAGGGAGATTGCTTCTCCCTCTGTCTATGTCTCTGACTCTCTCTGTGTTTTTCTCATGAATAAATAAATAAAATCTTTAAATAATAGTAATTTATTAGAGGCATTCCTTCTGCAGTGAGACAAAAATAAATTATTGGAAAGAGTGCCTTCTTTTTGTCTTTTCTATTTCCCCACGCATATGATAGTCACATAGAAATAATCTAAGCAGGGAAAAAATACTTAAGTTTAGAGGCTTATATGAAATAGATAATTTTCTATAGATAAAAATAATCCAAAACTTCAGCTTTCTAATTATTTTTAGATAATTACTCGAGTTTCATTAGCAGATCTACATTATGCCAAATGTAACCTGTTTTTGAGGCTGGCATCTTACAATATTTCATGATCTTTATGAACAATAATAATAAAATGTCACTCATTTCAATGTACCATCACCACTGTAAACTACGAAGAAGACAGAAATGGGATTACTCACATCAGTCTTGAGAAAAATAAGACTTAGAAAGTTTAGGGAAATCTATCATTCACTGAATGACTACTTGTGCCATGTGATACAGTAAGTATTACATAGACCTGAACTCATTTAAATCTTTCTCAAAGGCCTGTGAGGTTTGGTATGATTTCTATTTTGGAGAGAGGGGAAATTAACCATGGCAATGTAGATTAAGTTATTCAAAGTTAACAGAGCTAGAAGGAGGATCTGTCCACCTGCAAATTCAGGTCTCTTTCTCATACAAGTATCTTTAAACCTGGCCCCCTGGTTGGAAAGATTCCCTAGGTTCTGGATGAGTTAAGACAGCCTGGTTCTTGAGTTCTGGTCCCAACAAGACATACTTTTCTCTCACCTGTTGTACTTGTAGGAGTTTTATGTTTTAAACAAAGTTCTAAATCCCATGGAAGATAAACCACCAAGCGTAAACTGTAATGTTGAACTACAGACAGGTTGACAATGGTGTGTGTCCATGTAGGTTCATCGATTGTAGGACAGGGGTTCTGTGGTGGGGGAAGTTGTCCACATGGGAGGCAGCAGTGGGGGGTAATACAGGGAATCTCTGTACCTTCTGCTCAAGTTTTATCATGAACTTAAAACTGTTCAAAAAATAAAGTCTCTATTTCAAAAGCTTTCAAGCGGTTTTAAAATACTCATCCTCAAAAATGGTGCCTCCTTGGACAACAACACTCAAGACTTCATGATATAGGAGAAAGTGAGAGCTAAAGCCCATTCTTGATCTCTCGCCTCCCTATCTGTGTCCAACTAAAACATAACATCAGCAGAATAATGCCTCCACGCCAGGTTGGTTCCTTTTCTGTCCTTGTGATTTACCCCACAAAATGATACCACAAACAAATCGGTTTTATATCTCTCTCTCAGTATTTCAAACACTTTACCTACAATAAATGTATATTTTGCTATTTTAAACCTTTTCTCCCAAGTTCAGTTTAAGATGAGGAAATAGGAACACATTCTTCTTATATGTGATAATAATTTTAAAATTTGCCATTCTCATCAGTGTCCCTTTCCTTAACCTGACCTAGTTGATTCTATTTCCCTGTCTTTTCATGATTTTCACTGCTGTGCTATATGCTTTCATCAAAGTCTTCATAATTCTCTTAAATGTTGGGGCACGGGGTAGTACAGAGAGTTCTAATAAGCAGCAATGCATAAGAAGTAAGAAGATTGTTTCTTACCTTTCCTAGACTTTTAGTATTTCACTGGGAGAACTTAATAGCAGAAATTCTGGGACTCTCCATAGTGATCATAAGTTCCCCCAGAATCCCTGTTTTTCCTCTATTATACCCGCAGGTAGAAATTTATATATATGTGTTTCATTTGGAGACTTCAGAAATTACTTAAATGTCATGCGTGCAGACTTCATTTAACTTTGTTAGAAGAGGATCTGATATCATAGGAATGCTGCAAACTTTGTGTTTGTTTTGTTTTGTTTAAAGATTTTTATTTATTTATTCATGAGACACCCAGAGAATTTCAAATCTAAGAGACTGATGTGGGACTGGATCCCAGCCAGGATCACTCCCTGAGCTGAAGGTAGATGCTCAACCACTGAGCCACGCAGGTACGTGTCCCAGAATGCTGCAGACTTTGAAAGTAGGGAAAACAAGGATGGATCCTGTCCCCATCATTTAATCGCAATTTATTATAACTCTCCAGCCTCAGCTCCATCATCTGACAAATTGTTCAGACAGTTCAGGAATGAGTTTTTTTCTCCAGAAATCTCCACGTATCTTGGTCACAATTAGAGATACACTTACTCTACAGTACATCAGCCATGATATCTACCTCTTGAGACAATTCTAATAATAATGGTTACTTGCTCACCTGCTCCGGCTACTATCTACTCAAAAAGAATACAACAAAGAGTATTTTTAGAGAAATTGAAACAATAATTTTGGAATTCACATCTTGGATAAAACTCCTAGTATTTAAATAAATAAGTCCACTAATCATTAGTGTTTCAATTTCTTCCATGTACCAAATTTTGACTTATATCTTTTAAAGTAACTTTGATAATTAACTGAGATAAAATGTGAAAACAATTTATATAAGCTATCAGAAACAGAAGTTATAAAAAGTACCATATATGAAATTAGATAGACCAGGATAAAATAAAAGTTACACAAATAATTAAATAATTTCAAAATTTTCATGTCCATCTGAATGTATGAGCATTTGTATAATTACATAAATGCGTGTATATTCCATGAGAAACTTTGTCTAAGAATATACCCAAGCCAATGCACAGATATTTAATATAAATCTCATTACATTAAATTGGCATCATCTCGAATACTGACGATCCTATTTTAAAAAGATTGAAGTGTTGTTGAGTAAATGATACATTTTTAACGCTGAGTATGAAAATTTTAGTCTTAGTTTAGAAGATGAAATCACTGTGAACATTTATATTGACAAGTGGTTGTAGCATGTCTTTAGGAATGATCTCTTTGAAATGCAAGTGACTCCAAGGAGCACGGCTATTATGCTGGAAGGAGAAGATAAATAGAGGAGCACTGATAATATTATTAGCGCCTATCATTACAGTCTTTTTGTGAACATAAATCTTAATCTTTATTGCATCTATTAACATACTTTTGCTGGGACATTAATATCTCTTCTGGTCTTGGGTAAATCAATGAATCTTTATGTTATGTTATGTTAATATTGCATAAGTGATAAATATATTTTAGGAGTCTAAGGTACACATCAAAACTATACCTGCTAACAGTCACCATCTGAAAAAGTATTATAGCTACTGTAAACTATTTGTCATAAGTTCTCCTACACATTATACCTAATCCATCAACAAATGCTCTTAGGTCCACCTTCAAAATATGTCCAGCATCTTGACTATCTCTGAAATCTTCCCAGCTACTATCTGGTAAAGCACAATCATTTCTCCACTTGGTCATTTCAGTAACTGCTGATTGGAGGGAAGTAACCCCTCCATTAAGGGCCAATTCTCTACCCAACTGAGTGACCCTTTGAAAATATTGCTTGGATTATGTCATTCCCCTCTAATACTTGGTTTAAAATCTCATTCCATTGAACTGTGAAGTCTCGGCAGTAACCTACAGAACTTGAGGATTTGATCCTGTTCCCCACTCTGCATCTGGCAACCTGTCTTCCTCCCTCCCTCACTCTTGCCCTTCATTTCTCTGTCTCTCCCCCCTGCCCCGCGTCCCCCCTTCACACACACACTATGACCTGGTCACTCAGGTCTCAGAGCTTTATGTGCTAAATACTCTCTGCTTGAATACTTTTCCTGGAATATGCATGTGGTTCACCTCTCTTAGGTCACTGTGGAACCTTCATCATATTAGAGAAAACATTCCCATTTCGGCAGTTTCACCTTACCCCACACTCCAGTTCTTTTTTAAAATCCTTCTTTATTTTTCTCTATTGCCTCAATTTCATGGACATAATACACACACAAACACATGAATATGAGTGTGTCTGTGTGTTTATCTGTATGTATATACATATAGGCCTATGTTAACTTAAATAGCTATAATATTTGTGTGTATTTCTGGCCTTCCCTTGTTTTAATTTTTATAATACAGGAAATGTCTGATTAGCCTTTAAGAGCCAAGGATCAGATGAAAAACTTGGAACTTTGGAAGAATGTGTGTTCAAACAGAGACAATTTGTCTCACTACAACTATCTCTATGTGCCTAAAGACCCTCTAAACTGGAAGATAATGAAAAATGACAAATTGCAGGGGAAATAGAAGGGAGTTGGTGGGAAGAGGCCTTGCACCCAGCTATCCTTCCAGGTCCAGTCTCAAATCTAAGGTGTGAGAATCTATTTATTTGGGGCAATTGTCTATTGAAGGTATCCGATTCCGGCTCTGTTTGGGAAAACACTCCTCATTATTCACAAGTGAAAAGACATTACTACTTAGTCTCCCAGAAACTTAAAATCGAAATCATGGGAATTGGAATAAATAGAGAAGGGTCCAAAATTGGCAGAGCTTACCTGGGAAAGGTTGAAAGACAATGACCTGAGTGAGTTTTCCTGAGCTATTAGGAAAAGTTTTCCACTAGCAGTCAAAATGGAGTTCCAAATAAGAACCAAAGAATGTTGGGATCCCTGGGTGGCACAGCGGTTTAGCGCCTGCCTTTGGCCCAGGGCGCGATCCTGGAGACCCGGGATCGAATCCCACGTCGGGCTCCCGGTGCATGGAGCCTGCTTCTCCCTCTGCCTGTGTCTCTGCCTTTCTCTCTCTCTCTCTGTGACTATCATAAATAAATAAAAATTAAAAAAAAAAAGAACCAAAGAATGTAATGGAAAAACAAAAATAAAGAGATATAGTTCTTATACAGCTAATGTTGGTGGTCTGGTCATAAGTTCCTAGAATCCTGCTTTAGTTGAGAACATATTTGTACATTCTGGAATTATACTTCAATTTTCTTTTATACATAGTAAAAATATGAAATGGAATACAAAATAAAGAAATGAAATATGTCATAATGAGAAGCACTGTAATAGATTCTTAACCTTTATAGGAGAAAATCCTTAATAAAACATATTAAATAATGTTTATTTTGGCCATCGGTTTAAAAATGCAATTCTAAGTTCATAGAGAACTACTGATATCCTTTCCTAAGAACATGTGCTTGTCAGAAAATTGGAAGAACAGGCTCATTTTCCTTAGCAGCACCACCTCTGTCTCTCTTGCCCCAAGCAGGTGAGGGGGAATAAAAAGGAGAAGCCGGTTCATCTGGTTCATGCAGAAGAAAAGAAAGAAAAAAAAGAAAGAAGAAAGAAAAGAAAGAAAGAAAGAAAAAGAAAGAAAGAAAGAAAGAAAGAAAGAAAGAAAGAAAGAAAGAAAGAAAGAAAGAAAAAAGAAAAGAAAATAATCATTCCTATAGGTTTACTGATCTTGATAACTCAAGTTTGGTCTCATTTGTTCAAAGCTATAGTCTTTGTTCCTTGGTTTCTCTTTACTCCCACTAACTTGGTAAAATTTCCAACCACTTATTGTTGTCATCTCTGTGATCACCTCACATTTTTATTCTCTTTGCCCTCAGCTCCCCATTCCCAAGATGACATCATGAACATTCTCATCACCAGATACCATAATATCCCTGAAGTCACATGCATACCTACCTTAATCACTGCAACTACTCTTTAAAAAATATCCCAAATTCCTTTCTGTTCCTCTCTTTCCATTGGACTTGGCCCACCAATGTACAACTCTATAAACCCAATCAGCTGCAAATCTATGTCTGAATCTTCCTTATGCATGCAGTGGAATGTTCCTGAAGAAACTTGCAGAATCAGCAACCTGACACCACTAATACTTTCATTGCCACCTTGACATGGCCTCACAGGTCACCCTTCACTTCTATCTTTAGAGAAAATTTGGTCTCTGCTCTCTGTAATGTGTGCTAGAGACATTTCCTTCCTTCACTATGAGTGACATATATTCTTCAAAATATTGCATGGGGCATATGTATATAAAACATTTCTCATTGCCATCTGGAATTTCAAATTTCACGAGGCATCCTGTAGTTGTATATGCTAAACCTGGCAACAATACCACTACTCTCTCTTAAAAAGCTGGTGCCATCTCTACTTCATTGAAAAAAAAAAATATTGACATCTATGGAAATGCTGTCCCTGGAATCCCACCCTTAGTATTCCTTCTTCCCTCCCATTTCTAAACAAACAAACAAAAACAAAAACTTTTTTAAAAATCAAATATTCTGTAATCAAAGGGTGATAACATACCATAAATTCAAGTTCCTACACCTGTGTTTTTTTGGTGACCCCTTTTATGCATTAAAACATCTTATTGTGCAGGATCATTCTCCTCAGCCCAGGTATGATTTGCCTCTTCCAAAATAAAACCACACCTGATAAAATAAGAGATTGCAGTTAACACTTCCTCAGTCCTCAGCCATCCTTAGTAGCATGATGCACGCATGCTATGCTGGCACAGCTTTCCTGGGCCCCAGCTACCCTGCTGTCCGTGCAGTGTTCAGACTCCTCCAGGCTGGACATCTGAACCCTCCTCTGCCTTCACAATCTCAACTCTCCCTGTGGTTATTTACCCATCAAGATGGTGATAACACCAAGCTTCAGGTCTCCAGCTCAGCAGGGTCTCCTGAGTTTCAATTTACTTACTCAACAAAAATCTACAAGTAAATGCTTCACAAATACCACAACCAGAAAATGTCCAAATAAAACTCATTTTTCCTTAAAGGTGTTTCTTAAACAATACTCCCCATTGGAACTGAGTCGCTATTGACTTCCCCTCTCTAGAGCACGAGGTAGCCAATGGCTCCCTAGACCCATCCTTCCATGTTGGGCTGTGGGGTTAGAGTGGTAGGAGGCTTTGTAGAGCCTCTTCCCTCTTCCTTTCCCTGGATCTTCCTGGCCAGCTATTTCTTAGGTCCCCACATTCAGTTCAAGTATGAGGTATTTAGTAGACCTTCCCAGACCATTTCATCTAAAGATCCCTTCTCCTGTTTTCTCAATCTCCAATACATACTCTTGTCACGTTACCTCTCTATTTAATAGTCTATCTGAATCCTTCACTGGGCTACTCTTTGGTTTTCCCCTGAATTCCTTGTGATTGCTTCCAGGTGGCACATAAGAAGCAACAAATAAATATTTGTTGAATAATGGAGAAACACATCAATAAATTATGTGTGAGACATTTTAAATGTATTAAGGTATTCTCAAATGTACAGAATTTTATGATGGATTATAAAAATATAAAAATAATTAAGATACTAGAATTATAAATTCTTTTTTTTTTTAATTTTTATTTATTTATGATAGCCACAGAGAGACAGAGAGAGAGAGAGGCAGAGACATAGGCAGAGGGAGAAGCAGGCTCCATGCACCGGGAGCCTGATGTGGGATTCGATCCCGGGTCTCCAGGATCGCGCCCTGGGCCAAAGGCAGGCGCCAAACCGCTGCGCCACCCAGGGATCCCCAGATACTAGAATTATATATCTGTATGATATATAATACCTCCTGCCATTAGGCTAATATATGGCACAAATGTTACCAAATGTTACGTACTGTATTCATTCAGATCCTAAATAAAGTCAGTCAATAAACCAAGATGAAGAGTTAAAGAGATCTAATGAGGAAAAAAAATGCATCTATTATAGTAATAATTCTGATTTTTTAATTAAATTTGGGGTATATTTTATTTCATGTGAAGGTAAATAGTCTAGAAGCCAGTGTTTTACTTCTGAGGCACATTTGAAGCTGCTTTTGCAAAGCTCTGCATAAATTTATTATTCTGTGATGGCATCAGTTAATATCACCACCCTAATTATTTATAGCTTATTAATCATTACTGAACAATTAAAAAGATTTAATGGCTCATTTCTCAGTAACTTATCTTTTGCATAAGAACAAGAAAGATTGTTTTCTGTTATATAATAACACATTCTGAAAGAGCTTCATCAAATTCCAGAATAATAAAAGTAGAAATAGTACATAAATTTCATTTCACTCCTATGAATAAAAAAATAATTACTTTAAGATAGGTATTTTTTTATTTGTTAGAATATATACTCTTTTATTCTTCGATTGTCTTTTTTTTTTTTTCTCTCTCTCTTCTTGGCACTCCCTCTCAGGATTCATCAACACCACATACACCCTGAGACACCTTGCTACTGTCTTCAGAGGGAAAAGCGTCAACAATCTAGCAAACAAATAAGATCAGTATTGACAACTGCAAGATCTAAATTACATTTCGTAAGGCCATGTGAATTCTAAAGGATTATGGTAGGCAATGGCTAATATTTTATATGGAGGGAAACAATACCATTAGCGTGATCTCCAGCCTCAGTGAAGACAAGGAGTTGGATTTTCCTGCTTCTATGAAATCTGCCGTAGGTGCTTGCCAACATTGTCAATACGGAAAGAACTTTCTGATCTCTAACAATGGGATGATTTGATTAAGATAGGAATAAAAGATATTATGTTACTTCCTCATACTTAATTCAAATCATCAGGCTGTTTGTTCTGCTTTCCAGAACAAAGAGAACAGCTCTTCTTACTACATCAATCGCATCAAGTACCAGTAGACTGTCACTGACAGTGCCTTGCTTTTTGATCCTTTCAGTTGAATATTGCCCTAAAATTACTCTGTGGCTCTTACCCGAAACTTTTCAATTGCTTAGGCCCTCCTTCGGCTAGAGCTGACATCCATACTCTGCTAGTAGAACCCGATCTCAACCAAGAAAGATAAAAGGAATAGTTTACAGTTTATGCTACTTATATTCATTCATATTTCTTTATTAAATAGACTGTTGGGTACTAATTTTGCAATTACATATCATGCTTCTAAGTAATATGCATGAACCAAGCAATGTGTAATGGGCAAAAGCTGTAAAGATGCCACAAAGCCCTTGACCTGATGAGTCTTACAGTCTTATAGAAAACATGAGTCCTTAACCCAAAATAAAGTCATATGTAATAGGCCCCAATTGATAATGACACTGTTTGAGTACAAAATGTCAACCAGACATAAATCCACTGACTACTTCAGCAGTGTATACTATTAAACAGTGGAATTTATGAAAATGACTGCCTTGTTATAGGAATGAGGCTTAATTCAATGTTTTTGATTAACAACTTTGCTGTCATGTAACCTGTAGTTTGTGTTGTATTTAATATCATTATGTTGCTACATATATTACCACTCTGTATTTAAATTGTGAATTCCTCATAAGCTGTGGTATTTGTTGTATAGCTAGACTTACATGGGAGTAAGGGTATAACCCTGTGACAGTATGCTCTAATCACATAGCAAAAAAATAAATAAAATAGAAATTGGAGTGTTTCATTATAGCATTTTTTAACAAGGCAAAATGTATCCATTATCATTACTTCAACTCTGTCTGCAATTAGCTCTGGTTTATAAAACAACAAAAATAACAACATAAACATTCCATATTTTTGTGTTTTCCCCCCAAAATCTTATAGTGGAAAAAATTTTGTGTAAAGAGAGAAAACTCCTCTAAAAAGAAAAAAATCCTGAATCAAATCAATTGATTTAAAGCAGCAAACATTTAAAAAGAAATAAAGAAATTGGGTTTACAAAATGTCTCCTAATTTTACAAATAAAATCTTTAAGTCCTGGAGAAAAAATACTGGAAATGCTGGAAGGCAGCTCCCATCATAGAAGATAGAAGGAGGTAGGATGTAACAAGGGAAGTTTCCCAGGACTGCTGAGAAAGGACTATCTAGTCACAGTACAAAGAAAAGTTGCTGGGGTGTACACAGTGATGGAATGATTTTTAAATGACACAGTTTTCTGCAATATCACTTCCGAGATGAATGAAGAAGGAAGCCCAATTTTAATAAAAAGGCAGAAACATTTTATAAACAAACAAGAAGACTTCCAAAGAACAGGATGCATTTAATGAAAAATGCAGGCAGGATTATAATTTATCTGAGGTTCTTCATATCTAGAAAATCAACTTCCCATTGGTTTATATTGCTAGGATTGATAAATGACAAGGAAGAGAATATGAAAGCATGTATTTGCCAGAATTCCACATTTGAATAATTGGAAGGTGGGTGTTTTTATCTCTACAGGTGTCTAACCTGGCAAATGCAGTAACACAAGCATGGATTTTCATAGATTCTCCATCAATCCCACTTCTCTATCCTGTGCTTCTGCATCAATTTCTGTAAGCATCGTTGGATCTTCTGAACTTTAAATATCTTGTTCTTTATTTCCCTATATATGTATCCATGGTGCCAACAGCTATTTCAATTAAAAGGCCACGTTGTTAAGACCAACAGGGTTGTTGTAGCTCTTTTGCAGGAAATGATTACAGCACTTTTCATCAGTGCAATCAGTTTCTGCTTTGGCTACTATGTTCCGTTTCTGGTTTTTGTGTATTGACCTATGCCAGCCTGCACAGCTGACCTCATCACTTTGATCCCCTTCACTTGGTGGTAGGCTGGAGCACATTTAAACAATTGGCCCTCCAGAAAAAAATAAAATGTATATGTGTATGTACACATAAGTTTGTGTTATATTTTATCCATGTAAAAATGTATGGCAAGTGACTGGCAATTAATAACAAAATATATGATACTTTTACCATAAATTCCATCTGGGCTTTTGATTTTCACAGAATGCTTTTATTTAGTTCACCAAATGTTTGTATCTTGTGTCGATAGTCAACCAATAGCTTCACTTCAGCCATGGTTTGACAATATTTTATGTGATTTAAAAAGTAATGAGAGATATAACATACTTTTACCTTTACTCTGACTTATCCATCATCAAATTCTTAAGCCCGGATAGACCAAAGATAAAGGCTCAAGTTGTAGCATTTGCCAATTTCTGTTGAATAATTACTTCCATCATGGCCAATTTCATGCTCCCAATGTGGCATTATTGAACACAAAGCTGGGCAGTGACAAATAGTACACGCTTTCTACTACAGAAATAATATGTGTAGATAACTCCAATAGCATTGATAATCAAAAGATGTGGTATAATAATTAGGAAATAATGAGTTTTGGATATTCACCTTTGTTTTGGTATAATTTATTTGTATGCACATTTATAATAGAATTTCTTTCCATTTTATTTTTTTCGTCATGACAAGTGTGCTCCTCCCCACCCCACCTCCTCTCTGTTAACCATCAGCTTGTTCTCTATAGTGAAGAGTCTATTTCTTGGTTTATCTCTCTCTCTCTCTCTCTTTTTTTCCTTTGTTCATTTGTTTTGTTTCATAAGTTCCACATATGAGTGAAATCATATGGTATTTGTCTTTCTCTACCTGGCTTATTTTACTTAGCATTATACTCTACTTCTCTCCACGTCTCTACTTCTATCCTCTATATGTAATAAACAAATAAATATTTTTAAAAGTATGGTACTGGCATAAAAATAGACACATAGATCAATAGGATAGAACAGAAAACTCATAAATAAACAAAACCCACAACTATAGGGCCAATTCATCTCTGACAAAGGAGGAATGAACATCCAATGAGAAAAAACACAGTCTTTTCCAGAAATCATGTTGAAACACCTGGACAGCCACATGCAAAAGAATAAAACTGGACCACTTTCTTTCACCACACACCACATACCACACACCACACTCAAAAATTCAAAATAGATGAAAATCCTAAATGTGAAACCTGAGATCAGAAGAGTCCTTGAGAGAGCATAGGCCATAATCTCTCTGACATCAGCCATAGCAGCATTTTTCTAGATATAACATGATTTTTAATAATGGTTGCACTACCTGAATTGACAGATTCCCATCAACGTAACCACTGTCTCTCATAAGCATATATGAGCTGTCTCCAGCTCACCACTGCTTCACCATTCTTTGAGCTGCACATGCCAGTGCTCAGCCTTGAAATATGTTCCAGCTTCACTCAAAGCTCTAGGTCCATCCTCATCCCTAATTTCTCAAAATTTAGATCACTCCAGCTCTAAATCTCCTAAAATCCAACGGGGCTGCCCCTAGTTACTTCACTATGATTTCCTCCTGCATAATTGATCCACCATGCAACTGGGAAGACATCTGAAATGGGAAATGGGGCTCTAACCCGACTTGAATCTGAGACTCCTCTCTTTCATTAACAGCTATGTGACCTTGAGTAAGAGACTTCTTATTGTTCTGGTTCAATTTCCTCATCTGTAAAATGGAGAAAAAAATAGCAAGCTGATAGAATATTAGTTAGAATTAACATAGGTCTGAGACATGCCCATAGAAGACACTCCATAACAATAAGATGCACCTGCCTCTTTCTTCCTCTGCTCAGATGGAATGACATTCTCTTCAGATCAGAAGAACAGGTCCAAGAGACTTAAGAGGAACCTTTACAGCCAGCTATAGCCTTATGTTTTCAGCCACTGACTGAAATAAGGAGCCTATTTACTCAATATGCTCTAGTTTATTGATGCCTGTACCCCTCGTTGGCCACACATTTCAAGTTTCCGCATTTCTTCTGCATGTCTCTGGACTGGGGCTCCCATACAGCTGTCTTTCCTGGTCCTCTGCCCAGTTAGCATGTGGCTGCGAGCCTTCATGAAGCTGGCTTTGTGCTGGGTCTCAACGGTGCTATATGTCCTAGCCATTGTTCCTGGCTGCCTGGTGTGTGGTACAAATGCTCCCTAACTTTGGCAACACTGAGTTTCTCCATTCACTCTTCCTTGATCTGATCTTTCTCCCATTTCTGTTTCTCCCGTGACTAGGCAACCTTTCCAAATTGGCCATTCCAGCCCTGGTAATATTGAGATTGGGGAATTGCTGGTCGAGGAAATAGATCCAGCAAAGCACCAGGGGGAAGAGGCCAGAAGAACAAGGGTCTGGTTCTGATTTGCCAGTACTAGCTGTGTGACTTTGGAGAAATCAATAGACTGCTCAAAGCCATGGTTTCTTCTATTGAAAATGAGGTATAAGATTTCTCTAGGGTCCCACCAGATCTAACTACTTATGATTTTGTAGTTCTCATTTCACTGTTGCTCTCAGCAACTGCAGTAAACTGGAAATATTGCCTCTCCCAGCCTATTGCTTAAGCAACTCTTAATTGGTAGGAGCAAACTTGGCTGTTCAACTCCGTGTTGCCCATGAGCACATCAACAGCAGAATCAGGTTGAGAGAAACTATGCCTTAAAATTTGAGGAAAGAGGAGCGCCTGGGTGGCTCAATTGGTTAAGCATCTGCCTTCAGCTCAGGTCGTGATCCTGGGGTCCTGGGATGGAGCCCTACCTTTGGTTCCCAGCTCTGCGGAGAGTTTGCTTCTCCCTCTGCCTCTGCTACTCCCCTTGCTTGTGCTCTCTCTTTCTGTCAAATAAATAAAATCATTAAAAAAAAAAAAAAGCCACCTGGGTGGCTAAGCAGTTTAGCATCTGCCTTTGGCTTAGGGTGTGATCCCAGGGTCGTGGGATTGAGTCCCGTATCGGGCTCCCTGCATGGAGCCTGCTTCTCCCTCTGCCTATGTCTCTGCCTCTCTGTGTGTCTCTCATGAATAAATAAATAAATAAATAAATAAATAAATAAATAAATAAATAAATAAAATCTTAAAAAAAGAATTTGAGGAAGGAAATGGCAATATTTTTTCTAATCTTAAAGATGAATGGGTACTTTATTAAATAAATTTTGTTTTTCCAAAGAAGTAGAAAGCAATCTCCTGGATAACAAAAACAAATCAGGAAACATATGAAGATTTGTCAGCTAAAATCTCAACTGGGAAGTTGCAACCAGGCATGGAAGTTGGACTGGTTTTTGTTGAAAACATCATCCTACTGAAGAGGAATTAGTCAACATACTTTTTTTTTTTTTTTAAATTTATTCATGATAGTCATCAGAGAGAGAGAGAGAGAGAGAGAGAGAGAGAGAGGCAGAGACACAGGCAGAGGGAGAAGCAGGCTCCATGCACCGGGAGCCCGACGTGGGACTCGATCCCGGGTCTCCAGGATCACGCCCTGGGCCAAAGGCAGGCGCCAAACCGCTGCACCACCCAGGGATCCCCTAGTCAACATACTTACTGATAATTATAACGATGATAAATTAACAATAATATAAAATTAAATTGATTTTTAAAAGGAAGTTTAACATTCTCCCAAAATCTAAAAGAAAAATAGGTGAAGTAAGCTAGTGAACTATGGACTTTGGCCACCCCTGTCCTTGGTATGTAATTCAGTGAGTCCTATATTTAACTATGGCTTCCTTACTTTGTATGTGTGTTAATGTTGATACTATTGCTCATCCCTCCTGAAATCTTTTTTCTTTGGGATTTTTCATCAACACATTATCCTCTAACTTTTTATGTTATCTCAGGTGCCTCCTTTGGCAGCTGCTTAAATGCCATGGGTTGATTCCTCAAGTTCCACTGTGGGACTCCTCTTTCTTGCTCTCTATTCTTTATTCCTGAGTGAACAAGCCCATTCCAAAAGCTTCAGGGGTCATTAGCAGGCTGATGATTCAATCATACATCATTTGGTTCCAAGGTTCCGCATAATACACATTTTACACACATAAAGAGTACGATTGCATGTGTGTTCTATATGCATATGTGTATGTATGTAAATATATATAACTTACACAAACATTCAATATTTCCACCTTTGGATTCCCCTACACTTTGTCTAAATTAAATTCTCCCAAATCTTCATTTCCTCTAATTCATCCCTGTATCAGTACAGGTGACCCTATGCATCTAGTCACCAACGGCAGAAACTTAAACATTCCTGAACGCTTTCTTGCATATTTTTTCAGTCAGTAACTTGAACTGATCTTTCAAAACTAGATCTGGTTGTCTCCATCCCCATTTTCATTCTTCTAGTCTTACAGTAGGAGTCAGACATGGAAACAGACTGTGGATGCGACTCCCTGGCTTAGGCCTGATTCTCCAGATTTACCCACCCATCCCCCGCCTGGCCCCAACCACAGCCAGAGTGAATGTTCTCCATACATGATTCCATCAAGCCCTCTTACAATTTCCTCGTAAGTCCATACAATATGGACTTACTTATCTGGTCTATATGGGATCTTAGGATTCCTCTATCAAATTTCCACATGCAGTACAATGCTCTGGGAATATGAATCAATTACAATTCCTCAGTGAAGGTCTTTTATACTCTTAAGTATTTGTATAAGCTCTTCCTTCTTTATTTATTTATTTATTTATTTATTTATTTATTTATTTATTCATAGAGATGCAGAGAGAGAGAGAGACAGAGACACAGGCAGAGGGAGAAGCAGGCTCCATGCAGAGAGCCTGACGTGGGACTCGATCCCGGGACTCCAGGATCATGCCCTCGGCTGCAGGCGGCGCTAAACCGCTGCGCCACCGGGGCTGCCCTAAGCTCTTCCTTCTAATTTTATACTTATTCTTCATACTTTTCTCCTCCTATGATTTTTAACTTGTTTTGGCTCAGATACTTGTCGATTTTTCCACAAAACTTCTCTGACCACCTTATGGAGAGGGTTGTACATCCTCCTCACCACTCTTATTGCAGTAATTTCTCTGAGTTACCCCTGCCCATTTAATTGCACCTCTCAGCCTGCTAAAATCCGTAGGAGGAGTCATACTCATATCTTGTCCACAGTTGTATTTCCTATAAATTTGGCACATTTAGTAAGTAAATATACAGAATGTCCATCCAAAGTTGAAATTCAAATAAATGACAATTGGCACATTTAGTAAGTAAATATACAGAATGTCCATCCAAAGTTGAAATTCAAATAAATGACAATCTTTATATGTCCCAATATTAAGAACCATACATTAAAAATGTGTTTGCTATCTATAATTAAAATTTAATGGAATATCTTTGTAATTTATTTGACAGCCTTAATCTCCAGATCTTGAAAATTGTCTACCACATACTAGTTGTTCAATAAATATTCAGTGTTCCAAATTATAACAGAATTATTATAAGATTTCATCCTATTTCTTCAAAAATATCATAATAGACCTTAATATATTCCTTTTTGGAGGGTTAGCAGTGTGTATTCTTACTTTATTTGACAATAAAGTCATTTTAAGACAGTTCATATTATCAGTTTGATTGTGTATATGTCACTTAGCTGTGATCTTAACAATGGAAAATATGCGTACATATAAGCCTTTGCTAGAGAATTCAGAAAACATAGCTTGTGTGCTTTGTTTTGTTTTGTTTGTTTTCTTTTTGCTCATAGGGCAGAGAAGAGCCTGTCTAAACTTGCTGAGGGAAGCTTTCTTTAGGTTTTCATTTCACACATCCACTCCCTGAATATTTCCCTCTATAGCACAGCATCGGTCAGAAGTGCTCTGACTGCTTACAAAGGAGAGAGCAAGAGCCATCTGGTCCTGACCTGGAGGCAGGCTCTTGGGACTACAGCATCATTTCCTAACTTTCCAGTCTGTCACTTTGATGCATGAATCCTAAAATCCCATAAAGACATGCCGTGATTTTCCCTGAATTATTGTAAAGCAAAATGAAAAGGGATTTTCTTTCAGTTATCTGGCTCTAATATTACCTTTGTTATGTTATAATTTGAAGGCCATTCCATAGTGTCTAATTAAAGAAAAATAAAAATACTAAATATGGCAGATAGCCTCCATAGATAATATGAGTAAAGTCAACTAAAATAAACTGGGAAGAGGAGTCTTCTTGTGTATGTACATATGGATTGCATCTTTCCAAGTTTGCATGGCTTATGTTGGTTGGCTTTATTTGTTTCCATCTCAGATGAGCACCAATGTTGATATAAAAGTGGATAGTTAAATTCTTATGAGGTAGCAAAGGGAACGGATTAAGGAAAGCCAAAGGTCTGCCTCTCCATAAAAGCAATGGAATAACTGGGGACGGGGCATGTGAGAATAAACTTTTTTAGAACTCTGGAAATTATCCAAAAGCTTGCAGCAACCAGGGAGAATTCATTCAAGAAAAGTGTCTGTGTCTTGGCAAGAACAGAAAGCTATGTGTCATTTTAACTTACCCTAGTCCTAAGTCCCAATTCCCAGCTTAGCTGTAGCCTTGAAAATGACAGTCCAGATTCCATTACAGGTACAGAAGAAGGCAGAACTGACCTCAACTGCAAAGAATTCTACATATTTATAGTCATTTGTTTTATTTGTATTTAGTCTTTGTGTATTGCCTGCTGGTGGCTGAGTCTAAAAGATTGGCTCAAAAGAGTAGTCTTTGCTTCACCTAACTCAGAACTTATTGAGTGCTGAGTATCTGTCCAAAGCATATATAGGAACATGTTTTAACCACAGCTGCCTGAAGCAATGAATAATAGTTGGAACAAACAATAGACTAAACAAAGAGCTTTTGCAGAAAGATTGGGGAATGAGAGCTTAGGAGAACAGGGCTTTGACAAACTCTAACACATTCTTTGACTCAAGAAGGCTGCACAAATGCGTATGCTGTACATATGCTCAGCAAAGACCTGAGAAGACCCTGAACTCCGGCCTTTGATTGACATTGGAGCTCTACAAAGAGGCAGTGAAGGCTAAAACAGAAGTCTCAGTTGTCTGGCTGAGTGTCAAAGGTGTGCCCTAACCCATACACACACACAGTCCCTCTGTAAAGACAAAGAGAGTTTTTTAGCACTTCCCAAGTCATTCAGTGAATCCGGAATTACTGTGATATCAAACCCAAACAAAGATGTCACAAGAAAAGGAAACTACAGACCAATACCTATTATCTTTATGCATGCAAAAATCCTCAACAAAATACTGGTAAACCAAATCCAGGAGGGAAGGATATTTTTAAAGGATTTCATATATCAAAAGGATTATACACCATTACCAGGTGAAATTTGTCCCAGGGATGAAGTTGGGCTTGACATACAAATACCAATTGTTACAATGCACTATATGACAGAAGGGAGAAAACCAAATATCTGGTCATCTCAACTGATGCAGAAAAATCATTTGACAAAATCCAACACCCTTTCAGGATAAAAGAACTCAAGAAATAGAAACTAAGGCTAGGGATAGTAAAGAACTTCTTTAGCTTGATCAAGGGGATGTATGAAAAACTCCAGGTAACATAGAACTTAATGCTGTAAAAACAAAGTTTTCCTGCTAAAAGTAGGAACAAGACAAGAATGTCTTTTCTCAATGTATCTAGGTAATATTGGACTGAAAATCTTAGGGCAATCAGGCAAGAGAAAGCAATAAAAAGCATCCAGATCAGAAAGAATTAAAAGTATCCCTATTTGAAGATGATATGATATTAAATATAAGAAACTTTGAAGATTCTAACATTAACATCCAAAACAATAAAATAATTAAGAATAAATCCAAGACACACATTGAAAACTACAAAACTTTGTTGAAAGAAATTAAAGATGTAAATAAACGGAGAGTCACCCTGAACTCACAGATCAGAAGACAATATTGCAATGATAACACCAAACCTCAAATTTTTCTACAAATTCATTGTAATCCCTATCAAAATTCCAATGGCATTTTCTGCAGAAATTGACAAACCTATCCTCAAATCCATATGGAACTGCGAAGGACAATGAGTCACCAAGAAACAGAGAAAAAGAAGAATAAAGTTGGAGGGCACACACTTCCGGATTTTAAAACTAACTGAAAAGCCATAGTAGTCAAATGACGTGGTATTGGCATACAACAAATGTTTAGAGCAATGGATTCAAGTCAAGACTACACAAATTAACTTACGTTATGTTCCACTTTTCAACATGAATTTCAAGACTATTAAATGGGGGAAGATTTTTTCCATTAAATTGTGCTATTTCAAACCATACGCAAAAATTAACTCAAAATAGATAAAAAATCTAAATGTAAGAGCTAAGACAATAAACTTTATAAAGCAAACATAGGTGTTCATCTTTGTGACCTTGAATTATGCAACAATTTCTTTAATAGGACACCTAAAACACAAACAACAAAAGAAAAATAGATAAATGGAACACAGCAAAATTAAAATCTTTTGTACCTCAAAGGATACTATCAAGTAAGTTAATAAAAGAGCAGCATGATGGGAGAAAACATCTGGTCCAGTGTCAGACTACATAAACAACTCCTATAACTCATGGAATAAAGCCAGACAACTCAATTTAAAATTAGGCAAAAGACTAGAAAAGATAATTTTCCAAAGAAGATAAGCAAATGGCCAGGTGAATAAAAAGAGGCTCAATATTAGTTATCAGAGAATGTAAATTGAAATCACAAGGAGACACCACTTCATACCCACTCAGATGTTTGTAATAAACAAAATGGAAAGCAACAAGTGTTGGTGAGGATGTAGAGAAATGGAAACCCTTATGTGTTGCTGGTAAGAATGAAAATGGTTCAGTCAAAGTGGGAAATATTTTAGTAGTTTCTCAGAAGTTCAAACATAGAGTTGCTACATCAGCCAGCAATTCCACTCTGGATTTTGTATTAGGAGCTTTGAAAATATATTTTCACGCAAAAACATGTACATTAAGCATCATAGCAGCATTATTTATAACAGCTAAAAAGAGAAAACAACCCAATTGCCCATAAAGGGAGGAATGGATACACAAAATGTGATCCCAACACACTGTTGGGAGACGTAGTCATGTGTAGCTTCCGACCCCTTGCACGGCTTCAGAAAAGTGGCCTTGGATCTGGACCATTTCCTTAATGTGAGATAAAGAGCACTCACAGCTGGTGCTGGGCTTATCTCCTTATGTGGGGATTTCTTTTCCCATTTTGGACTTCCGAGTTCTGCTTAAGCTTTTATGCCATACAGCACCTGGTCAACCCCATTGTTGCATATGTTCCCTGTAGGGAAGGAATGGGGTCCTTCACCTCAGCATTGGGGGTATCTATAGACTATCACCATGCATCAGCTGCAGTACAAATCCTGCTGGCCAGGGCGAACAGACTTGCACTATTGTAGGTGATCTTGTTTCTCCATGCGAGAAAAACATTTTTCCATCCAGTGCCTGTGTGAGTCATGTCTTTCCTGGTGACTCTGACACTTGCAAACCATAGAGTGGCTTAACATCCTGGTACTACTGCTTCTGGTTGAGGACATTGTTGTGCTTTTTGCTATTGTCCACAAGGTAAGACTTCTCCCCTATTGGGGTAATAGGTGTCACTTTGCTCCAATAGTTTGGTGTAGTGAGCAGGGTCACCAGCAAGGTGTATCAGGGCATGGTGGAGGCACAAGGGTTCATCAATCCAGCCAGCTCAGGATGGAATTGGCTCCTGGGGAGTTATTGGGTGACCAAAGTGCTCACCTCCCTCTGGTTATCTAAGAATAAGAAAGATAGAGATAAATCTCCAAGTCAGCAAGAATGAACTGGCGTCATGGAGGAGGGTGGAGATGTGAGAGGTGGGCCTAGAAAGAGTGAGGGAAAGGAAACTAGACCCTGGTTTTTGGCTGCCTTCATGGTCTCACACTACCTGACAGCTCCTACAGCGTCTTTGAGGTCACAGAAGACATCTAAGGGAAGTCAAGGGTGTCCATGAAGGGAGCTCCTTCCAGTCAGTTTGTTTGGAAGTTCCAAGCAAGACTCGTTTTCACTTAGTGCAAAGCCACTGATGGCACTGCTGCAAATGAAACTACTAAAATGAAGTCCTTCTCTGAGGATGAAATATGAAAACTGAGGGACATATATGAGCAGAAGCCAGGGGACGTCCTGTGGCTTCATTGGTACACTTGTTCAATGAAGAGGCATTGTAGACAAACATGTCTGAGGCCCAGTGGTGCAGGCTAGTCAAGCCACAGGGGACTCCACTAGCCACAGCCATTGACCCCCTGTGGCAGTATCCTTTTGACCATGTTGAACAGGACAACCAAAAAGACAGAGACAGAGTAAACCCATGCCACTGCTGATCTGAATTGCAACAAGCATGAGAGTACTCTTGCCAATAAGGGAGACTTCCCTATACTCTCTGGGAAACCATCCATGAGGCCATAGCTGCTCTGCAGGTAAAGTCATGAAAACCTGGCTGTATGAGAGAGCCCCTGGGGATACAGATGATACATTTATGTGGTGGACAGCACTGGAGGCCTGGATGCAGCAGGGGATCCCTAAAAGAAAATCCCATTTTCCTACTCTTGTGCCCTGGAATGACTACGGGGGAAATGGATAAACAGCTCCACTGAACCACACTACTCTATGGTGGAAATGACAAGATTGTCTTAAGCACTGTCATTTCAAGTCATACATGGAAGCCTGGCAATGGGAAGCTACACCAGAAGGGCCAAAAAGAAAATGTGAAGAACGATGGAGTGAAGAAAAAGTATGGGTCAGGGCCAATGTGCAGAGCAACATGGCTCTGGCTATTGAAATGAAATAGATAGAACAGAAGTTGATGGGAATCCCAGAGAAGATCTCTGCCAACATTGTAAAGTTGAAGCAGGTCCCACTTAGTCAGAAGTTAAGTTAGAGTCACAAAGGGACAAGAGGAGGATGGGTGGGACTGAAAAGATCCCCAGTCCTTCAGAGAAACCCTGAGTTCCCTGACCACACTCCAAGGAATGGAGTGCTGGACGTCCAAGGCTCCCCTGCAGAAACAGTGAGTAAGGGTGGGGTCTTGTGGGGAACCGATGGCCCCATACTCCTGTGAAGGTAACAGGGGAAAATGTGGGGACTCAGACTTTGATGAGGCTGTTGGACACAGGTGCTCAAGTGACAATAATCCCAGGCCTCTACAGGATTAGGAAAAGCTGGTGGCAGTGAGAGATTTAAAGGAGAAGCACAAGGATCCATGGCAGACAAGTTTGTACATAACTGTGGATGGGGCTCTTTGGGTCACTGCTGGCATTGGTGATAGTGGTTCCCACAGCTGAGTATGTTATGGGGTATTGACATTTTAGCTGCTTGCAGTACAAGCTTCACCAGAGTCTCAGGGGTATACCCCTCACAAGAAAGTATTAGTTCTGTAATGTGGGGTGCATCACTCTCACTCACCACCCAAATCACCTAAAACCCAACGAGACTTTCAACAAAAGCAGCATTTTCCATTAGCCAGAGGACAACATACTACTTTGGTAATTCAGGGCTTGCAGCAAGCAGGAGGGTTACATGCCCTGTCATCACTGCAAATAGCCCAGAGCCTGGCCAGCAGGCTGACCCCAGGCAACCATTGATAAATGATGAGATGTCACCCTGGCTACTGGGGTACCTGTCATCATTGCCATAACCAGAGTGGTGGCAGACTACCCCATGGGAGACTGGCACAGTTATTTATTTGGTTAGTGTCTTTATCTCAATCTCTTTGTGGGACAAGGATGAGGACCAACGTGTGCTCACATGAAATGACCTGCAAGATCCTTTTGCCGAACTTGTTGCAGAGATAATTTAACTCCCCTGCAATATGCCATGATCTACAACAGACCTGCTTATCTCGAGAAGTACTCATCATCCACTATATTGATGACATTCTCATTGCTAGCCTAAGGAACAAATTGACCAGGCCTTATATTAGCAGGCTGGGCTGTCAACCCTGAAAAAGGACCTGCTTGGCAAGCACAGATGCTGGGAACCAGCAGAGCTGGTAGTCAGAGGAGTATTCCTGATAAAGTTAAAAAGAAGTTTGTCTATAGAAGCCTCCCCCAACAACATAGAGTCTCAGTAGCCAGGAAGACTCACTATTTGGAGACAACATATACCACATATGGGCATTATTTAGTTAAATTTACCTTCAAGGCCAATCACCTTTGAAGAGGACCCCAGCAATAGCAGGTGTTAGAGGTCCTGGAAAATGCAATGGCACAGCCTTCCAACTGGGGTCAGTGGAGCCTGCAAGCACTGTGGGCCTACAATTCTCAATGACAATTATGCATGTGGTCAATGACTGTCACTGCCGTGAGTGGGCTTTTGATCATGGACATGTAAATTACCTGAATTAGCTGCTGGATACACCCCTTTCCATTGGCAGTTCCTAGTCTGTTATAGGGCTCTACTGGAAACAGAGCACATGACCACTGATGCACCATATGTGACCCCAAGCCCTGAGCCGCCTGTCTTCACTTGAATACTTACTAATCCCACTGATAGGAGAGAGCAGGCTCTGCAAAACTCCATCATGAAATAAAAATTATACATTCACGATTGGACCTCACAGGGGCCCTGGGGAATCAGCTAACTCCATGAATAAGTAGCTGCCTTGCTGAAGGGAACTGAATGCCCTCTAACAGGTGCTCTCACTTCTCTCTTTGCTGAGTGGGTCCAGGGCTCGAAGATGTTCCAGCTGACCATATGGCTTGATTCATGAATGGATCCATGAATCTCAAAGATGATGGAGCCCACTAGGCTGCCATAGCCACCTACCCAAGCATGGTCACGTTTTGAATGAGAACAGACTAGGATGCTCGGCCCAATGGACCTAACTCCATGTGGTAGTGACAGCTGTGAAAAATACTCATCAGCAACTTCCTGCTACATGTTTACAGAGTTGTGGCTATTGAAAACAGGCTAGCCATATGGTCCAGTGACTAGAAGATTAATGATTGGACTGTTAAGGCTCCCCTCTGTTGGGATAGAGGCCCTGGCAGCAGCTTGCAAACTAGGAAGGAAATCATTCAAAAGGGAGTGTGAATGGAACCATGAGCTGATCCAGCATGTGCCCCACAAATCATCATGCTTGACGTGGATCTACCACAGATGGGACTTGGATGACCACCTCAGATGCAAGAATGGGCCAAATCATGACAAAAATGGAAGCCAGGGATGCAGCACAGCTGTGGGAATCACACACCATACAACATGGCAAACTGACCACATACCCTGGAGCATAGGCCCCAGTGGTCAAATGGACTCCACTGGATAGCTAGTCCCTAGTCATGGATTACAGTAGTGTCCCACAAGTGTGGGCATATGTGTCAGACATGGGAACACCATGCCACCATGCCGTGTATTATGGCACTGCCCTCACTAGACAAGCTATATAGCCATGCACACTTCCATGGCGTAATCTGAATGGTTCCTGCTCCTTAGACACTCTTCACCCCTAAGCAAATGGGGTGGTAGAATTATGAGCAGGAAAGAACACTGAAAATAAAGTTCATATAAGAGGTCAACATAATTCCCTTCAATTCTGGGAACACATGTGGACACCAAGATTGGTGGTAACATCCAATTAGCTTCAGAAAGCTTCAATCATAGGATGAGAAAGGATAATAGTATAAAATGTTTGAGAAGCATGGGATCTTGTCCCCTCTGCATTTCTGAGTTCCTGGTGGACAATATCAGTGGTGCTCATGGATTCAGATAAAGAGCTATGGAGTTCAGTTGGGGGTGGGACTAGACAAAGCAAGGGAACATCAAAACTAGATCAACCTTGGGAATAATGGAGCATATGAAATGAAGTAAGGGTTTTCTTGCTCTGGGGGCTGTTCATATGGAAGGAATCTGAACAGAGCTCTGTTCCAATCAAGTTAACTATGGAATTGTCTTCAAGGAATTGGAGTTGGAATAGGTGCTAGATAGCCTTCTCTTCTGTGAAGACTGTGCTGCTGACAGGCCTTTCCCACTGCTGTAGGAGGGGCTCTTCCTTCTCTGGTCTGATCCACCCTGTTAGAGCCAGTAGGTAAACATGCCTGATTAGGGATGTGCTAGTCCAAAGCCCAAGCTTGACGTGAACCCTATAGATGAAGCCTTTGCATTTCAAATCCTTAGGACTTTGTTGCTTTTTTTTAAAGATTTATTTATTCATTTGTGTGTATGTGTGAGAGAGAAGTGGCAGCGGGAGAGAGAATCCTCAAGCAGACTCTGTACTGAGCACAAAGCCCACCATAGGACTCAAATCCAGGACCCTCGATCATGACTGGAGCCAAAATCAAGAGACCACCTCTTAACTGAGCTACCCAGGTAACCCAGAACTTGGTTGCTTTTATGGGTGTTATTTCAAGAAGGATTTTTTTTTAATTTCTATTAGGATATCACTGAACAGTAATTCCAATCATGTGTAAGAAAAATGCATAAACTCAGACAGCAATGCCATACAATGACATTTCCCAAATGCAGACATACTGATTTAAAGCCTCCTTTACAATTTCTACATATGGAAAGAGAAGAGAAGAAAATTCACTTCATAACATCGTTTTCTATTATATTTCAATTTATATTTATGTGGGACAAAAAGATAAATTGCAATCCTAAGCCTTTGTCACCATGTTAATTTCCCCATGAGAAAAAATAATTTCCCATGTGTTGTCATTGATATTAACATGCTGAATCTTATCTGTAAAAATGTGCTTTTGTCACAAGGGCAGTCACAGAAAAAAATAGTTGCAGTGCATTATACCCAATAGTCAGACACTGAGTGCCAAAATCCCTGAAATAAATTATTATAAAAGAGGATGAAAACCTCTTACAGGAGTACAAATAAAAATGAGAAAAGTGAAAATTAAAGTAGAAATGTATTTCTCCACGTCTTTCCCAAATGACTTCATTTTTATGTAAATATTCGTATCCCTCTTACTCTTGAGTACTTAAATGTGTAGGTCTTGAAAGATAGCTGAGGAAGGACAGCCTTGGAATAAAGATATGATAACCATTTTTTCCACTAGGCCTGTTATCACAGGCAAAATTACATTTATCTTTTGGTTCAGGAAGCCAGGAATAAAATTCAATGAACTCTTAATGTGTTTATATTTCAGGACTGCATTTCACCTTATGGTGTGCACATACATTCTAAAGTACGACAAGTTAATTAAGCAGATGAACTCCGGGATCTTAGTGCTCTGCTATCATCATCACTAATTTGTTTTGAGGGAGTTTGCAAAATGGGCTTCAGTGCGTAGCTCTGAGCTTGACTCTGCTGCACTCCGAGCCTTCCTAATTTGGGCACAAAATATTCTTTAGAGTTGCCTTTCTCTTGTGTACATGTACTTGTGAGTACTATATTTTAAGGGGGAAATGATCAAATTTGTGGTGTTTGACCCATCTACACAGAGAAAGAGGTGGTCCACTATTACACATTTTATACATTATTGTTTCCTCAGTGTATAGATGGGTGCTGTGTAAAAAATTAAATAACTGTTGACATATTAATGCTAAATGATTAGCGTGGAGAGGGTTGCTATTTATGAGATTACATAATTTCATTTGTAGAGACCTATTCAGTCATTTTAGGTTTCTCTCTGTTATGTAATGGTTTAGAACCAGATTTCATGGCGAAGCTCTAAAGTAGTGTCCAGGAGTGGGGTCGCCAGTTTTCTCTCCTCCTCCGTCTATGGCACATAATCTCCCTCCTATGCAAGGAAAATGGATTTATTTTTGGTCTATTACATATTACCCTCAGCCATCACACATTACCATTAATAGGTGTCTGAGGCACTATTAAGTTTCATTCTAAGGGAATTAATTTTGTTTAATGTAAAAGTTCAATAAATATATTTTAACATTTTAGTTAGAAAATATTACACTAATAAAAATTGTGTTTAATTCTTTTTCGTGTTTGCAGATTGTGTGTGTGTGCATGTGTCTATGCACTGTTTTCCAAAGCCCTAGCCTACTTGGGATAACTGTTAATATTTCTTGTTCTTGCCCTTGGCAAAGGGGCCCCCAGAGCCAATAAAAAGGGGTTTGGGAGCTTGATATTTGAGTCCTGTAAAACGAATACAAGGATTCCTGGGCGTGTAAAGGGTTGATTGCTTCTCTTCCATGGCTGATTTTGATTTCAATTTTGAATTTCCCACTCTGAGCCAGATCGTCCAAACCATCCTTTCTCTCTTCTGCTACTAAGCACTGAGCTGAGGCATCCTTTCTGAGGTGTTGAGCACTGCCTGCCGGGAGTGAATTAGTTCATCCAATGTCTGTGTCTCCAGAGCAATTTGGTGGCCCGTGGAATTTCCCTATTTGTCTAGAATATTCTATTCAGATGGGGCTTTTCTAAAGCAGAGATCTTAAAGCAAGAGATGAGCACTTTTTCCAGAACTTAGTTCCTCATTGGGCAAGCATTCTTCCATGGTGCCACCAAAGGCTGCTTCCCTGCCAGGCTCTGGTGGGAGTGCCTGGTAATGGGGGGACCAGTTGGAAGCATTTGGGTGATGGGACTCCAGAACTTTCTCCTCCAGCATGGCCTCTATTACCAGTTCCATTTTTAAGCCTAAGTGATAGAGGATATTTAACAACAAATCTTAAACAGGTTAAATAAGTTTATGGTCTGCATTTTAAATTAGAAAAACTCAAGAGAGAAAAAAAAAAAAAAAAAGAAAAACTCAAGAGAACCTGACGCTTTGCATAAGGAACAAGTTTCCAGACTGGTTTCGTTGCTATCATACTACATTATACAAAGTTATTTCAAAGGATGTGTCTTACTCCAATTGCACTTCAAACTCACACTTCAAAGGGAGTAAAGATCACAATTTTATATGTGTAAAAAAAAAACTTCAGTAAAAAGAAATATTATTTTTATCTGTTTTAGTATATGTTTTATTATACTCTGAAAATAAACTTAACAGAAACTTGTTTTATTAAATTTTCCCTAAAATAATCCTTAATGAAAAGAAGAGTAAATTCCCTGAAGTGTCTTGTTTATCTCCAGATGATCTGATGGAAGTTACGTTGAAGAAGGAAGAGAGGGAAAGAAAGAAAAACACTTCTAATTATTTTGCAATTTGCTTTAATTTAAATCAGAGCCTAATTTGTTGTCACAACAGATTAAGAGAGGCTGCATAAACAAATGTAATGAATTCAGTGTGTCTCAATGCCAAGGGCTAAACCTGGATTTACTGCGGCCATGCACTATATTCGACTTCAGACTTTTAGAACAAGAAATGTTTTTTAAGGTAATAAACAAATGGTGAATTTAAAAATAAAGCACATCTCAACCTAAACTAGTTGCACAGGTATTCAAGTCAATGCCATAAACAGCACTTTCCCTACATCATTTTTTAAGCAAAAAAATTAAAACTCTTTTATAGTGTAGCATTGATTTGTGCCTAATCTGGAATAGCCCTTTTTATTAATATTGTACTAAACCCCAGGAAATGATGCCATAGGCCACAGATTAGTGCCAAAGTACATATGAAGCCAGTTGATTCTATTTATTAAGACCATATAAGGTCCCTGACCCTGTTGCACGGAGCAAACACAGGGCCAGCTGGCTCACAGGCATTATTTTATACAAACCTGTTTGCTCATATCTGTTTGCAACTTTGCCTTTCATCGGGGTCAGAAGCAATTCAAAAACTGTGTCAGGACCCAGCAGTGGGAGGCAGGATCCTGTTAGCAGAGGGGTGTATGGAGCAAGTGTGCCAATTATCCACCACTACCACCGGGTGCTAACCAAACCCGGGTTTTTTGCAAGTGTGTGTAAAACAGCACCTGGGGCCCATCACATGAGATGAGGTGCCCTCCAAGGATTACATTTTCCCTAGAAAAAAAAATTGGCTGGCTATTCGAATGGAAGCCCTCACTTTGCAAAGACATCAGTAGCAAAAAAAAAAAAAAAATAGCACTTGTAATTCAAAAATGTCTATCATTTCCTACCCCAGCGACATAATAATAAGAGTGAAGACGGGTGCAAATCCACACAAACACAGCTACTACTTTAGCAGCAGCCCCTTCAGATGTGTTTTGAAAACAATCGAACTGGGCATTTGTTTCTTTTTTGGTTTTGTTTCCTTTTTCGACCTCGAAAGAAATCTGCAACCTGATTTTAAATCTCTTCAAAGTTTTCCCACTGTCGTCCTTTACTTCTCTTCTCCAAAATGACAAGGTTATACCACAGGGAACTAGGGTGCACCTGGGGTTTCAAACCAGGTCAGTGGGGCAATTGCTAAAAATGTCACAGAAATTATAATTTGAAAAATAAGCTCTGAAGATTAAGTTTCTATGTGGGGAAGTGGTACTCAGACAGAGGACATCCAGTTGTCACCGCCTGCCTGTGGAATTCATTGCAACTTAGTAGAGCAAGGCTATTTTCATTTTAGAGAGGTGTGTAGATGTCTTTCCCTTGTCCACAAGGGACAGTCTGCTGGCAGACTGGAGGATTCAGCTTTCCCGGCGTTGTCCAGTTTGGTTTTTCACAAAGAACCCTGAGACATCCTGGCCCCTGTGATGGACATTAATAGTAAAGATGCTCTTAAGCTAGTTTGGTGGCAGTTATGGGGTAAGCAGCTTCTCACATGACAAAAGCATTTTCCTGACAGTCTCCAGATGCTGCATATTAGGGACCCACTGTGGTTTTCCTGCTGAAGTCAGCTTTGGCCTAGGCATCTCCCAGCCAGTGATGAGCACAGAGGTGCTCCTACAGTCAGGCCCTTCCTGATCCCCACCACACGGGCCAAGACTCTCTCAGAGCTTTGCTGTGGGTGGGCGTTCCTCCCACCCTGGTTACCGCCTTCTCTGCCTCCTCTTGCAGGTATCAGGACCACTGTGTGGTCTGCAGGCTCTCCCTCCCTCTGCCTTCCCCAATCCCAAAGGTGGGTGTGTTATCGGAGGGGGGTGCACATATCTTCAAAATAAGTGGCTTGACTATTTAATTCCATCATGCCATCTGCTTTTTTTTTTTTTTTTTTTTTGAAGACTCCTACACCCAGTCAGGTCTTCCCTCTGCTTGTGTTTATTTTCGGAGATTCTAAATAGATTCATTCTTCCAACTGTGAACTACCTAGTATTAGAGAAGCCAAACTTAAAACACTTATCATTAAAATATAATCTAGACATGCCTAGAGAAACAATTATTTAACAGTTTTACAAGTGACTTTGATCTCATAAATTTGAGTCTGACTGCGGTTGCCAATTTCAAACACCTTAAGCTACGAGTCACAGCACAGCAGAAGGGTTAGCACTGACCCCATCTTTAACACACCATGACCAGTTTGTCCCATTGGGATTTCATGCAAATTTAGTTCAAATAAGTTTTAGACAGTATCTCCATTGACCCCACTTAAACAGACAATGCATCTCCATTCCAATCGCAGCCTAAGAGAAATGTTTTTTAATTTTCAATTTATTTGCCACCTTTTCCCTATAATAATCCCACATAATTTGACTTTCAACTCTGAATTACTAAAAATCCCCTCTCAGAGGGCCTTATGACCTTCTAAATTTTTGACTTCTTGACTGTTTCCTTTCTTTTTCTTTTCTTCCTTCCTTCCTTCCTTCCTTCCTTCCTTCCTTCCTCCCTTTTTCCCTCTCTCTCCTTTCTTTCTTTCTTTCTTTCTTCTTTCTTTCTTTCTTCCTTCCTTCCTTCCTTCCTTCCTTTCTTCTTTTTTTTTAATTTTTATTTATTTATGATAGGCACACAGTGAGAGAGAGAGAGGCAGAGACATAGGCAGAGGGAGAAGCAGGCTCCATGCACCAGGAGCCCAACGTGGGATTCAATCCCGGGTCTCCAGGATCGCGCCCTGGGCCAAAGGCAGGCGCCAAACCGCTGCGCCACCCAGGGATCCCTCTTTCTTTCTTTCTTTCTTTCTTTCTTTCTTTCTTTCTTTCTTTCTTTCTTTCTTTCTTTCTTTTCTTTCTTTCTTTCTTTTCTTTCTTCTTTCTTTCTTTCTTTCTTTCTTTCTTTCTTTTTTCTTTCTTTCTTTCTTTCTTCTTTTCTTTCTTTCTTTCTTCCTTTCTTTCTTTCTTTCTTTCTTTCTTTCTTTCTTTCTTTCTTTCTTTCTTTCTTTTCTTTCTTTCTTTTTCTTTCTTTCCTGAAAACTCAGTATTTCACATTGCTAATTGTTGCTTTCTAAAAACAAACTAGGGGCACCTGGGTGGCTCAGTGGTTAAGCATCTGCCTTTGGCTCAGTGAGTAATCCTGTGGTCCCCACAGGGAGCCTGCTTCTTCCTCTGCCTATGTCTCTGCCTCTCTCTCTGTATCTCTCATGAATAAATAAATAAAATCGTTTAAAAAATAAAAATAAATAAAAAAAATAAAACAGACCAAAACACCAACTCCCCCCCCACACAAATACTCATTCCCCAGGAGCCCATGTAATGTCTCTGCATCCTTGTTCAGTTTATACCAACCTCATCCCCAAATAGAGGCCTTGCCTATGGTTCTATCCCTTCTCTCTTCTCTCTTCCTTGCTCGTTAACATTTTACCCATTGCCAAGAATTGAGTTAACACTCGGCTTTCCACCACGTTTGCAAGTTGCAGTGGTGCCATGATAACTTCCTCTGGTCAGTCGCAGTGAGATCAGCTGCCAGTAAGTCCAATTTAAAGTTTTTAAAAAAGAAATGTTCACATTAATGTCACAAGGGCCTATATTCCACAATCTCTGGCTCTATCCAAAAGCAAACAATGGCAACAGATTTTCAAAAATAATAATAATTGAATGAATGCAAATTTGATTATTTTTCTCATTTTTTGTCCTAGCCCCTACACTCTAATTAGCTACATACAAGAATTCAGTCTAAATTTCCCTTCATGAAGAGCCTCTTATCTATCTCATTGTTATAAACCAAATTTCAACTATAATTAGTTCTATTTCTTCTGACATTCCATGAATTTCACAGTAGCTATTCATTTATTTAACTAACACTTAATCTTATTTATTCAGCCAATGTTGAGTCTCAACTCCATGCTTTGAGCAAGTAGCAGATATGTTCTCTGAATTCATGGAGCTTATAGTCTAACAGAGACAGAAACAGGACTAAATAAATATGTAATATCAATTTTGATAAATTTTTGAAGAACAAGAACAGAAATTAAATATGAGGAGTCATGATTAGAATAAATATCCACAAAATTGTTCCCTGAGGAAAAAAAAATTAAGTTGAGACCTGAAGAATGAGATTTCATAAAATATATATAATACCCAGATGCATCTATAAATATATATATTTATATTTATATATATCTTCTTTTCCTTCAGAAACTGGCCTTCCATTGGTCCATATCAATTAGCAAATATAAAACATTACTGTAGATTAGAATATAGATACAAACAACCCACCAGCCTCTCCATCTGCTCACACATGCCTCCCTCCAACATGACAGAAGGAGGGTTTTTGGTAATTAATTGGAAAGCAAGAGATGGAAAGGCAGGAGGGTATTGTTTGGCACCTTTTCCCACTGCAGTCCTGTCACCTAACTCCTGAGACCACCACCACTCATCAGCAGGAGCAGGAATTCTTCCAACAGCTCACAAGAGCTCCCTTTCTACCTCCTGCTCATCCAGAAGACCCTCTTGCTCATCTTCATCCTCTTTATTCCAATAGCTCCCTTCTCTGCTATTTTGTTGTTAGCATTAGGATGGATGTGCCTTTTATGTGGTTCTATTATGAGCACTTCAGGCTGTAAGCTTACAGTGGGAAGTGACGCTGGAGGCATACACACCTCTCTCTCACAGAAGGACAGCCAGGAAGGCTTGGATGGACTAATCGGTCATTCCTCCCTCCTTTGATTGGTAAAGAAGGAGGCCTAGAAATTTGTCATACCTTAAAATCAAGTAACACATCTAGATCATGCAAATCTGGCCTGAAACCCATGTCTCTTTACTTTATATGTAAGATGACCTTGTACACTGGCTGCCTGAGATAGTTCTGGATTATGAATAATCCTAATGGAAACAGGTTTATGCCTATTGACCATGAGAAATCATGACTAAAAACACCTTCACCTCCATGAGTCCCACTTTGGAGCATATATAATATGCTCCCTCTACATGGAATCTATTAATTTTTCTGTTGTGCCACACATGGATTTTATGATTCTGAGTAAAGTTTGTGTTTATGTCTATGTTTCTTTTTTTTCAAATGGAGCATACTGTTACATAAAAGAAATGGTGCGATTTTTTTAAGTTCCAAAATGTGTGATTTTTCTTATGTGGAGAAGAAACTCTCAGAATGAACCCATCCAGATATCTAAGCTTTCCACCCAGCAATACTGTTACTATCTGTTATTTTTTTAAGAGGGCCACGATCATGGGACTCGATCTCGGATCTCCAGGATCAGGCCCTGGGCCAAAGGGGGCACTAAACCGCTGAGCCACCTGGGCTGCCCTTTAAGTTGTATTTAAAACACGTGCACACACACACACACACACAAACACAGAAAAGGAAATGAGAATAAAACAAAAAAGAAACACTACAGAAATCGTTTACACACAAATGAAGGCATAATGGAGGAAATGAAAAACAAAAACAAAAAAAAACTTTAAAGCTGTTATATGAGACAAAGAAAAAGCCATTCCATATCAATAAGAGGGTTGATTTCTTTATCCTATAACTCCAGATCTCCAAGTCCCTGGGTTCGGTTGCCAGTAGGTCATTATGTCCTTTGCTGATGCCATGTCTCCCTGGTTTTTCAGGTTCTTTGAAGCCTCGAATTTGCAATTAACAGGCAGTTCTCCAGTCTTTGCTAGCTGACTTTTTGAAAACGTACCTTCCAACAGCCCAGCCTGGGATTCTGAGGCTTTCTCAAGCCTTCTGTGGGAATGTCAACTTCATGTGACACAATTCTTACTCTTGTATGCCTTCTCTTCAGCTTGCCATGCATTACTCCTGTGTCTTTGTGCAGGACTAATGCACAAGCTTCTGGTCTCTCCTTGGTTCCCAAACTGAGCTGGCTTTCTGGGATGCTTACCAGCCACCTGAAAAAGCTTGCTGCCACTTCTGTCAGGAGCTGGAACAGGCAGCTGGAACCCAGGTGTGTGCAGAGTACGGTGTGTGGGTCAGCTGCTCAGCGCTGGAGTGCAGGGTTGGGCGGGGCGGGGAGGGATGCAAGGGCAAGTCATCACTAGAGGATAAGGGACAGGATCCTTCTTGGAGCACTGAGCAGGACCCAGGTCATGTTAGCACCCTGTAGAGCCTGTCTGTGGTTCTCCCAACCTCTCTTGCCCCGTGTGATATAGCTCACTTCTCAGGACTGAAAATAGGGTGAGAGGGAGGTAGCTCTCTTTGGCAGTGTTCCTGCAGCTGAGGAAGCCCTGCACTCACCCATATGCTCTGCATCCACCATCCAAGAGAAGGCCCCTGGGCACTGAGC
Organism: Canis lupus dingo; assembly: GCF_003254725.2. NCBI lineage: Eukaryota > Metazoa > Chordata > Mammalia > Carnivora > Canidae > Canis > Canis lupus. Next base: position 54,377,179 of record NC_064264.1, on the reverse strand, counting down.
TGCTCTGTAGGTAAAAGTCAAACTGCCGCCATCGTAACCACTCCAGTAACCCCAAACTCCTATTTGTTTTGCTCTGACAGTGTATTGGGTCTTCTCTGTTAAAAGCCTGGAGTTCCAAATAGGCTGGTCCCTTGGTGACGGTCTGAGACAGCACCCTCCAAGCTCCTGGACCTCACATAAGAGGGGCTGGAGCTAGTGCTCAGGCCACTGCAGAGACCGTAGCAGGGATCCAGTTCTAATGCCTATCACCCCACACATGGGAATCCGACTTCTCCCAGGTCCCTTGGTATCTGGTGCTCCATCTCAGAGTTCTCACAAAGGCGCTTTTGTCCATGGGTGGATGCCAAGTTGTTGCTGCTGGAGGTGTATATTGGGAGAAATGCCTGAGCCAGCCATGTTCCTGGTGTCGTTCTGCCCAAGAGAATGATCTTGACACATCAAATTCATCATCAACAAACCCTCAGTCTGAGTATACTGGGGTGAAGGCTATATCCTGCTTAAGGCCTGGAAGCATCATTTTCAGGTCAAAGGAGCCAACAAACTATAAATTTAATATCCTAAGGTTAAGAAAAACTATGAAACAGTTAGAAATAAGGCAAAAGGATAACCTGTCATTTCAGTGTAGCCCTGGAGCATTACCTAATGGAAGCACCCTGGGGGTATTTAATTCCCCAAGGGAATGAACTTCTGTTTGCTTTAGTATATGCTATGGATTAGGGCCAGGATTGGGCAACGCCGAATATTAACTTAGATATTTTTCCTGAATTTCTGTCTGAGAAGATGGATAATGACAAAGGGTATGGGTTTGTAGTGGTGTATTTATTAGTCTTTGTATCTAACATGTAATCTTTTTCCAGCATTCTTTCTTATTCAATCCCTTGAATGTCTTTTCAACCAGGTTTATCATCCTGCTGATGCCTTCAACAAGAAGTTAAACACTTTGACAAAGGCTACCTAAGTGTTTTTAAGAGTCATCATTTTAACTTTTGTAAATTGTATTTGGAAATTATTATGTATTCTTCTACTTAGTCTCCATGGATAACTCTCTAGGGTTAAAGAAAACTTACTGATTAAAAAGGCAAACACAAAAAGGCATCTATGCAATGTATCATATAAAGAGCATCTAAGTATACTTTTTCCTTGCATTTTTATTTTATTATTCATCTTTACATAGTCTCTGTGTTTTGCTGGACTTTTTTGTTAGCCCTCCGTTAAATGTTGGTCACACTACAAATTAATCCATTTATTAAACTCTTCAGTGCTGGAGAAACTCATTTATACTTATACCATCATTCTTTGTCACCTTTGACTAATTTGGAACAGAAATCTGAGTATGAAGGAAATATTGCATTTATAGATTAACTTCTTCATCCTGTGTAGCCAACCTCTGATCTACAGTACAAAGCAGCAAATTGGAAGTAATGATCACTTTCAATTTTTCAATTAAGTTCTAAACTCCAAAATAGTAATTTAGTTTTCCTCCCACAGTTACAAAAGTACCTGGCAAAACTGAAAGAGTAAATACTATAAAGGAAATAGAAATGAACCACCATATTACTTTACACTTTGGTCATGCATCAAAATTATGCTGATATGATATTTGATTTGAAGACATTACCTTTATTAATAACAAGCAGACAAGCAAAACAAAGCTTAAAAAGTGTTCAAGCTGAAATTGCATTTACCAGGTGACAACAATGTGAAAATATGATTCAACAATCATAGGACAGCCTGGGTAGCTCAGTGTTTTAGCACCGGCTTCAGCCCAGGGCATTGACCTGGAGACCTGGGATCGAGTCCCACATCAGGCTCCCTGCATGGAGCCAGCTTCTCCCTCTGCCTGTATCTCTCCATCTCTGTCTCTCTGTTTCTCTAATAAATAAATACAATCTTAAAAAAATCATAAACAGTTTTGTTAAAAATTTACTCTGTATTTTCTAATTTATAAGATAAGACAGGTACAAATTAGAGTTTTTTAAGGTTCTTGGGAACAGTCTAGAACCAAAATATATTTAAGATGCAAGGATGATAGAGAATGGTCTAGATAACAATGCAGCTTTAATTTTAGGTGTTCACTGTCCTGTAGCAATTCATGATGGCAATATTGAAATTGGGATATTTCACTCAAGCTAATGACTTGGGATGGGGGGAGCAGTGATACAAGCACCTTGGTGAATTGGAGGGAAAGGATTTGAAATTAACTCTAATGACACTGGTTGCTTCCCATCCTGACCTGGGTCAGTACTAGGAATAAATGGCTATGTATTAAACAAAGGCATATGGCAGGCCTCCTGTCTCCCATTCCCATCTGTGGAGCCTGTCATCGTTGTGTGAATGCTTTTGTATGGTTCAATGATGGAGCCCATGGACTGTGTGTGTCAAACCTGTACATCTATATTTAACACCCTGCTTGTGCTGTTGGAGATAAACAACAACACCCATCCCTCTCCTTGTAGATCTGTGAGTCAGAAACCTAAGGACAGTAGCTGGGGTTTCACAAGGTCAAATCAAGGTGTCTACAGGACTGTCTCTCTTTCCGGAAAATTCACAGGAGAGTCCACTTCCAAGCTAACTCAGATTGTTGGCAGAATTTAGTTCTGTGGGATGGTAGAACTGAGACTTGCTGACAATTGGACAGGAATTGTTCTCAGCTTCCGGAGGATGCCCACATTTCTTGGCCCATGGCCTCCTTCCTCAGTCTTTAAGCCAGCAATGGGAGGTTGTGTCTGTCTCATGCTTCAAATTTCTCTGAGCTATCTCTCTGTCTACCTGTTTTGTCTTGTGTCTCTGACTGTAGCTGGGGCAATGTTTTTGCTTTTTAAGGGCTCATGTGATTAGACTGGGACCTTATGGATTATCCAGGATAATCCATTTATTTTAAGATCATTTCCTAGTAACTTTAAGTACATCTGCAAAGCCCCTTTAGAATAGTATCTAGATTAGTGTTTGATCAAATAACTGGGTGCTGGGATTGCAGAACATTTAGAATTATGTTAACTTTAAGAATTCTTATTCTAAGAATTAGAATAACTTTAGAATTCTTCCCACTGCAAATTTTAAGCAGTACATTCTACAAAATGTCACCTGATGGGTGAGCTAGCATTTCTCCTTGGCTGGATCTTTGGATAATATCAATTGCATTTGGTAATAATTCATATTATCAAATATGAATTCTGGAACAATTAGCTAGACCATTATTCCTCTTGATCAATTTGCCCTTTGATTGAATTAGATACTGTGTTCCAAAAGCTCCCCTTGGCTATTTCCCTGAGTCTCTGCTTCTCTGTCTCATACATCAAATGCTCATATGCCAAATAGAATGCTATTTATTGTCTTCTTTCTTGTAACACCCTTACTGTAGGCATTAGTCAAAGGGACCATTTCTCTTCTATTTTCTCAAAATCCCTTCTTTAGATGTACCATGAACTTCAAGTTTACAATCTTCCTGTACATTGAAAATCACTGAATTCATTTTCTTACCCTTTCCCTAACTTCTGGTAAACCTCAGTACTACCCTTTTTTCTAGTGTAGCAGGACTCATTAACATGAGATCCTCAAAGGGTCCCTATATGGAAACCTGATAAGATGGGGGAGGGGGGGGGCGGTTGGTATCTTTATTTGCATCAGCCTCTGAGTGAAGTTTAGCATCTTTTAAAATTGAAAATGTGTTTCACACATTACTGTAGTATTAGCAATACCTGTAAGTCTGACACCTTAAAACACAGATATTTCCATATAAGTGATGATTGCAGCAAACTGATAAAAATATCTGTTATAATAGTTACTGCTTTGTGATCAAAGTGATTAAGCCATCACCATAGTACTCCAGTGTAGAGTATATACTATACTCCTGCACTTGACCACAGCTATCATGGCTCTAAACCATCACGGGCCCAGCTGGTCTACCACTAGTGTGTTCTGCATCTGGGAGCTCTTCCATGAAATGGTGTAGAGGCCAACCCTCATATTAGTGACCCAGGCATCTAAGATGCTTTGTGTTATTCTCTTGCCACAATTATCTTTTGAACAATGTATGGAAGGAGGTGGGTCAAAGCACCTGACAGGTTAATATTCATATTCAGGCTGATGAATAACGGTATTCACACAAGATCTCCTTTAAAAATAAAATATAACTTTAAACTGCCTATACTTTAAATGTCAAATCAGTTAATGCATTATATAAGTATACATATTACTGTATTTATGTCTAACATTTTGACAACTGCGTTTCAAGACAAGTGGCTTTCTTTGTAATACTAGATATTAATATGCATTAAACCAATAATCAGAGGAGTGCATAGATTTTTGCCAGACCACCAAATGGCTCCATGGAATAAACCAACCACAGCAACAAAATTGATTAAGAATCCCTACAATAGGGGTGCCTGGGTACCTCAGTGGTTTCAGCATCTGCCTTTGGCTCAGGTCATGATCTCAACATCCTGGGTTCAAGCCCCACATTGGACATCCTGCTCAGCGAGGAGTCTGCTTCTCCTGCTCCCTCTGTGTTCTTGTTCTCTCTCAAATAAATAAATAAAATCTTAAAAAAAGAATCCCTGCAATACTGATGTGTGATATATGTCTAAAAGCAAATACAACAAATTTCTACTACATTCCATCTTTTCTGTTGACTCTTGAGTCATATTGTTCACATCAACACACTTTTGCCTGCTAATCTGTAGCTCCCACTTAATCCCATCATGGCCCTCACCCCACCTCCCACCTCCCCAACTAATTTTGAAGCAAATAGCAGATATAATTTACCAGTTAGTTTTTTAGAATGTATCTATAAGTTATAGAAAATCTCAAAGAAACAGTAACACAATATAATTATCACACCTACGAACATGAAAAACTATTTTTACATCAGATATTAAATGAGGGTTTAGATAATTGTAGATCACATGCAGTTTTAAGAATTATTACAGACATCCAGTTTACCCTTTACCCAGTTACCACCAATAGTCACCTCTCACAGAACTACATACATCACATCAGGATATTGACCCTGACTAGGTCAACATACCATATTCACAACTCCATTAGGGGCCCTTACACTGTCCCCCACCCTCAGTCATATATTCCTTCCCCCATCTCTGCCTTAATCCTGAAAAGTCACTCATCTGTTCACCACTTCCATAATATTGTCATTTCAAGAATGTCACATAAATGTATATCCTGTCATAACCTTTTGGGATGGCCTTTTCTTTTTCTTTTCTTCTTTTCTTTTCTTTTCTTTTCTTTCTTTTCTTTTTTCTTTTCTTTTCTTTTCTTTCTTTTCTTTTCTTTCTTTCTTTCTTTCTTTCTTTTTCTTTTCTTTTCTTTCTTTTCTTTTCTTTCCTTTCTTTTTTTTTCTCTTCTTTCTTTCTTTCTTTCTTTCTTTCTTTCTTTCTTTCTTTCTTTCTTTCTTCTTTCTTTCTTTCTTTCCTTCTTTCTTTTTTACTCAGTATGATTTTCTGTTACTTTATCCAGGGTTTTACATTCATCAATAGCCTATTTCTTTTTACATGCTCCATACTTTCCATCATATGGCTGTACCAGGTTTTTTTTTTTTTTCTGTTTTTTTTTTCCTTTCTCTTTTAGCTTTCATATATTAAAGGATATTTGAGTTGTTTCTAGTTTTAGGCTATAATGAATCAAGCTGCTATAAACATGTCTACAAGTTTTGGTGTAAACAAAAGTCTGTGCTTCTGTAGGGGAAATGTCCAGAAGTACAATTTCTGGGTTGTATGATATTTGCCTTTTTTTTTAACAGTGGATCTGTTTTCCAGGGTTATTGTACTACTTGACATACCCACAAGCCACGGGACATTTCTCACCTTCCCCACCGACATTTGGTGTTGTCATTAATTTTTATTTTAGCCATTCTGATGGCTATTTAATGGTATTTTCATTATGCTTTTCATCTGCATTTATCAAATGGCTAATCATGAGGATAATCATTCATGTGCTTATTTGCCATCTCTGTAGCTTCTTCAGTGAAACATATGTTCACATCTTTGTTTCCACTTGGCTTAACTTTATATTCTCTTAATAGAGTCTTTATCAGAGGAAAATATTTTTTAATCAAGCTCAGTTTAATGATTTCTTTTGCTTTTAGGGATTGTGCCTTTGGTGTTATTTCCACACTTTTTGCCTAACTCTAAATCTTGAAGAATTTTACTTTTGTACACTTTTTGTCAAAAATTGGTTGGCAAATTTCTGTGGATCTGTTTCTGGGTATTCTATTCTATTCTATTCCATTCTATTCTATTGATCTATATGTCTATCCCTCTGCCAATACCACAGTGTTGATTATTATATCTGTACAATAAGCTTTGAAATTGAGTAGACTGTCTCTACTCACTTTATTCTTCCTTTTCAAAGTAGTATCAATCTAGTTCATAATAAGAATGCCTTTCCAGATAAATTTTAGAATAATCATAACTATTTCTATGAAAAATATTACTAGGATTTTGACAAATTGCATTAAAATCACATATAAATTTTGGAGGAATTGACATCGTTATGTTGAATCTTCTGATCCAGGAACATGGCGTACCTCTCCTATTACTTAGATGTTCCAAATTTCTGTCATCTGCATAGTGTAGTTTTCAGCATAGCAGTTCTATACACGTGTGTTGGACTTACACGTAAGTATTCATTGTTTACAGTCATTTAAATAAATGGCACTGTATTTTTAACTTTAGTATAAGGGTGTTCATTGCTAGTATATGGCCATTAAATAGATCTTTTTGTGTTTACCTTTTTAATTGAAAAATAGTTAACACTGTTACGTTAGCTTCAGGTGTACAACACAGTGATTCAACAATTCTCCATGTTATGCTGTGCTCACCACTGGTATAGCCACCATCCATCACCATGCAGCACTATTATAATACTGTTGACTATGTTCCCTGTGCTTGTTTGTAACTTTCATCCCTCTGACTTGTTCATTCCATAACTAAAAGCCTGGACTTCCACTCCCCTTCATTCATTGTGTCCAACACCAGATTCTCTTCCCCTCTGGCAACCACTGGTTTGTTCTATGGATTTATGGATCTGTGATGAATTCGCTTCTTGGTTTTAAAAGTTTATTTGTAGATTCCTTAGATTTTTCTACCAAGGCAATTATGTCATTTGCAAATAGGGACAATTTTATTTTTTTTCCTTTCTAATCCCAATGTATTTTGTTTCCTTTTCTTACCTTACTGTAGCCACTATTTAGAAATTCCAGTACTATATTGAATAAATGTGTTAACAGTGGAATCCTTGAATTGTCTTGATTTTTTTTTTTGGATGGGAGAGGCAGATGTTTCATTATTTTAGCATTAAGCATAATGTTTGCTGTAAGTTTTTTGTAGAATGTCTTTATCAAGCTAAAGAAGTTGCCTTCTACTGTTATTTTTCTGGCAGTTATTATCATGAATAGAATTGAACTTGTCAACTACTTCTTCTGTACCAACTGATATGATCAAATTTTTTTCTCCCCTACATCATATTGATTAATTCTCAAATATTGAATCCACCTTGCTGGTCCACAATATAAATTTGTATGTGATAGTGGTGATGATGGGGTGGAATATTTCCCCTTTCACAAACAGCACACATTTTAAAAGTTTAGAATCACAAGACTTCAGAAAACATTAGATTCTACTGATCCCATCTCATGACATTTTGGATACTCCTTTTCAATAAATTAATAAGAAGAAACACTTAAAACCCCAGTATGAAGATTTAGATGCGGAAAGTATACTGTTCCTTTACTGATATAGTTAAAATAATCATGAACCCAAATATTGATTTAGCCCTTACACATCAGGAGTGAGTATAGAATGCAGTAGTTTTGTGCTATTATAAGAACTGTAAAAGATAGAGAAGGTATTTTTATGCACACTCTGCTTATAAGTACCTTGTAAGATTTTTTAAAAATATTTTGTTTACTTATTTTAGAAAGAGAGATGGAAAGAGAGTGAGAGGAGGAACAGAGAGAGGAACAAGCAGACTCTGCACTCAGTATAGAGCCTGACATGGGGCTCAATCCCAGGGCCCCCAAATCATGACCTGAGCTGAAACCAAGAGTCAGATGCTCAACCACCTGAGCCACCCAGGCACTCTGTAAGTACCTTATATTTTTTGTTGCAGTGTATTTCTTCCTGGCTGGTGAATGGCAAGCAGAAATAAAAGGATAGGGAATGAAGTAAGAATGGTTCATATGATACTATAATAAAGACATATAAATATTTAGGTAAGAAATATGGCTTAACTAATTATGTAAAAATGTTGCTAAGTTGAAGGATTTTGAGCAGGGGTAATGTGATCAAAAGTGTAATTCTGGTATATAATCTATGAAAACTGTTCATAAAGAAAAGAAAACTGTTCATAAAGGATAAGATAATGAGAATGATCAAAGGGCAACCAATGTATGTACAGTACAATGATTGAGAGGATGCAGGAGTACAAGAGTGTTAACTTCAAGACTTCCAAGAAAAGGGATCAATAATTAATACTTCCCTGATCTCTGCTTCTTAAGTGGGTGGTCAACATCAGCCAGATCCTTGGGCTGACTATAAACCATGAAAGACATTTTTCAGTTGGAAAATTTTGCTCATAACATCAGAATACATCAATTATAATAAAAACTCTTCCAGAAGCATTTCCTTGGAGGAATCTGGTTTGGAAGTTATATTGCTACTATTGATTCTGCTACACAGCATTTTCCCTTGACAAACATACTTTTTGAAATATACATCCTTATTATAATGACAATCGGAGTGTTAGAAAAGCTCCTATGTTCTTATATAAATCAAAGAAATTTAAAAGAAAATATCAACATCAACTACAGTCTTCAGTGTGATATCACATTGACAATTACATGTTCATTGCAAATTATTTTTGTTGTTGTTATAGAAGAACGTCTCTTATAGTTTCAGTACTTTTTGCAGACAATAAAACATTTATTTTTTAAAATAGTTTATTTCACATTCCACTAAATACTTTATTGTATATATTTCATCTTACTTTTATCGATTGTATTTTGTGTGTTTATGATTTGTTAAGATATGGTTGTTTTTGTTTTTAATAATGTCAATATTGATGATCCTGTCAAATTGTTGGAAATGTCCTTACTTATAAGTACTTATTATAGCTGCATAATATTAAGCAGCTGATTGTATGAATGCTTTTATTAAATTGACTATTGTTGGACCTGGTATCCAGAATTACATTTGATCCTACCCATTTTTCATGCACGCATCATTATATATTAAGGCAAATCAATAGGTGAGCCATTTGTATGAAACAAAATGAAACTGGGATATGATTAATTGTCAAGTGATCAAACTTGGAAGGGTTGCCTAGAGCAATGTCATTATGTTGAGAGGATTCTGCACTCAAAGAAAAGAATAATGTCATGAGGATGTATTACGGTGGGAGAGATGAAAATATTTGTAAAGAAGTTGGATGTAAAATTTGAGGATTAATTTTGTTTTTAGTTTTTTTGTGTTAATTTGCATGTCAAATTTCTTTTGAAAAATGGCAACCGAGGTTAGTGTTATTGAATATCATAACTGCTGCATACATCTCCAATTAAAATATAATTATCTTGGGAACATATAAAGACTTTTAATTTTTCTTAAATTTACTTTGGAAAAAGAATGTATTCCTATTAAGCATTTTAAAAATTAAATAAGTTAATAGATAACATAAGATGGATTCTCTGGAATTTGGAAAAGACCACCAAAATTAAAATAGAGAAGTAATAAATTGCCTCACAGTAAGTGAAATAACCACACAAATCACATAAGATATATATTTTTTTTCAAATAGGTCTATTCCAAATGTTCTTTTCTGGCCATAAAATAATTATATGAACATCAAGTCATGCTTATGAAAACATCCTAAAATGATCTTAATATATGGGAAATTTATCCTCATTGTTAAATTAAGTTACTGCATACATACTGAATTCTTTGTATTTCCAACATATAATTTTTCACCTCTTTTGAATGATCTAAGAGATCTATTTAAAATTCTAAATTTGTAGCACGTTTTAAAAAGACTAATATTTCGGCCCAAGACCTTTGGCGATTACAATGCAATACATCTGCAAACAGAGTGGATTCTGTTCTACTCTTAAGTCCAAAAATGTGAACTTCAAAAGTTTCCTAGAAGATGTATTGCATTCTAGCATACATATCTGTCATGCATAAGAACTAGTTAACTAATTTGCTTGCTTTGGGGTCATTTATTTCTTAGAAACTCTATATAATTCTTTGAATTCTAACTCATAAAATCTGTTGATGAGATTCAGCTTCAGAGGAATATTTCCTGACTCATAATATTTCAAAAAACACATTTCTGGAAACTTTACTATATTAAATCTGATTAATACAGAGGTCTGGAGCAATCATTACTGAGTTGTCATCAGAGTCTACGGAATATAAATCTAAACAAATGTGTCCAGTATAAAAAGAATGCTTTATTAAAACCACCTTTCTCTAAGGTTCTATTACCTCAATATGTGACTTTGGTGTGTTTAAACAGGGCTTTCCCACATGTCACTGTAACTGGCCACTGCTCGCTTGCATTCCATCAAAACTGACACCGTCAAAAATTGTGAGGGCCCACTTGGAAAACTTCTTGTTCTCTCAGAAAGTACATGCAGTCAAACTGATCAGCCTGGCTCCAGTTTTATTATAAAAGATGAAGCCTGAATATTCCTGTGGCTCAGGCAATTAAAGTTCTTCCAAATGCCTCTGATTGTTTTTCGTTCATATGGCTCTACTGTTTTTCTTTTTCCTTTTAATCCTTCTCTTTTCTCCATTATCACATTCCAAAAGATGAATTCAATTGTTAATGTCCATTCTTTAAGCAAAGTCATCTATTGAACAAAACGAACCCCCCATTTATCCATATTTGTGGTTAGCCTTTTTTGGCTACTTAAAATGCTGACATTTGATCCCCATCTTGCAAAATGCACCAGTTTTTAAAGTGTGTTTCCAAGGGAATGAAAAGCCTGAGCTTCAGAGCCCCACAGATTGTTACATGTGATTTGCTACAGCTCACATTACTACAAGGTGGGAGCAGTGTCAGCAGGAGCAAAATCAACGTTTTATACAACTCATTGTACATAGCAGTCCATGAGCTAATAAAGTCAGTATTAATATGTTGCCACTGTGCATAATAATTCTTAAATATAAGTTTCACGTCCTAAATGGGGCAGTTATAACATACCCAGTTATAATAAACTCTGATTTCACCACTGCTTGTGAAATTCTTAAACTAAGCCAGAATTATATATGTATTTCCAAGACTCTAAGGGGCAGGGAAGGAATGCCCAGTGCTATTTTATTTCAAAACAAGGAAGGCACCATATGCTTTAACCAAATGAAGAGAAGATACAGTTCACCTACCCAGCAGCAGCTGAGAGCAGATTGGGGTTTGTCGAGTAAGCAGTACTAAAATGGGACTACAGCATTAGCCAACTGTCTTTAAGGGAGGGCCATACTTGAATTAAATTGAGCTAATTGTAGGAAAAGATTACACATCTGTATTTGTGTTTTTATCCTGCTTCGTCTAAAGTGTATCAATTATTTTATTGTGAAATAAGACTAAAACTAGACAAAACCATCTTTACAATTGAAATTCTTTCAAATGCATGGAATAAAAAAAAAACAAAAAACAAACTGAAAGTACTGGATATCTCAATTCAACCTAAGACGAAAAACTGTTCTTGTGGTTGAAAAAAAAAAAAAAAGTAGGATTAATAGGTATTACAAAGCGTCTCTTTACTTAAGCACTGGTAATAAAATTAGGAACCCTCTCAACTATTTGAGTACATGTTTTTAAAACACCCAGGTCCTAAATCCACTACAGTTTTCTCGGCTGATTTTTTCAGGAAAGTTTGCTAGTAAAGCACATAAAGCGTCTGTGAACTGCAGCTAGAATGAATTTACTTTTTTTATCTTCCATCAGGCAATCAGAGGTTTCAGGTGTCTGCCCGAGATTTCAAAGGAAAAAGCAATTGTCTTTTGACTTGCCTATACGTTTTGAGTGTGCTTTCCCACATGTTTTCAGCCCACTTTTAGAGGTGGGGATTAAGAATGGATGACGGTGGTTTAACTCAAGTTTTCATTTTAGATTTCTCTTCTCTCCACTGGTGTGGTTTCCCTGTACCTGATTATTATGGAGGGTTTCAACAGAAGTGAAGTTGTTGGAGGTCAATCAATATGAGACAGGGCACCAGGGCAGGCTGGGAAGGCCTTAGAGACTGCTGGGGAAGCCCTGCCTCTCCACCTGAAGGAGTGGTGGGTGCTCTCAGGCAGCTGGGATCCGCTTCTTCCCCCTAAATGCACTATTGATCCTGTGAAACTAGAATACCTCCTCTTGAGGTGCACAGGCCTAGAAATGCTACACTTTCCAAATATGGTGCTGCGCTTGGACATTATGTGACTTCTTAAGGTCAATTACTCTATAACATTTTACACTTATGTATTAACTTCGGAATATGGCAACTAATATATACGTTAAACCACCAAAGCGTTTCACTAAAATTACTTCAAGGAAAATGTTACCTCTTGGAATTCCTGAAAACAGAATCTTCACCAATTCCACGGAGCCCCATTTCCTCCTAAATTCACTTTTACTGTTTTTCTTGTATCTAACATAGCTTTGCCCAACCACATTTAAGTCATACTAATCCCGACACAAACCAAAATCTGTATGTATTATATTCCTACTATCCTTTCAAACAATTTGCAATTGTTACATTTGTGGCCACGTATCACACAGAATTATTTTATATTTTCATCTGTTAAGCCATATATTTTTTTGATGTTATGGGCAGGGAATATTTTCTCCTTTCTTTTCTTTATGATATCTTCTGAAATTATTTATTGTTGAATTTTTTTTTTAATTCTGAGGGAAAAGCATCACAGAAAACTGTTCTTTTTTAGAGTAAATATATCATTTTATCTGTATTGTTTGTATTATATATATTGCAAACTACAAACAGAGTTGAAGTTTTGAAAGAATGATATAAACTTTAATTTTGAAAAAAATTAACACAGTCTTCTTTTATTCTCAGATTAACTAGTGTAGCATTAGGCATCATTTTTGTCATTAATTTATGAAAGCAATTGTGTTCACTTTTTTCTCATTTGTTTTGTTCCAACTCTTTAAGAAAAATCCTAACATACTAAAGAGTTTGATTCACCACCAAATGTAACAACCATTACCATTTTCATCTGTTTTTTGTATTATCTATTTGTCCATCTGTGTATGAACACAACCCTGTGAAAATAAACTAAAATTATCAGACACTTCATCTTTAAGCATCTGAGCTTGTCAACCCTATAACTAAGGATATTTTCTTCTATAATCAAAACACCAGTAGCGCAACTAATGAAATTGGCAACAGTTTCCCAATTATATATAATATTCCATTCATATTCAAATTTTCTTAGTAGTTCCCCAAATATATCTTATAATTCTTTTCGAAAGCATGTATTGATTTAACAACAAGATGATGCTTAATACACATTGCTAAACTGTGGTCTGCATAAGAAGCTTCTGAAGTAAGCAGAGATATCTTCTGATGGAGAGATAATTAAATGATCTGTAATACTGGTTTATCAAACTGTGCTGGGGCTGCCACTAGATCCTATTGTTGCTACCTGAGAGGCCAGAATGTGTCCCACACAGTGCTTTCAGATTGAGGAAGAGATTATCTGGCCCAGAAAGACAAAAAGCCTTCCAGGTCCCAGCTACTCCTCTATGCAAGATTCTGCTTGTTGGTGCTACCCACAAACTGGGGCCTCTCAATGAAAGAGGAATGTTCCAGGCATGTGGGACAAAGCGGCTTCCAAGACTCTTGTTTTGGTGGGATACCCTTGCCTTTGGGAGATGGATTTTCAAAAATAATGTCCTGTGGTTTATCAGATTATGGAGGATCCTCATAGATCATAAATTTTCAATACAAATTTATTAAAAGAATCAATGCTGCTTAAGATTATGTGGTTATTAGCAACCTATTAGTATCAACTATGTATCCATAGTCTTAGAGAGGACTCACAAAGCATTGCATTCCATGGTTGGAAGGGCTAACATGAAAAATTTTAACTTTAACTCCTGTTTCTACTTCAGCTGTCCTTCCCTTTCTGTTTGAAGCTTCTAGACAGTGCATCCCAGAGTATAATTCAGTTTCCTCTAAGACACTCCATCATCTGGTTTTGATGGGTCAAATGTTTAAACCAGTCCCCCCACCAAACAACATGGAAATCATACTGTAGTCTTGCTTTTGCTATAAATATCCTTTGGCAATTCTTTCAGGGAAGACTTGTATGCATTTACATATATATCCACTTTGGTCTCTTATATTAACAGATATATTGAATATGTGCTGGATGGATAAATTTGTGAATCAAAATGTAATTCACAGTTTGGCATTAGTTATGGCATTAAGTGTCTTGATCTCAGAATTTCTGAAGCAGCTTCTGTGACAACCATTCTTATTATTTTATCAACTTCTAATTTCAGTGAATAGAGGCCAATAATTGTTTCTCTTTTAGAATTTAAGAAAATAAGGATATCTTGATTTTTAGAGTAAAGTGCACACCTCATCTTTTTCATAGCTGCCAAAATGTCAGGCTTTATTGCTTCTAAGGTATTTTAAATATGTTCACTGTTTTGCTCTATCTTATTTAAGCATGTAAACACAAGTGCCATTAATCACAAGAGCAGAAAATTAAGTCTATATATAAACTTTAAAAACTAGCATTACAGTAGAAAGATAAATGTAATGTTAGCCACATTCATAAACTTCATGAACTATTTAGATAAATACTGATAAATTATATGCATATATATGTATGCAATTGCAATATTGCATATTTCTAAATAATTTTTAAATACAAAGTTTATATATGTTTTTGAGGGACATTAATTAACTTTCTGGTAGAAGAGTGTTTTGGTAACAGAGGATTAGATTAAAATTTCAGGCTGACCACAGAACGGTAACCTGTCTGCCACAATTGACTTACAGCCTGCCCCAAAGAAAGATTCTTAATGGAGTAAAACTATGTATGAAATTCCACTGCACCAGAGGCAGCCAAGATTACAAATTTTTTAACATACACCCAAATACCAGTTTTAGTTACCCCAAATATTTGGTGACTATCTACTCTGACTAAAACATTATGATTGTTGTAGAAAGACTTTACTGTTTTCCAACTGATTTCTAATGGAGGGTAAATTGAGATTGCCGAGTGTCTGCAGTCCTGTGCTAACCCCATAAGCTACTGCTATCACAATCTGCCAAAAAAACTTAGAATTCTTTTTGTTATCTAAAAAGCCTCTTCTAAAAAAAAATAAATAAATAAAAAATAAAAAGCCTCTTCTACATCCACCACCACTCCCCATTAGAGCTATTTTCATCTCTAGGATCTCTGTAATTGAATAAGGGGTGTAGAAGCTTAAGCAACAACAGCAACCACAATTTACCCTGACAACAATAGCAACACACACACACACACACACACACACACACACACACACACCACACATATATGTGCAAGCTTTCAAGGCTTTCCATTTCCTGCTAGTAATTGACTATTTTTTTTAATTCTAATTAATTTTAAAATAATTATGTTGTTTTCTTCAAGGACAGAGGAATGTATTAAAAAGAAAAATGGGACGGGGCATCTGGGTGGCTCAGTGGGTTAAGCATCTGACTCTTGATTTTGGCTTAGGACATGATCTCAGGGCCATTAGCTGGGCCCCAGCATTGAGCTCTGTGCTCAGCAGGAAATGTGCTTGAGATTCTCTCTCTCCCACTCCCTCTACCCCTCCATCCTAGGCACAGGCTCTCATGCTCTCTGTACCTCTCTCCAAAATAAACAAATAAATCTTTGTTTAAAAAAATGGGAGATAATGTTATATTTGGACACACAAAATCATCAAGGTTATGAGGTATGCAGAAACACACATGTAGGACAAGCTCTCCAGTTTCAAAGAACCCAGAAAACCTAAGAAGGATGTGCATTTGCCTAGAGTAGAGACTATGGTGTTAGAAGGGACACTGCAGATGTGGGCTTCTCGGGGCAGCTGTGTCCCAGGAAGAAGAGAACACAGCATCTGCTTGTGCATCTGCTCAAGCAGCCAAACCTCTGTGTGCAAAATCGCCTCTAACAATAGGAACAGGACTTGGGGTTCTACATGATAAATCTACAAATCGATTTTCAAAAGTCAATATATAAACCAAATGAGGACTACTGCTATTTTTTTATGAACTGCTATTCTCAAAATGCTCTTTTGTAATTGTAAATGCAACACTTTGAATATCTGAGAGCACTTTATTTTTGCCTGTGGACACAAATACACTCATGCACACGCACACACTTCCATATGTATGAATCACAGAACATATATATGTCCACACACATATATAGTCCTAAGATACACTAAATGTGTTGAAAATATTTCATCATTATAAAAATTATCCATGCTTTGCTTTGTAAACTCACCCGTCAATTTTCTAATTATTGATAAGATAGATATAATGGGATTGCTTTTCTTGCAAACATTTTGTAGATGAAATTAAGTGGAAACATACATACTCAGTATTAATCATAGGACACATTCTAGCTACTATGTTCCTTATTATTGAGTCTGTAGAAGACATCATTTTTATGTTGATGGTTTCTGTCCCACTTTGGCTTTCTTCAGGCCAAATCTAAAGTCCCGTTTAAAATACTCCTGAAGTTTTCCTTTCGTTCTGGAAAACAATTCAGTGTGTCTGTGGTCATGAGGGTACATAAGTTTAAAGGAAGCAGCAGAAACTAAGACACAGAAAAGTATGCTGGGGCTCCCGGGTGGCTCAGTGATTACACAGCCGACTCGGCTTCAGTTCAGGTCTGGGCCCAATGTCAGGCTCCGTGCTCAGCGGGAGTCTGCTTCAGGATTCTCCCTCTCCCTCTACCACCCCCTGTCCCCCTTCACTCATTCTCTCTCTCTCTCTCTCTCTCTCTCTCAAATAAATAAATCTTAAAAAAAGACAAATTACACAATGCATATTTTCTAAACCAAGGCAGCTTCTCAGATAAAGTGAAGATTATGATAGTTGTTTAAATATCCCTATTCAGACATGATATTATTCATGAAGCACTGTGAGACTGAGTGATCACTCTTGCGATATAATATGAAGGATAAAAAATCCAACACATTCAGGATACTTTCTAAAAATCTAAATTAAACTCCCAGTTTATAGGAGAGACAGAGAGATAAATTTTATAATGCCATGGTTTCAGAGAAATTCACAATATTATTTTTTTCCTACAAAATAACTGGTTTGATGCTTTCAAGTGATATGACGAGAAAATAAATGAGGGGCACAGGTTGAGATTGGAAAAGGAGACATGAGAACCAAATGCTATAAGTGAAGTTCAATCAAATATTCGTTTTAAAAATGCTATGATGCAAACTCTGGCCTTAAAATATGCTACAAAAAACAGTTGATGGAATGGGATAGGGGATGTGTATGAAACAGTATAAGATGAAACTTTTTAATATGAGATAATAACACCATAATTTTTGGAGGATATTCTTTGAAGATGTAGGCTGAGATATTTAATGAAGAATTGACCAAAAGTTGCTTTCAAAACCACATTGCAATGAGCCATGGAGAGAAAAGTGTGAAATAAATTAACCGGTGATAGACAGACAGAAGGGCATAAAGTCTCTTATATCCTAGAAAACCCTGTGGTTTTGCTCTGAGTGAGTGAGGATACTGTCAGAGGAGATCTGGGATGGGTGGCAGAAAGATCCAAATTCTAAAATGCACACTGATCATGGGTAGAGATGGCCAGAGGACCAGTGCACCAACCAGGAGCTTGGTTAGGGGGCACTCTCCAGCATGAGAGCCATCACTATAGAGTTTTCAAAAGTTGGTCAGATCCCAGATGCATCTTGAAACTAGAATGATGAAGATAGGGCACCTGGGTGGCTCAGTTACACATCTGCCTTTAGCTCAGGTAGTGATCCTGGGGTCCTGGGATCGAACCCCACTTTGGGATCCCTGCTTAATGGGGAGTCTGCTTCTCCCTCTTCCTCTGTCAATGGCTCCCCTGCTTGTACACATTCTCTCTCTCTGTCATATAAGTAAACAAAATAAAAAAAATAATGAGGATGTATTTCCAGATTGCATGCGGGTTTGGCAGAAATGAGGAGTCAGAGCTGACTTCAAATGTTCACATGGGGAACTGGAAGAATTAAGATGCCATTTACTGAGATGGAAAAACTATTGGAAGAGTGGAATCATGAGAGATGACCAGGAACCATTGTCTTAAGCATGCTAAATCTTAAAGTCATGATCAGGTCCTGTTAGTAGCACCCCTTCTATCTCTTGGTGATGCTATGCCCAGATGTCTGTTGCTCAAATTAAGTCACGGTCATGTCATCCTAGGGGACACGGCGGTAGGTATGTTCAGAGAAGGTACTTCAGGCCAAAGGATCAGCTTGTGCACAGGAAAGAGACCAGAAATAGCCTATCACATATAGAGAATGGCAGTTAGTTCTGTATGAATAGACTGATTGCCCTGGGAGAGAAAAGTCAGATGGAAAGGCACATGGTGTCATCTCGAAGGGACCCCTCTTTCCTGGTACCTGGCCATCTATATTCCCAAACCAAATATTTCATATTGATACCTTTTCCAGTACTTGCATAAATCATTCACCAAATTTCTCACCTTTTCCTCAATCCTGGGAGGAGGATGACATCATTTAGCTTCAACTGTGGACATGTTGAGAAGCAGATGGCCCCTCTCCCTGAAGATATACAGACCAGCCATGCCTCTCCTCAGCTCACTCCTCTCAGCTAGGACCTGTGCTTGTGCTTGTAATCTATCCTTAGCATTTATGTTCTCATCGGAAAACGTGGAGAAGATAAAAAGTATGTAAGAAAGGAACTCAGACGTGAGTTTTTTCTCTCCTCATGAGAAAAGCGAAATTGGGGGCATTTGAATGCATTGACCATGCCAAAAAATATGCAGTCATTCTGGTAGAGAAAGATCCACTATTGCATGTAATTGAATTCTGGTAATAACAGTTGTGATTTTGATAACTCCTTCCACCCAAAAGCTCTTTGCCATCATTAGTCAAGATAGAATCTGGAACCTAATGGCCCATTAGGCTCGCCCCCAAATTCAAGGATATTAGCACTGCCTGTTTTGCCAACGCTTCACATACTTTTCAAAAATACTGTTGATTTACTCCTGCTCACAGTGGAAAAACAAACAGGATACCACCTGGGAAGAGTGGAGACCAGAGGAAGTTCTATCTCATTTTCCATTCATGCTTTTTTCATCCATGGCTGATTCCATTCTTAATTTTTTGTGTCAGACAATAAACAATGAAGAAAATCTGAATTTGGTGGCAATATTTCTCCCCTATTATGATGTATATTTATTGTTCCACTTGTTTCAAGAAGTCATTTCTTTCAATTGGTTTAGATTGAAATTCTTTATTCCTATATCCGAGACCACAACTTCCTCCTTGTTAGAGTTTTGGAATATAAATATTTCTTCCTTTAGGTTTATGCTGTTTTCAACACAGAGGCAAAAGTAGCTAGATTTTATCCGTGGAGCTGAGGAGCTAAGATTACTAAGTAGCCCCATTTATATAGCATGGCATATAGATGAGATGAAGGACAAGAAGCCCTTAGAAACTTTTAGCTGAATTGATCAATATCTGTATCTATTCATATCTTCATGCATATATATATGAAGGTCTATATTACCATCTTATGAAGGACTGAAGAAATAAAATATATATGCCATTATTTTAAATGTATTTTCTAAAATGTTCTATTAATAAAATGTTATACATGAGAAAATGAAAACGAAAGCCAACTTGCAGTTGAGCAACATAGCTGATACACAGAAGGTGACTCTGTATCTAATGCCATTTCATATCACTGGACCCAGCATTTGGCTTTACAAGGGATACAGGACACCCTATTTCTTGAGTTCCAAAAGCCTAACCTGAGTTTGGCAAGCATTTTCTGTAAAGGGCCAAATAGTAAATATTTATGGCTTTGCAGGCCATGTGGTCTCTGTCACAGCTACTCAACTCTGCTTTGTAGCAAGAAGCCAGCCATAGACAATATGCAAACGAATTAGCTTGGCTGTGTTCCAGTAAATCTTTATATACTGAAATAGGTAGGTTCTGGATTTGATCCCAGGGTCATAGTCTGTTAATCCCTGACCTAAAACAGACATGTACCACCTCCAATCTTTGGCCCCCTGAACATGCAGAGGATGCTGAAGCCAGAACATGGAAAGAATAGAAAACAATTTCAGGCTTCTCCAGTAGCAGTTTGTCGTGAGAAGAAATCAAACCCACTAAAATATTCTTTGAGATGTCAAATATGTTTTCCCCTAAGCCTCCTTCCTACTAATATTGTGGCATGCCAGAAAATGTAAACTTATTTCTACCTCTTACAGGCCTCTTTGAGTTTCCAAAAGAAAATACTTTATATATTTGTAAATTGTACATAATGTTACAATAGATATATTTATATACATATAATTTTATAGATATATAATTTTTGTGTTAATGTGACTAAGATACTGAGTTGAGCTCAGTTTTCTTGTCCTCACTCCTGAAGCTGTCCCTCATGATGCTTGAGACTGGGTGGACATGTTAGTGGTAAGTTATTTTTTTTTTAAGATTTAATTTATTTATTTATTTATTTATTTATTTATTTATTTATTTGACCGAGAGAGAGAGAGCACAAACAGGGGAGCAGCAGGCAGAGGGAGAGGGAGAAGCAGATTCCCTACTGAGCAGGGAGCCCAACGCAGGGCTCGATCCCAGGATCATGAGCCAAAGGCAGGCACTTAGCCAACTGAGCCATCTAGGCATCCCTATAGGTTATTTTGAAACGGCATGTTCACACCCACACATACATTACCTTTTGACTATGAAGAGTATTAGCACTTTTTTTTGAAGATTTTATTTATTCATTTGAGAGAGAGAGAGCACTAGCATGGAGAGCAGCAGGCAGGGGGAGTAGGGGGCTCCCCACTGAGCAGGGAGCCCATGCAGGGCTCAACCCTGTGACCCTGGGACCATCACCTGAGCCCCGGGCAGGTGCTTAACTGACTGAACCAGCCAGGTGCCCAGCACTAACACTTTCTAATTGAAGTTGATGGTTCATCAACTACAAAACATGTTCATAATAACTTCTGAACACATAGATAGATGGATAGATAGATAGATAGATATAGATATAGAGATAGAGATAGATAGAGATAGAGATAGATATAGATATTTTAAGGAGCTGTGTGACCTTGGGAAATCCACTCAGATTCTCATATATATAGGTGTCTGAATAATAATTAAAGATACTGATATAGTCAAATGTGTATTCTTATAGTAAGTTTTGGCATCAGACATAAATTCTACTACTTATTCACTATGTGACCAGACAAGTTACCCAACATGATGGTTTGTTTCTTCAGCCACAGAACCAGACTCCTAATAGCTAAGTTAGTTTTATCAGTTTCCTACTTGACCTGCTGCGGACCACCAGGATGTGTCAACCTCTATACCTTATAGATCAATGACTGCGGGAGAAGGCAACTCAAATTCTTGAGGAAAATGATGTCTACTTTAAAGCTTTGGATAGAAACACAGGGTAATTGAAAAGAAAAAAAAAAATACCAGGTCTCATTTTCATCCCCTAGCAATACGTAGAAAATATTTTAAAGAGAAAAAAAAAAAGAGCAAAAGTTTGGGGGACAGACATTTATTCTCCAAATAAATGGAGAAGTTTCTTCTAAAGATAGACTCTGATATCCTTTACCTTTGATAGGGTGAAAGAGAAGCAGAGGATTCACACATAGCATAAATACTGAACAGTAACAGGAGAGTATTACATCACCAGCAGCAGCTTCTCAAATGCACTGCCATACTATCAACACAAAATTGGAGGCAGAAAATATTTATATGATATTTTTCTACTGGTTAAAATATGTATGTTTGTTCCAGTTGCCTTTAGAAACAACAATGTAAAATCACTCCCCAAAATAATAAGTATCCAATACGGCACATTAGTAAATGAAAAAAGTGAGCTCATGGCCATAAAAAAAATCATGAATTGTGCTGCCTAGATTTTATAATCCAGTATGATAATCTTTGCTTTATATTTTTCTTAAAAAGCCAATATCTAAGAAGTGACCCCTCCCTGTATGTAATTCTAATGTCAAGTGTAATATCCCATTCTTTGAAATTCAAATGAAGTTTGCTCTAATCCCTTCCACATGCTCTGGCTGATGCGTACCATTCCACCTTCTTCTCCTACCAGTCAAACAGTAAGGAGGTTTCAAGTAGAGGAGAGAGTCTCCTTGTTCCTGGGGCTCTGCATCTATCTGCTTCCATGACCACTGCCCTGCCACTTCACTTGTTCTTCCCATTTAAATCACTCATGGCACTTCAGGGATAGAGCACAGACTCCTATCTTAAATGCAGCAAATGCTACATTAACATTGTATAAGGATTTCCTGAATTTTTATGCTGAGAGATTTTATAATGAGGGTGAATCATCTATTCTCTTTCCAGATTTCTTATTTCCTCATTTCCTGGTCTTCTTACCATGACCTCCTCCTAGAAATTCAGGCTCAGTTTTATTATTGTATATAAAAAAATAACTCTTGGGGCATCTAGATGGCTCAGTCAGCTGAGCATCTGACTCTTGGTTTCTGCTCAGGTCATGATCTCAGGGTCATGAGATGGAGCCCTGAGTTGGGCTCCTCACTCAGCATGAAGTCTGCTTGAGATTCTCTCTCACTCTTTCCCTCTGCCCCATACCACCTCTCTCTTTCTCTTTCTTTCTCAAATAAAATAAATACAATCTTTTTAAAAACTTAACTCTTCCACCTCCCATTAATGCATTCTGTTAAATAATGATGGATCTTTAGACAATCCAGTCTTGATTACACAAAAGAAATGGAACAAGAAGAAGAAGGAGGAGGAGCAGAATGTGAAGAGAGAAAGAAGCTGAAGGAGGAGGAAGAGGGGGAGGAAGGAGAGGAAGGAAAGAGGGAAAAGAAGAAACACAAAGCTTTCATCATTTCAGAATTTATCTTCTCAGTTATCTGAAAAAGCCCAGTGATGACTGCCTTCCTCGCTAGTGTATATGGTGACCCTCCCCGCAGAAGGCATGGACCTCTCCTGTTGGTTAGCGTGTGGGACTTAGTGGTGGAAGGATATGAAAAAGGAATGCTTCTATCTAATCAATCCTACCTTCTTATGCCTCACTACAATTTTCTGGCATGATTTGAGAATGAAGCCAAATCTATCCTTGAAATAGCACCTAGGAGAACAAAGTAGCTGGGGAGAAAGTTTTAAAAGAATGACATTAACAGCAGTTGTCTCGAGACAGGGAAGGCAGGGAGTCTGAATAGTTCAGGGGAGGGTGTTATTTTAAATCCTAAATCTAAATGGTTGTCACCAGTGCCGCCATTCACATGGGACTTGTCAAGAGCTGGCAGTCCAGGCGATGAGAAATCTGTGATATTCAGGAGAGGAAAAAAAAATAAGTAAAAGGACCATAAACAACAGTAACAAACTCTTCTGCTTTTGTGACTTCCTCTTAACACTGGATAAATATATGTATATGTGTATATGTGTGTGTGTGTGTGTGTGTGTGTGCATTTTTTCTCCCCAAGAAAATCCTAGTGTGATTCATCCCATTAATAGTTCTCTGGATGAAATCACTAAACTGGAGCTCAAAATTGTGCCTGCTACTCAGAACTTCAAAGGAAGGGCATGTCACAACTGTCTTGCTTTTTGCCTTTTGTTTTAACCTCACCGTCTAGGTCCAGAATCAGTAACATTAAGAATGGCTAGTGACTCTTCTCCATGTAAAAAATGTTCCACATTATTGATTTAACTGTGTCTTGATGCTTTCTTCTCTAAATACTGGTTGAAAAAAAATATTGATTAAACCTAGAAATGCTTTATTGCAGCCTTCTTCTTAACTGTCAGTGGCATGAGGTTCATGTACATTTAATCGATTTTTTATTCATTCGTGATTGGAAAATCGGTAAATTATTTCATTCAGCTTGAGAGGTACACTCATCACAAAGAAATTTAGTTGAATTGAACTTTGGCCATGAATTTGAAGGGGCATCATATGGCATAATTAAGTAAATACATAAATTTTATTTTATAAGGTGAATATTACCCTATAGGGATATGCCAGGTTCTTGGTTTACATCCAGACTCCAGAATCTTGGCAGAGTCCTCCAGGGCAAATCCTGCCCCTTGTGAGAAATGTAATTACATCTTTAATATATACCTACTACAGACCAGTAGTAGGTATATAAATTTCTTGTGGAATATTCTCTTAGTGATAATTACAGAAAGATCTGGATTCTCTCTCTTTCTCCTTCATTCAACATGGCGTTGACACCATCTTAATGCTTTTATCCACACGAGCAAAGACTGAGTCACCGGATGGAAGTTTAGCAGAGAATGTGCAGCCCAGGAATACGATGCAAGAGACAGTTTTAAGCTGGTTCCTGCTGTAGATCAAGAGGTCATTTCTAGACATGGCCAACCCTTTGACCTATAGGAGTAACTAGTTTATGGAAAGAGAGAAGAAATCTGGAGCACAGTATGTACATCGCATGACCCTCCTGTAAATGTAATGAATCTTCTTTGTTAGTTATTGAAGTGCATCTCCAAAATACAAAATATGTAAGGATAGAAAAGATAATAACTGGGCTTGGAAAACTGAAAAAAGTAGTTTTAGTTTCTTGGCTTAGAAAATCAGACTGTTTTGTCCCTTCCGCATCTGCTAAATTAAAACCTAAATAGCTGTAACCCTGTACCTCATTGTTCTCAGATTGAAAGTGATATTCATATACTTTGCAGTAAAAGGGTAAATGAAACATTATATGGTTTTTAAAGTTGTCATAAATGCTTAATAAAGGCTATGGGGAAACATGATAGTCATTTTTCATAACACGTCTGCTGGTGAGTCAAGAGCAATAACAAAAAGTTCCGTGAAGCCCTTTCTCTTCACAGCTGCATTAAGATGCTTTCCAGTGTCGGGATATGTAAAGTACCTATGACACTTACATAAAAGCAAGAATAAAGGTGTGAAATGGCTTTGCAATGGCTATTTAGCTTTTCTTGCCTTTCCTGTTTGCTGTTTGTCAGCATAGAAGGCCGAGCCAGCCTACTCCTCCGGAGCAGAAATCTTCCCAGCCAAGACCAAGGTCATACATCGCCTTTGTTGTTTTAGTAACTATCACTACATCTTTGATGTCATTCTCTGAGGCTTTTTATGTATTGCTTCTCATGGTTGACAGTGGTCTTGGGTTTGAAATTGTGACTGCATAGAAAGTGATGAACTCTGCACAATAACATGATGGGGTACCGATTTCCGAATACACTGTTCATGCAGTGATGGATCTTTGGTATAAGTTCTGCAGTGTAATTTTGTCCCAAAATATACAATTATGTCTTCTTTTTTAAACATTTATTTATTTGAGAGAGATAGAGACAGAGAGGGAGCAAGAGGGAGGGAGAACACAAACAGGTGGGAGTAGCAAAGGGAGAGAGAGAAGTAGACTCCCCTCTGAGCAGGGAGCCCAACTCCAGGCTCAATCCCAGGACCCTGAGGTCATGACCCTAACCAAAGGCAGATGCTTAACCAACTGAGCCACCCAAGTTCCCTACAATAATGTTTTCTTGAAGTATATTTGGAAACAGCCAAGGGGAGTTTGACTATGCAATGATGAAGATGCTGATTAATGATCATAAGGCTACAACACACAGTAAACTCTTAGCATTTAAAGAAATTTCCCATAGAGTTTTGTGTTTCTTGATGTGTAAATACACAGGACACAATTGCACATAATACTGAAACATGTATGTACCTATAATTATAACACATCCTATATATTTTTCCTTTTACTGTACCAAAGATCAAGACTCATTTAAGAGAAAACAAACAATAAAACAACCACTATGTGTGTTTGCCTTAAATTTCTTCTTTGGGGACGCCTAGGTGGCTCAGGGGTTGAGTGCCTTCGGCTCAGGGTGTGATCCGGGAGCTTCAGGATTGAGTCCCACATTGGGCTCCCTGTAGGGAGCCTGGTTCTCCCTCTGCCTATGTCTCTACCCCTCATTTTGTGTCTCTCATGAATGAATAAATAAAATATTTTTTTAAAGTTATCCTTTGACTTAGTTTCCCCCCGGATCTAATCCCTGGGAGTAATTCTAGTTTGCCCATCCATCTAAGTGGATGGGCTCCTCCACCTTGTGTACCTGGCTTCTTTCTTCTATCGAATTACTTCTTACCCTACTCATTTTTGACAAAAGCTCTCATTTTCCCTCGGTCTCTGCACTCATTTCTAGACTAGCTGAGGTTACAGGCCACCGTTTAGTGGTGGCTCATCTGTAGGATAAGACTCCCAGACTCTAACGTCCTGTCTATATCTTCCTCAAAGATTCCTTCAATGATGACTCCAGCCCACCCAGCTCTGCCCAGTCTTATCCAGAGACAGAAATGTACTGCACCCACTGTAATGGGCAGAGGAACACTAACAAGTGAGAGACCACTATTTACTGACTGATCTAATTTCCTAAAAGGCTGTGTATGTTGTAACCTTATCATTAATCAGGAACTCATCTGCTGTACTCTTTTGAGGCAACTGTATTATTTAGTGACCATGCTCTCCTTCCAAAGGCACTTTTAAATGTAGGAAGAGCCAATCAGTAGTGAAATGGTATTTTACTGAGATCATTATGTTTATTTTTATTTTTTTTAAAGATTGTATTTACTTTTTCATGAAAGACACACAGAGAGAAACAGAGACATACAGAGGGAGAAGCAGGCTCCCTACAGGGAGCCTGATGCCGAGGAACCTGATGTGGGACTCCATCCCCAGATAGGGATCACGCCCTGAGCTTAAGGCAGATAGTCAACCCCTGAGCCACCCAGGCATCCCTCATTATGTTTTTTATGTATAATATTAGTAGATGTATATATTTCCTACTTTTAATAGATTTATTTACACATATTACCTTTTTAAAATTTTGTATCTAATACCTGAGAGCAATATTGAAAAGCCAAAATAATATTAACTTAATAATTGTCATCCAGGAGGTTGCAATCTAGTCGGGCGTACAAAATTAAAAAAAAAACCATAGAGATTAAGGAACAATACAAATGTCAAATGAGACACTTGGATAGTGGGAAGTATCAAAGGAATTGCTAGCACAGGCAATAATATGATCAGAGTATTAGAAGACTTGGAGTCATCTTTCAGATTCTAATTTTATCTGAAAATGTTCCATTCCATTACATGACTTACTATATTGGGCATTTCAGAATAATCACAGAATTTCATTGCTTTATATTACCTAATTCTTATTTGACTTTGATCTGTGATATGTTCACATTCTAACTGGGCTGAATTTTATATAAAAAATAGAATGAAGAATTGTTCCTCCTATTTTTTTTTGTTCCTCCTATTAATTGCATATATTTTAGAAGTATTTACTTGACAAATGTTTATCTTTACAAAAGGGAGACATGTCACTGTTCTGAATTATTTAACCAATGTTGAAAGACAAAATAATCTTTATTTTGTACATAAGTTTCCATCACTCTTTGCAATCATCAAAATTAATACAAACACATTTCACCCAGTGTATAAGCAAGCCCCATAAACAGTATTTAACTATTTATATTCATAAACAGCAATGCATTAGCTTAAGACTAAGTCTAAATTTACATAATAAATTATCAAATGCATATCTGAATTATTAATTTTGTCCACAAATTCTAATTAACAAGGTAATATTACACTGCAATTTTGAAACATAAAGGTGGAAATGATTCATTTATTTAAAAAGGTAAGTTACTGAAATCAAGCACATTCTATGTGCTAGGCACCTTGCTTCATGTGTTGTGCTTAGACCAACAACCAGCAGTAAAGCCATAACTCATTTCAGAGTTTCTGGTCTAGTGGGAATTAACTAACAGTTATATAATTGTTTGGTTCAGCATTCATCAAAAATATCAATCTTGAAAATACTGATGCATCTATATGCATATCAACATATGCATATTATGTATATCATCAAATAAAAATTCAAATATTACATGGACCAATTTGGTACAACTATTTCATAGAACAAGTAATTGCTGTTATCTGAAATTCAAACATATCTGAGATAAATATTGCCAAACATTGGCATGATGCTTATGTTACCCAGTATGATCTTTGTCATTGGTCCGTGGCCATTGAGAGGCTAGAAGTGTGACTGTCCCCACTTAGTGATGATAACACGAAGCCTCCTAAAGGGATTAAACCTTTCTTAAGTCTCCCCACCAATTAGGGGACAGAGTTCACCGCACTCCAACTCCATGTTTAGTCAACTTATTCAGTGTGCCATGATGCTTTTGATGGAGCTCGTCTTCAGGTATCATCTGTGGTTTATTCATTTGTAAGTGAATGGTTTGCTTTTTGAGAAACACTTGGAACTATTACTTTGGGGGAATATTCTTTCCTCCCTCCCACCTCCTATTATTTCCTTCCCTGCCTCTCTCCCTTCTCCAGCTGTTCCACAAATGAACAAGTGCCTGCATTTACATCTGCTGATACTGCTCATCCTACAGTATAGAATTTTGTCTGTAATTCCTGGGTTTTCATATGTGTTATTTGAACTTTTCTTATTAGTTCTTTAAATTTGGGTCTTCTCGGTGCCCTCTAAGTAGGTTATTTGTATCTATTTTAAAAGGTCATTGTTCTCAGCTTGCACCTCTGTGTCTGCTTCTGTGCACTGGTGACTCTGCCCACCCCCCCGCCCCGACCAAGGATCCCTACACCTGAGCTGCATCCCTGCTTACTGTCAGCACTTTTGATAATGGCTGTGCTTATTAAATTTTCTGCACATTCAACTGAATTCTGGGAATTTATGACTATCATGTTTGCTGCTTTATCATCCTTATTTTGCATGCTTCATTTTTTTTAATACTAGCTTTTTTTCCCTGTGAACTTTATTCCTACCTGCTTAGGTAAGGTATTTGCAGCCATATGTTCAGTGGCCATCTCTTGGGGATCCCCTTCCCTTTAGCTCTGCCACGTGGCACATACAGATCTTTTTTAAGATAGTTACAACTATTTCACTGAATAAGCATTTAGGATGTGCTTTTGTTTGTGTCCATTGCATAGGGTAATTATCGTTATTGTTACTCCTTGATTACTGATTTGGTTGCCACAATAAGTAGAAGTGATATATTCACTTGCAAATAATGAACTTATTGAACAAACGTGTGAGATTTGGGTCTCATATAGGGCATGTTATTGATCAGGACAGTCCCAGAAGTAATGGACAGATTGAGGATGAGTTTACAAATATCATGGGGGAATAGGGACTAGTCTTTATTTGTATTAGCCTATAGGTTCATGAGTATTGGGAATTTCATACAACTGGCTCAAATCCTTACAATCACAGAGATCATCTTAACTCTACCTAACACTATATTGAGATGATTTCCACCATTAGGGAATTTGGTTATGTTACCCTGGTCTTTTCATTATACCACTTAGACTATGTGGAAGATGCTGGTCTCTCACTTGATTATGACTAGTGTGTGCCTGGATACTTGAGTGCTTATATTTTCCCTCAATGAAATGTGAGCCCTGTTCTTACATTCAAGTTTTGCTATAATCTAGTACTCCCTACTTACCTTTGGATAGCAGCCTTTTCTTTCCCCCTCTGTACTCAGATATTGCTTCCTATACTTTCAGAACTGCTAGTTAGGGACCTGATTTAATTCACACATCTGTAGAAACAAAAATCTTTAGCTTTCCCTCTCACTAACCCTGTGTATAACTTGTACTCAGAAACAACTACCTTATCCACTGGAGTAGCTTGTGTATTTGGAAGCCAGCCCAAATTAGATTAGAAATCTCTAAGATATCTCAGGCATTGATTTAAACTTCTGGACACCTGCCTTGTAGCAAAACTTATAGACAAAATAGTCCTTCTTCTCCTCTTACAAATATACTGAAAAAAGGAAGGAAAAAGACAACCATCACTAAGAAAATTTTAAATATACACAAAATAAGAGGAGTGTCATAATAATCTCTATGTACTTATTACTCACCTCCTTGTCTTGTCATTTTTGGTGTCAACTTAACTAAGAGATGCCCAGATAGCTGGTAAAACATTATTTCTGGATATGTCTGTGATGATAATGTTGCAAGATAAGCATTTGAGTCAATAGACTGAGTCAAGAAGATCACCCTCACCAAGGTGAGTGGGCATCATCCAACACTTTGAGGGCCCAAATTAAACGAAATGGAGGGATCCCTGGGTGGCGCAGCGGTTTGGCGCCTGCCTTTGGCCCAGGGCGCGATCCTGGAGACCCGGGATCGAATCCCACATCGGGCTCCCGGTGCATGGAGCCTGCTTCTCCCTCTGCCTGTGTCTCTGCCTCTCTCTCTCTCACTGTGTGCCTATCATAAATAAATAAATTTAAAAAAAATAAAAATAAAAATAAACGAAATGGAAGGAAGGGTGGAAGAATTTGTTCTCTGCTTGCCTGGGAAGTCCATCTTCTTCCACCCTCAGATATCAGCACTTCTGGTTCTTGGGCCTTTGGATTCAATTACAGATTATACCATCAGCCCCCGCGGTGCTCAGGCTTTTAGACACGTGTTAAATTACACCACTAGCTTTCCTGGCTTTCCAGCTTGCAGAGGGCAGATGGTGGACTTCCTGGCCTCCATAATCATGTGAGCCAGTTACTATAATAAATCTCCTCTTATATTTGTATCTTTATATATCGCATTAGTTCTGGTTCTTTGGTGAACCCTGAGTAATACATCCACTGAGAACAAATCTTGTTTTGTCCATACGCACAACCATCCTTCTCCCTCCTGATCTCTGAGTTGATTATTTTAAAGCAAATATCCCAAATACATATAGTTTCCTTTTTATATACCTAATTATGTATTTCTAAACTACAATTCTATTTTCTAACATAACTTTATCATTATCTCTTTAAAAATATTCTCAGTTGTCCAGCCACTATTCAAATTCCCTAAACACCCACCCACATTCCCATTAATTGTTTAAATCAGAGTCAAACACAACACATGTGATATGTTGCAAAAGTGAAATAATAACAAGAAAGCTAAGTTTTTTTCAGCTAGTAATGAGATGTACAAATAAATGGCCTAAAAAAAAATTAAAAGTGATGTGCTGCCTTTAGCTGTATCATTTCTTTCCTGTGGTTGTGTGGATAAAATTCAGCCGGAAATTTGTCTTCCCTTTGAAAAGAGAGATCATGTGTACAATTATGTGTAACTCTTGGATTATCCAAATGCCTGCTTCTAATATAAAAAAAAAAAAAAAAAAAACGCTTTGCCCAAACTCCATTAGGAATATAAGAGATCATTCATTCAGCAGGAAAAAGAAGGCTGTGGATCATATTAGCCATTTTATGACGTTGTGCAGGCACACAGTACAAACAAACACACACACAAATGGATTGTGCAGTGCTTTTCAAGACTTTGTTAAAATGATCCTCGAACTAGGATACCCTGATGGAATAAAATTCCATAACCTAGAGGGAAAGAAAAGGTAAAACGCCTTACAGCCGTAAGGTTGGCTGGACTCATTGTACCTGGATAAATGTATTTTAGCTTTCACCAGGCCTTTTCTGAGTTTTATTACTCTTTGCATTTGGACTACTAACCGAAAACAGAATTCCTTCAAATTCCTGGGCAGCTTGCCACTACTTTGGGCCAAGGGGCCAATAAAAATCATTAGCAATACATAAATTTTATCCAGTGGGCTTTCCTGAACATGTGCAAGTGTTCATAAGGTCTGAGCGCTGAAATCCACATGTTCTGTCTCATGTGCTCCTCATTTGCTTGCAATCGGTTATACTCAAGTCTGTTATGTGATTATATTGTAATTTATATCGAATGAGGATCAATATGCCATTCAAATATGCTAATAAAAACGGTGATCAGATAGACACTTTTGTTAATGAAAGACTCTAGATAAGACTGAACATAGTTCGAGGGTTTCAACTTCGGCAGCACACAATGCATATTCTCAACTTATTTATTCATTTGCAGTCAGGCCAATATGAATATATTCATAAGGAAATATTAGAATGAAGTAAGCCTGTTTATGATTATTATGATGAGTTGTATCAGCCACTTTATGAAACTGAAAATCTCTACCTTACTGTTTTTGTACTTAAAATTCAAAATTGTCCATCGACTAGGTTGATTAAATAGCCATTTGTCCTTGTTGATATTTCATAAATTTTTCATGACAGTGAAAATTATTTTCTATGAAAAAATGTATTTTTACCTAATGTCATGTTAAGGCACAGATATATCTATATTTGAAAGATTATGTGAAGTGTGTTTACTCTGATGTTTAATTCAAAAGTACCAGTATCATAGCAAGTGCTGCACGATATTCAGTCATGCTATTTCCAGGGACTCTGGGCCTCTTTACCAACACTACTCTCAACATCTGCCTTGGGTGCATTGGACAAAACCTTCAAAATAAGAAGTGGGACTTCAAGAATAGAGAACATAGGCCGGGTGATGATCAGGTATTAAGGAAATACACATGTGCATGCGCGTACACCACATACACACACACACAGAAATTCCTTTTTGGTGCCATGTTAGCAAAGTTGTCGTCTACCACATTAACTGGATTCCCAATAATAGGCTTCTTTTTGGTGAATAAACTTTATGCCCTTGGTCCTAGAAGTCACAATTTAAATTAAAATACAAAATTGAGAAATGAAAATGAAATTAAAGGATACCTCCTCCTTAATTTAAACCAGAAGGTGGCCTACTTTAGACTGAAGTAATCTAGTGGGCCATAGTAATCTATTTTGGCCATAAACATCTACTTAAAAACATTTTACAACAAACTAACACCTCCTTGTACACTAATAAATTAAATACAACTTAAGGCCAAAAGATCTTCCTTCCTTCCTTCCTTCCTTCCTTCCTTCCTTCCTTCCTTCCTTCCTTCCTTCCTTCCTTTTCCTTCCTTCCTTCCTTCTTTCTCTCAATAGTATATCAAAAACTTGCTTAAAAGGAGAGTTCAGAGAACCTAAAACCTTCCTAAAATGTGAGGAATATATTCTATACCCTGGCAGAATTTTATTAAACTTGTTCTGAACAGATGGGTGCCTATTTTTAAGAGCTCTAGGAAAGGAAGTGCCACGTGTCTACAAAGCCCATTCCGGTGGTCACCGAAGTCCTGTGGTTCTTCAGCAATCTTCCACGTGTATGCAAACATTTTTATTTCACCAGAGGATTAATAAGAAACAAGTTTAAATAAATTAGACATTAGGACAAGAATATGGCAAGTTATTGTACTTTATTTGTAAAAACAAAAATAAGATAGAATAATATCAAACAGTCTCAAAATAAGCTTGTTATATTTTTTCTCCCCAAAGAATTCAAAAACCTTTTAAAATAATGCTTTTCTAATGTGTTGGCTTATTTATAACACAAAACATCTGTGAGAAAATTAATTTGTTTTTATTTGAGTTTA
Source organism: Canis lupus dingo (assembly GCF_003254725.2). Taxonomy (NCBI): domain Eukaryota; kingdom Metazoa; phylum Chordata; class Mammalia; order Carnivora; family Canidae; genus Canis; species Canis lupus. Next base: position 54,343,573 of record NC_064264.1, on the reverse strand, counting down.
TAGAGCTGTTTTTCCCTTAACGGGCCATAAGGACTCTTTTTTTGAAGGGTCTTTTCCCCACAACTTATTATGTATATTTCCAAATAGTAAAAACAAACAATGCCAATAATAATGGTAAGAATGCTATAGTGACGTCCATTCATTTTCCTGCCTTTTTCTTTCTAATTTTAAAAATCATACATAATTAACATGAATAGAGATACTCATACACATGTATCTGTAAACCTAAAGATTGTTCATCACAAACTACCTGGACATTTTGTCTCTAAATGTTGCACTTAAGGGTACCTGGGTGGCTCAATCAGTTAAGTGTCTGCCTTCAGCTCAGGCCATGATCTCAGAGTCCTGAGATTGAGCCCTGCATTGAGTTCCCTGCTTTCAGGACTCTGCTTTTCCCTCTCTCTGCTTGTGCTCTCTCTTTCACTCTCTCTCTCTCTCTTTCTCAAATAAGTAAATAAAATATTTAAAAAAATAAAGCCTTTTGTAAAAAATTAAAAAAAAATCAATGTTGCACTTAAAAAAAACATTCCATGGGATTGTTCTATTTCTCAAACATCATGATAAAAAATCATTAGATGTGATGGATACCAGTGTGCCTTGCCCACATGTCCTCCTCAGAGCTGATGCTTCCAATGCGCTTGTGCTTGGACTATAGCCTGTTAACTCACAGCTCAGTAGTTTACTGGCAATTGCCCTTTGGCTTGTAGGGAACTGCTGAGACCAGGTCAAGCCTTCTCTCATGGGTTGGCTTACACCCAGTGGTTGGCTGATTTGGGATGTCCATACCCAACAGTCATGTCAGGTTTCCAGAACTCTGATCAAGCATACCAACTCTAGAGTTTATTGTAGAAAATAAGTAGTGCTTTCATTGTTTCACATATAGGGTCATCCTTTACCTCCTCCAACACTGGCTTTTCTTCCTCCCTCACCAGTGTAGCTGCTATAGCCATCCCCAAGTGAAACCTATGCACATTGTAGTCCTTCTTAGGGTGTTGTTCTAGAACTTCAGTCTAAGACACCTTGGATATCACAACAGGAATATATTATTTAAAAAGCCATTCACCGCATTTTTGCACATATTCTAACAACCCGTGTTCTAAAATGGTTTAAATGTCACCTAAACTGTAACTATTTACAACTCCTGATATACTGGAAAAATCAATAAGTAAATTTGGAACCTCCTATGTGCAAAGTGCTCTGAATGTTGGGAATATGCCATGACATTTAGTCATTATTTATTTATCAAACATATACTGTTTGTATGTCCTACAATGTAAGCACTTGCAATCTGAGAAGACAAAATACACACATATAAAACAGTTTATAGTTTTTGCTAAAATACTGTATTTCTATTACTTTCACCTCTGCTGCTTTTCTCAACTTTTTACTCTTATTGTATTACATAATATCATTATAAGCCATCTCAACACTTTTAAAAGGAAATACATAGGTCATAAAAAAAAAGTTTTAAATGGTGCAGTGCTAATAGTCTTCTAAGTGTTAAGGATCATGGCTTTTGGAGAAAGAAAAGAATTCAAACTGACAGAAGCAGGAACTGCATTCCAGAGAAAAGGATCAGCATTGAAGAAGTATCACAAAATCAGGATATGTTCTTGGCACATTTGAAGTCATGCATAGTCCAATTTAGCTAGAGCTTATGTTATGGAGTTATAGGGGATGAGTCTGGAATGCTATCTAGTGCCAACTTGGCTATGAGTACCAGGATAAGGAATTTAAGTGTGTTATGGAGAAGAAGGTTGAATTAATAGGAATTGAAACAAGACTCCTCTGAATATTCTTTTTTTGAAGAGTCTCATTTTATTATTTTGATCATGATATCATACAACCGTGTTATAATGCAAAAAATACTAAATCAAAACTAAAATAGACACTAAAATTTGATATCAACCTAGAGTGAATGAACTTAGCTGCATGTGGAGAGGGTGACTTGTTCACGTAGAGAAAATAAGTACTTAAGTGACTTTAAGTGGCAAATCAAAAAAAGTCCATTCAAGTGGAAATACCACAAAGAATTCTTATTTTTTTTCTAAATTACATCTTTATTAGCTCTGTGAACTGTTAAAGACTTAGAATCGATGACAATCCAGCAGAAATGTGCACTCTGGGTATTCCTTACCAAAAAGAACCCAGAGTCTTTAAATGAAAGGTGAGTCCAGTCGGGGGACAGAAAATCTGGGTGTTGCTACCAGGAAATGTGCCAGAAAGCAAGAGAGGCTAACCTCCCCTCCACCCAAATCAAATGAGGTCATGTCAAAAGACAGGGGATATCAGGATGGGTTTCCAACTGGCCAAAGATAAGCAACCACAACTGCAATAACACAGAATCTATAATACCAACGAGTTCACAGCAGGGCTCAAAAGAATCTTCACAGTAACACAGTTTGCCAGGTATATGGATGCACGTGGAGGTGTGAGACGTACCATTCTATATGGTTAATAGGCTCATGATCTACAGCTTCAGTTTTCATTCCATCTTCCCTTTTGAAACTGTCTTACTAGCAGTTCTTGTTTTGCCGTGGTGCATGTTTTAGCATGGCCTTTCTGTGGTATGCCTCTGCAAACGGGACATGTGGCTGGTTCAAGTCTTCCTCAAATTCCTTTGCAATGAGGACATCATAATTGGGTAGAACTTTTCCTATATTCACCAGCTTACCCTTAAACATTTTGAGTGATGCCACGATAACCAATTCACATCATTTCCATTCTTGCTGCAGGTTCTTCTATTCTGTTACCCACATCTTCCGCTTCAGCACCACCTGCATCTCTTAAGCCCCTGGCCACCATCCCTCTGTTCCTTGCCCCATGAGATCTACTCTCTGGGCAGTGAAGCTATTCTTGCAAATCTGTCCCTGCATTATTATGCTGGCTCTGGTTCTGTCATCTTCTCGCATTTCTCCCCTCCCTGCTTTTTCTGCTACTCCTATTTCAGTTTCCTTTTCTTTGCTTTAAAGCAAAGTATGTCACTAAATACAAAAACAAAGATTCTATTTTGCCATTTCTTTTCTTATATTTAATGGCATGTTTTACCAGTTATGCAACCAGTGACATCTTAAAATGAAAGCAAGTTTTCTCTTCCATCGATTATATTAAAAATCTAAGTGTCTTCCTGTTCCAACAGAAGTTTTTTACATCCTCCATATGACTTCCAAATTTTCAGGATTGTGTGAAATTAGTTTTAGCTATTGCAATATCATGATAAGAAAAAGTGGTATTTTTCTCTTTGGAGTTGATGGTTCTCAATTCCCTGAACACTGTATCAATTCTTCTGCATTCTTCAACTTGCTGTAATTCTACTTCAGACAATTCACATACGTATCTTCTATGTTGCATAGTAACAGACTGATTTTAGAGCACCTGACACGATCATTAATTTTTGCTTAGATTCAAATGAACTTGAATTTTTCTCTTTTTAGAATTTTATTTATTTATTCATGAGAGACAAAAAGAGAGAGGCAGAGACACAGGCAGAGGGAGATGTAGGCTCCCTATAGGAAGCCTGATGCAGGACTTGATCCTAGGACCCTAGGATCATGACCTGAGTCAAAGGCAGATGCTCAACCACTTGGCCATCCAGGTGCCCCTAACTTGAATTTTTCTAAAAGACTGGTGAAATTTGCTCCCCAGTCATAAAATCCCCCACGCAGATTTCCAATCTTTTAGATGTCCATTTTGTATCATAAATCCAACACTTGTAGAGATATATTCACTTGTTTTTCCTAAACCTTAGCACTAAAGAGATTTCTCTCATTTCTATCTGAATCCTTATATTTCAGACTGAAACGCCTTTCTGCACTGCTTCTGTCCTTCTGCAGACACAGAAGCTGTGACTTTGACCTTCTCTGTCTCTGCTATTGTGCGTGGCCAGGATGGAAGGGCAAACCCCCAGAAGGCTGGAGGACGGGGACACCTCAGCCGTCCTCAAGTCCCATCTGCTCCTCTAACATGTGAGGGAAGTGTGGCCCAGAACACCTAAAGCCAAACAAAATACACCTGTTTACTCAAACTGTTATTGCAATTCTCTTCCACAGCCCCTCCTCCCACACTCCTTCCTTTCTTACGGTGTTTTCTTTCCTCTTTTGTTTTTCTTTTTCTTTCTTTTAAACTGCAGTTTGTTTTAACCTTAGGTCACTTTGATGAATTTATTCACTTACTTTCTCATATGGAAGGTGAACGAAGCTCATTCTCTGATGCTTCCTCTGATGCACATTATTCCTTCCCTGTATTTAGGGGAAGCCTAAATGGGTAAGCCTTTCAAGCATCCTTTTGAACTTTCATGCCCTTGAATTACACTTCGTTCCTGCACCCCAATCCCACCCCCACCCAACCCCCCCATCCCCCTCAACACCGCCCCCAGTCTCTTTTTGATTTATCTCCTACCTTCAGCCTGTTGGGAAAGGAGGTTAGTTTCTTCTTATGGCCCTGCTCTTCCCACTGATTTGGTTTCCCATCCACTCATTGGCCTGATCTCCCTTCCTCAACTGTGGCACCCAGGGACTGTAGAAAGAAGTGCCTCCTCTGATGTTCCTGGTCCCTTCCCCTGGAGCCTACTTCTCAGCACTGCCAGTCTCCTTATGTGTGTTCTCCTTGTCTTTCCCATCTCCCTTCCACCCAAATCAGTCTGTGTTTTATTTCTCCCCATCTCTTCCCACTTCTTCCACCCTGACGAAAGGATCTTTGTTGCATTAATTTAGGAGAGAGCATGTTACCATATCCAGCTGTTTTTTTTTTTTTGTGTGTGTGTGTGTGTGTGTTTTTCCTTCAGACTTTTCTACTGAGTGCTTGAAGTTGGTACAGCTGTTGAGCAGTTTGCACAGACGGTGTTCCTTTGCATAATAAAGGTCGCATGCATTTTATTGGAAAATATGCCATGTCCCTTTCCTCCACAGCAAGCACATATTTCCTGGCTCTGCAATGCTCCCAGATGAGTTGCAAGGGCCTTATACAAAGCATGTCTTTAATTGTCTTTTTTTTTTTTCAATATAACGACAACCCTTCTTTCTTTCTGTTGGAAAACACCTGGCAAATGGCTAATCCCTCCCTATCCTTACTACATTTCTGTTTCACACTTACGTTTCCTAGTCTAAATCCCAAACCTGTCTGCTGCATTGGCTGGAAATATTGACACAGTGCAATATCACCTTTGTTCCAATACACTTGCCATTTTATCTTACTAATTAGGAAGCAACACCATATACTTCCATGAGTGCCTTTACTCTTTTTCAGCCAACTTTAACACAATAATAACAACAATTAATGCTAACAATAAAATATACTCCTTACAATAATATATGCTAACAATAAAAATATAACAAATAATAAATAGATGCTATGTATTTCCTGTTCTATCTACCTATTCTATTGCAGTTGACTTGAGCTGTATTATGACTCTAATTAGTTTCAGGATGAAATATTCATACTTCTTGCTCCACTGTCCTGCTATTATTTTTACAAATTTTAAAAAATTTCTCCACTAATTTTTGCTCAACTATGGCCAGTGGAAATTCTCATTGTTATTTTGTTTTAGATATTTAAATTACCAGAATATTTTCTACACCAGATTTTTCTATTTTTTTATTATTTCTGGTTTCTGAGACTATTGATCTTTTTACTCTCTCCATCACTTTACCTTTTCCAGAATGCCACATAACTGGAATCATACCATATGTAGCTTTTCACATTGGCTTCAGTCACTTAGTAATATGTATTTAAGCTTCTTCTGTGTCTTCTCATGGCATTTTAGTGCAGAATAATATTCCATTGTCTGGATGTACCAGAGTTTATTTCTCCATTCACCTACTAAAGGACATCTTGGTTGCTTACAAGTTTGGGTTAATGTGAATAAAGCTGCTATAAATATCCACGTGCAGCTTTTTCTGTGGATATTTTGTGTACTTTCAACTCCTTTGAGCAAATACCAAAGAGCATTACTGCTGGATCATATGGTAAGAGCATGTAGAGTTCTGTAAGAAACTCCCAAAATATCTTTTAATACCACTTTGTATTCTCACAGACAATGAGTGAGGGTACCTATCACTGCTCCACATCCTTGCCAACATTTGGTGGTGTCGGAGTTCCAGATTTTGGCCATTCCAACAGACATATACTGGTACTTTACTGCTATTTTAATTTGAATTTCTCTGATGACTAATGTCATGGAGCACCTTTTCATATACTTATTTGCCGTCATTATTTCTCCTGTGGTGGGATATCTGGAGCTTGGGTCATCATTCTTGACTGTTGAGTTTTAAGAGTTTTAAGAGTTATTTGTATATTTTGGATGACAGTTCTTCGGTGTCTTTTGCAAATATCTTCTCTTGGTCAGTGGCTTATCTTTTCATTTGTTGACATCTTTTGCAGAACATAAGTTTTTAATTTAATGAAGTACAACTCATCAATTAATTGATTTTTTTTCATGGATTATGCCTTTGTTGTTCTATCTAAAAACTCATCACCAACTCCAAGGTCATTTGTGTTTCCTCCTATGTTATATCCTAGTAGTTTCATAATTTTCCATTTTCCATTTAGGTCTGTGATCCATTTTGAGTTAATTTTTGTGAAAGAAGTAGGAGTAGGAGAGTGTGTTTGTGTGTGTGTGTGTGTGTGTGTGTGTGTGTGTTGTTTTTCTTTTTTGCATGTGGATGTCCAGTTGTTATAGAAAAGTTTGTTGAGAAGACTGTATTTTCTCTATTGTATTGCCTTTGCTACTTTATCAAAGATCAGTTGACTACTTTTATGGGGGTAAATTTCTGGGCTCTTTATTCTGTTCCTTTGATCTGTCTATTCTTTCACCATTACTGTGTTGTCTTTATTACTGTGGCTTTGTTTGTTTTTTTTTTTAATTTTTTTTTTATTTATTTATGATAGTCACAGAGAGAGAGAGAGAGAGGCAGAGACACAGGCAGAGGGAGAAGCAGGCTCCATGCAGGGAGCCCGACGTGGGATTCGATCCCGGGTCTCCAGGATCGCGCCCTGGGCCAAAGGCAGGCGCTAAACCGCTGCGCCACCCAGGGATCCCTTACTGTGGCTTTGTAGTAGTAATTCATGAAGTCGGGTAGTATCAATTCTCCAACTTTGTTCTTCTCCTTCAATAACTTGTTGACTATTCTGTTTTTTAATTTTATTTTCTTTAATTTCTGCTTCTCTATTTAAATTTTAGAATCACTTTGTTGATATCTGCAAAATAATTGTCTGGGACTTTGACTGGGATTGAACTGAACCTATAGATCAAGTCAGAAAGAACTGACATCTTGACATACTGAGCCTTCCTATCCAGGATCATGAAAGATCTTTCCACTTATGCATTTCTTATTTGATTTCATTTATCAGAGTTTTGTAGTTTTCCTCATACAAATCTTATACATATTTTGTTAGATTTATGTCTAAGGGTATTTGTTTGTTTTGAAGGGTGCTAATGTAAATGCTCTTTTGACCAGTCAAAAATGGTCACACTGCATGGCTGTAAAGATATAAAAAGAGAAGAGCAGGATATATGGATTGATATTTTGTATCACTGCAAAAAGAAAAAGATTCAGGGTAACTAGAGGCATTATAATGTATTTTTCTGTGAATTGATATCTTGCATAAATGTAGTCCTTCCTGGTATTATATATGTATTTTTAAGTAGACCTATAATTGCAACCCAATGTATAACTTCACCTATTATTGAGAATTGGGGTGGTCTCTAGTGTACTTTATTTCTGATAAATTTGGAAACTTAACTACTAAATTATACTCTAGAACATCTTGTCACTATGTAAAAAATATTTCTTTGTATAATTAGTAGAAAAAAATTTTGCAAGAGAAATTAGGAAATGTTAAATGCAGTATTTTCTTTGCTCTTAGTAAACTCTGTAAACATGGGTAGATCAATTGATATTAGCACTTTTACTTCTAAAGTGAGAATTTCACACTAAATAGAGATGACACAGTACATTGGAAAATACTTCAGAAGTATAAATTATTTTGTATATACAACACCATGTATTATTTTGAATAAGTTAAATGAATCCCTTAATATTACCAGTCAACAGGAAAATAAATCATTTTCAAGTAGAGGAAGAAGTATTATTGCTGTTTGGGAAATCTCTGGATAATACCAGTTAGTCTCTAAGGAGTATTAACTTCTGAATTATCATTCTTGTAATTGTAAATAAACACATCTCAACTGCTAAAATGCTAACCACTATGAATTTTAAAAATTGTCTTTGAGCCAGCAATATCATCTAAGTTGTTAAACCTTCTCTTTGGAACTGCCTTGGTTAATTCTTAAACTCACACATGAGGAGAACAGGATCAACCATGCTATACATTTGATCATTTTATTATTGTTTGAAGGTGGAAACATCCTAATCCACTATATTATAAACTCTGTGAAGGGTGTCTTCATATTTCTTCATAACTCCAGAGAATCCAGTACTATATTTTGTACACAAAGAAGGCTGTTAACTGATTGATCTTAAAATATTTAATTTGGGAATAAATAGTAACTAAGCTACTTACACAACAAGTTGGTTTCCATTTATTCATACAGACAAGTAAAACTATTCTTATTCCTCAATATTTTTTCATGCAATGTAGAGTTAAGGTATAAAAGAACACCAAAGAAAAGTTTAAATACATCTGTACCCTGAAGAGTAATGGAATTCCTTTTGCTTTGTTTTTGATAAAATAGAAAACCAATTAAAACAGTTGTTTTTAAGAAGCACAACTGTGTGTCTTACGCTGGTATTTCTATTACAATTGCCACTGTTACATGTGGGGAAGGCTTAGCTACTCTTTAAAGATGTCCCATAAATTCAGCAATGTATGTGCCCTGACTAAGCATTTCCTGTTCCCTCTGGATCCAGTGTATGTCTGGTTGGTCCTTTCTTCTCCTCTACATCTCCTGGCTACTATTCCAAAAACAGAAAGTGGGGTCCATTGCCAAAGCATGTTATATAATTACTATATGCTTCATATCTTACCTCCTCTAATTCTATTTGGTAGTTTTGTCAATGGGTATGAGGGATGGCTGTAGAGTTGAAGAGAAACTGAGATTACCAAGAAAACTAATAGAATAATAACAACATAATATCTTCTTCCCACTTTCATCCCTTAAATGCCCTTGTTTATGTTTCTTTGTCTCTTTCATATTGGATAGCCTTCTGCCCTCTTTGATGGTCTCCCTGTGGCTCACCTCAATCTGTTTTCCTCTCTCTCCTGGCTGCTGGCCAGCTACTGGAACAGTGACTGGGCTATTTATAACTGATGGGCCTCAGAGGTGAGTCCTTCATATAGGGTAAGTACTCCATTGCCTTGTTGTCATTGAGGCCACCATCCCAAGGAGCTCCAGGGCTATATTACTACACCTGACTTCTCATGAACTAAGTGTCAATATATGGTCAAGGCCTGAACCACAGTAAATCATTTTGTAGTATCAAAAACAGTTTGAGCTTTGCCAAGGTTCTTGATGTGGGATATTGTCTATTAAATGTATTCACTATAGAAAGTGATGCTTGATCAATACCTGGGCTGGAATAACACAGAAATACAACCAAATGGAATGACTTTTGATCTGAAGAGGGAAAAGAGTAATCGACATTATAAAATTCTTATTAGTCTTGACAAGTGAGTGCCAGGAGTATATACAATCATTTTATTCCAAAACTTTCTGAACAGAAGACCTGAATCACATATTTCAAGGAAATAGGGTTTCTTTGAGCCGGTTGAAGAAAATACTAAAAACGGAGGGCCATCTGATTTAAAGACACCTGCTCTGAGCCTCTGTGGTAACCTATAATGCATTTCACAATCTATTCTTAGCATTACTTTTCCTCCTTATCTGACTGGTGTTTCCTAAATTCATCTTGGCAGTCAACTGGTTTTCGTGTAAATAAGTGTTTATTGAAACATAGCCACTTTCATGTATTTTCTGATTGTGTATACCTCTCTTCCTGCTACAGAGGTGGACTTGATTAGTTACCACAGAGTTGTGTAATTGTCACAAAGACCGGATAGTCCACAGCACTTAAAATAAACCTGGATTTCTGTTTATCAACCTCTATTATAGAATATTTATCTCCTAACAGTATGAATGAATTTACAATCTGGTATGTTCAGTAAATGGACATTTATGAAATGTGAACAAAATATGTTAATTTTTTTTTTTTTTTTTATTCATGATAGTCACACAGAGAGACAGAGAGGCAGAGACACAGGCAGAGGGAGAAGCAGGCTCCATGCACTGGGAGCCCGACGTGGGACTCAATCCCGGGTCTCCAGGATTGCGCCCTGGGCCAAAGGCAGGCACTAAACCGCTGCGCCACCCAGGGATCCCAATATGTTCATTTTTAAGTCATTCATTCATCAGTTCATTAATTCAGATAGAACTCCCAGGAGTTAGATAATCTTTGGTGCAAAGCAGAGCTGCACTGCCATGCTGGCCTTTGGGACAATTACAAAAGCACACTACGCTTTGGTTTGTTCACCTGTGAAATAAGCAGAGTAATTGTACCTGCTTAATTCACCCACTCCATCATTGGGAACTCATGAATGAATCAGTAGGTCCAGAAAACTGTCCTAAATTGGTAGAAATACTGCTTTAGCTACTTCTAATTGTGTGGCCTCACTGTCTCCCAGGTCCCATCTTTTCATGTTTCTTTTTTCTGCTCTCAAAATATGCAAGTGCCTGTAATCATATCCAGAACATAGAATGTGCCTAATGAAGAGTGAAGAAATGAATGAGTGAATGAATAGATAGATGTCTTTTCTCTACTCTCCATGATGTTATGATGCTATATGCCTTTGGCTAAAATTGTAACATGAAAAGCATGGATCCAGAGGCACCAAAACGGAACAAATTCCCAGCTATAACAGATCAAATATAATAGATGCTTAGTAAATGATTCTTGAATGAATGCAATGAAATGTAAGGCAAGATGCTGCATTGTTTCACAATAACATTGCCAGAGAAGGACTATGTAGGTCCTGAAGTCTAAACCTATTTTTTTTCAGGCTGGATATTGTAAAAACAAACAGAACATAGCCATGGCTGATTTGCTAAATATATAACAGAGAACAAAGAAGAGATGAGTTACACAGATCATAAAGTTAGCACAGAGATCATTTTACTCAAATATGAAGAATATTTATAACTGACAAATTTAACCAATGCTTCAAAAACTAGTAGACACTAATTCACTTTCAAAAAGCTGTAATCCGGGATGCCTGGATGCCTCAGCAATTGAGCATCTGCCTTCTGCTCAGGGTGTGATCCCAGGATCCAGAATCAAGTCCCATATTGGGCTCCCTGTGAGAAGCCTGCTTCTCCCTTTGCCTGTGTCTCTATTTCTCTCTCTGTGTGTCTCTCATGAATAAATAAATAAATGCATGTGTATGTAAGGGCAACGTGACTATTGTGTCCATTTTTAGTAAGACCACTGAGTTTATTTGTTATCTTATTATTATTATTTAGTTTTATTGAAGAGAAACTGGTGAGAATAAATTATGCTAAAGATGACCTAGTGGGATTTGGGAACCAAACATCACAGGGTAGCTTTAGTGGTAGTGGTGAGAAGTACTTGCCCCATTGTTTTCGTTGACTACAGTATATCTCATTCACAATGAAAGATGAATGAGCATCGTTTGGCATAATCAAGATATGCACCAGTGAGTAAGGGATGAAGTGGTTGTAAGATACCCGTGGTCTCCCAGAAATAATCTGGAATGGCTGGTTGAGGGAAAGAAATTCAAATATGCAAGTACAGGATTTATAAGGTAAAGAAAACCATGTGTTGCTTATGTTACTATACCAAAAGTGGTATACACAGTCTGGGGAGAACTGGGGGCATTTAGGCTACATGTAAAAAGGAAAGAACAAAATCAGTATCAGCCTATTTTAGTTAGTGATGAAAGAATCTGGATTTTTTTGTATGTACATATTCAGGCGGCCAGAAGTTTCAGAAAGAATAGGAACAGCAACTAATTCAGCAAACTATAAAATAATAAGATATAATATAATTCTATTCTATTTATATTGTTTTAATAAAATACTAATATATCACCTTCTGATTTCCAATAATCTCTATAACTAATACTAATTACAATTAACTTATTGAGATCCCTGGGTGGCGCAGTGGTTTGGTGCCTGCCTTTGGCCCAGGGCGGGATCCTGGAGACCCGGGATCGAATCCCACATCAGGCTCCCGGTGCCTGGAGCCTACTTCTCCCTCTGCCTGTGTCTCTGCCTCTCTCTCTCTCTCTCTCTCTCTCTCTCTGTGACTATCATAAATTTAAAAAAAATAACTTATTATTAATATAAAATGATGTGGGAAACAAAAGCAGGAGAAAGATTATTAAATTTCCTTACTACCTACAGCCCATTGACAAGTCCTTGAAATAGGTAGAGTGACCTTCTTCGAAGGACTCAGCTGTCTCCAAGTTGATACTTTGCTAAGGCCCAAAGGCAATTGTAGCCCAACCCCCAGGATCCTGTAAGTCTACTCTAACATAAAAAATTCCTTTGGAAACTTCCTCTCTCTACTTCCCAAGATACAGGTTAGCAATCATCCCCCAAGCATATCTACCCACTCATATACATGTGAAGGGTCTCATGACTGAGTTTTTACTAAACAGTAATAAATGAAGTTTGTTAACAATAGCAAGCCCCCTCAGGATCTTAGAAACCTTGTTTCCAAAATACCTGGGAGACTTGAACTCTCCCCAGTCCCCTCCCACCTTGAAAGTATATAATGGGCCACCCCTCATGACCCGAGGGGAGCTCTTTCTGCCCACAGGTCCAGTCCCTGTGCTAGAATACAATCACCTTTTTCCACCAAAGATATCTCAAAAATTCTTTCTTGGCCATAGGCTTCAAACCCTAACATCTTTTCCTACATCATAAGATACGTAAGAAAATAAAGAGAAAATACTTAGGTTTAAGCACAGTCCAGTAGCTACTTAATTAATTCCTTTTCTTTAGAATTGATGAAATTTCTACAAAATCCCAGAGTGAAAAAGCTAAAATCAAAGATGACTTTGTCAACATGTAAATGGTTCTTAAACCAACCCATTTTTCCAGTACTTTCTAATAATACCACTTCAAAAATGATTTTTTTTTCACAAAATAATTTTGATGTTTGTAATTCATGTCCAGAGAGACTGGCTTCATTGTGACCCAATCCTGAGAAAGAAGTGCAAATTATTTGAAAACTATAAATACTAAGGAAGAAGAGAATTACAAAAAATGACTTTTGAAATAGGCTTCTCAGTGCCATTTATGTTTTATTCATTTACTGGGAATTTAAGGTGATCCAACATCTTCTGCCCTTATATTTTCCTCCACTCATAGATAAGTGATAGAAATTTTATCATTCTTCATATACTAAATGAGATCATGATACTGTGGTTCTCACCAATTGGCATATCAAAAATTTAAGATGTCTAGAACCCATTTAGCCTGGGGATAAAAGCCACTCTACTAATCCTGTAACAATTTTGTAAATAAATTAAAAAAACAAATTTGTAAAAAATGGAGTTAAGAGTTCTATATCTAGTTGTTTCTCACCAAGTCATTAATCCCTAATATGTTTTTTCCTTTTTCTAAAGATTTTATTTATTTATTCATGAGAGACACACAGAGAGAGGCAGAGACACAGGCAGAGAGAGAAGCGGGCTCCATGCAGGGAGCCTGATGTGGGACTCTATCCCAGGACTCCAGGATCACACCCTGGGCAGAAGGCAGATGCTCAACCGCTGAGCCACCCAGGCATCCCCATCCCTAATACGCTTTTGACACTAAGTTCAGGTAGACTTCCTCTGTCCCTGTACTTTCTGTTTCCTCTCTTCTTCACCAGAATTTGTCTCTGACAGGTCAGGTCTCACACCTCCAGGGGCATCTGATTATCTTGCCTCCCTCATTAAAGCTGCAAATTTCTTGGTAGGAGCTGTACCACCCAGCCATTTCACAACACATTCTACTGTTACTGTGCTCTCCTTGTTTGTTATTTTTGTCATCTCTGCTCAATCATATTCTCTTTAAGGACAAAAAAGGGTATCAGTAAGTACCTGATTAATATATTTGTATTAACAGATTCCATGACCTGTGAGTTTTGTAACATGGGATCTCTCTTCCTGTCAACAATACTACCTGGAAATTGGAGAGAATTCTTGATTGCTGGTGCTCTGTTTACAACTATCAGCAACATTTCATTCTCGCTTAATATTCATGTAACATAATGATATTTTTGGCACACATTCTTGGACATAATTGATTATCTACTTTATTTTATCTTTATGAAACTGAGTATGAGTGCTTACATGTTTCTCCATATGGTGGTGAGTTTCATGTAAACAAAAGGACAACAAAGCATGAAAAGAAGTTACACAACACTAGAGAATTCAACACTCATTCAGTGCAGGAAAGTATTTTCATTATAAATGAGGAAAACTATACCTGTCATTATTTACCTCTACCCTTCGTTGGCTCAGTCTTTGAGTTGCTTGTGGTAGAATTAGCACTTTTACCCTTGAAATTTCTATGAAAAATAACACGGTTTGAACACTTCTTCCAAGTAAACAAAATAATTATTTTTTTTAATCTCACCATACACAAAATAGAATCATGAGAATTTAAGATGCCTTTGGGGCTCTATCCCAGGACCCTGAGTTCATGACCTGAGTTGAAGGCAGCCACTTAACTGTCTGAGTCACCCAGACACCCCTCAAGATGAGGTAAATATACTTATTGAAGTCTCTTTGAAATAATTTTCAATGGCAGTGGGAACAAACTCAATCATAGTCAACCTTCCTCTTGATGAATTCTTCTGTTTAATATCTACTAATATAAATCTCAAGATAATAGACATTCACATAGAATGCAAATTAAATTGAAAAATGGTCATTAATTACTTCTAAGATCATTACATTTTTGTGTGACTGATAGATTATCTCCAGAGTTTATTCTCTTAAAATAATGTACATGAGCAACTATTGCTAATAATCATACAAATAATAATTAGCAATTTTGAAATTAAAAAGGTTGTCATTGTCATATGAGTTCCTAAATGTCACAATGCAGTTTTCTGCTGATGAATGTTTGATATACCCATTATCCTCATGCACTTATAAGTATTTTGCCCCTGGTTACTTGATTTATAAATCTCCAGAATTATCCTCAAAACATCTCTTCCCTTATTTCAGTGTAAGGGGAGAGGGAAGTGCTTTAGTCTTTTTAACTGTGTTATCTGGTTAAATATGTGAAAGGATTATATTATGTAAAGCAAAACTGGGAATTAAGGAACTGGAAAGAAGACTGGCAAAGAAAAATTTCAGAAGAAAGTCAACAGGAAGTAGCAGCGCACAGAGACAGATTGGAAAGAGCTGACGTCAAAAATTAAAGAAGGGAAAATTGAAGATATTTCACAAAAAAATTTATAATATTTTGAAACTTAATGTTTGTATGTAACATGAAGTTTGATTATGGGTTTGATAGAAAGATGTACCTTCTCATAGTTTACCTCACAATCTTTAATGTAAATGATCAGATTGGTTGTTACTCGACACATAAAAAATTAGATTATCAAGTAGATTCCTGAGTTTTAAACATCATCTTTCTACTTAGAATAGATTATGAATTAAGCCTTAACTCTCTCTCAAACATACTCCACTTAGTCTCATGCTCATCAACATAGAAAACAAAAAAGAAAGCCTGGAAATATCCCTATTTAATTATCTGTTATCCGCAGATAGATTATTTTGCAGCAGCTGTTTTGCTTCTTACCAGTGCAGTTCGTTTTTTGATGCAGTGTTGCAAGGTTCCAACACACTTTCTTCCTTCAATTATGCTTTTGATTTCGCCTCTCAGGATTTCTGTTGATTTCTGCTCTTCCTCAGATGATCTCTAAACAAACACCTTTGACATTTTGCAAACACTCCTCATCTACCCAGCCCTTGACTGGAGGCATAGAATCTTTATCTATTTGCAGATCTGCCAATTGCTGCCCTCAACAGTGAATCACATAAATGAAGCTCTGCTTTTATTTGAAGGGGCAGAGGAAGGGATGGTGAGAAAAACAGACTGAAGAATTTAAGGAGCAAACAGCCAACATCGACATGCACATCTGAAGCTCTAGTGCCTGGTTCTGAGCAATGACACAGCTCTCCTTAAGGCAAAGGGATACAAAGCCAGATTTTTTGGACACAAACTATGATACTTCTGGCAAAACCATCACTGTTTAAATCATATATAACTTTCTTTCAACAGAAGTTACAATGTTGTCTTTACTTAATGATGTTGAATAAGATCATCATTTAAAGTCTATCACAGTTTCATCTTCCCTGGTTTAAATTCTGACATATTTGAAGCCAATTGTGGAAGAGTGATGTATGCAATTTGATTTACCATAAATGCCTGAGCGACTCATTTTGCTGGGCTTATAAATGACAGCGTGACTATAAGAGTTCATTTTGATAATAAGAAAATTTAAAGTTTGGCTCAACAATCTGGAAGAACAAAATGAATCTTGACATGGGTCTAAAAATAAGAACATCTGTTTGCAGCAGGAAATGGTCATGATTTATGGTTCCGACATCACCGTGTGATATGTTGTTTCACTTTGTGGTAATTTACAGCATTTAATGTACTATATAAATCGACATAAACTGAGGTAATGCTCCCTCAAAATGCAATAAAAGGAACAAAAATGTAGAATATAAATGTTTGGTTTCCTGTGTGAAAGTTTTGGTTTTATAGTGGAGATTCATGTGGGAAGAACAGAATGATTTCAAACCAAAATTGCCCCCTAGGCAGCTTTGAAGTTTTGCTGGTGTCAGCATCCCACGCACACATGAAGTGCAGGAAGGACACTGAAGCAAATCCCATGGCAGACCTCATGTGCTATCACCCTATTGATGAATTTTTATTTACAGTTTTACAAGCGTGTCCTTCCTGCAAAGTTCTAAAGCCCACCCAAATGCCCCTGAGTCACGCACATTTATCTTATTTCTTTGGCTAATAATATAACTTTGTATTTTTTAAGGCTAGTAAATGATTTTATATGAAACAGTCTGTAATTCTAAAAAGCAATTCTGTCTTTGAATGTATTTCAGAACTCTTACAAAGCTCTAAATCAGTATTTTATTCAAAACACACATTAAAACTGAAAAAATTGTGCTGTGCTATCATGGAATTGCATAGATGGCTCTCCAACGAAAATTTAGAGTCCTAAACATTTCACCTGTACTCCCCACAGTCACATCTCTTACACCTGCTGTATAGCCTTTTTGGTGCAGACAGCAGGAGAGACTTGGTCAGGGCAGAGGTAAGGATTTTGTAGAAGATTCAAAGAATCTTAAGACACAGACTTTCGATACTTTCCACTGAAGGTCTGCTGGATAGTTCCTCTAAGGAACAATCAAGCTATTTTCCTGGGCAAGAATTGCAGAAATAGCAAAGTCATGCTGATATATAAGGTAAGTTATGAGGGAAGTAGAGAGTTTGAGAGCTCAGTGTCTTTGCTATTTATAGGGGAGGATGGTATGGATTCTCAGACCCTTGCCCTGTATCTACCAGAATTCATATGCATTCAAATAAACCAGTTTATAGGAACCATGTGAGTCCAATGATAGAGGGGGTGGTGTATGCCTCCTTGTTATGCATGTGTGCATGGAAACTACTAAGTACTTTAGTTAAAATAACATCTCTGGAGGATTATCTAGAATTTTCTGAACTTTACGCCCTTACAACATCATACCCGCCCCTTGCCACCATCAGTCTCCATTTCTCATATGAGAAAACTGAAGCAAAGAGAAGCTTACTGGTAGAAAAGCCAATACCTACTAAGTGGAAGGGTCAGAATCTGAAATCATATCTGAATGGTCTGGAGTTCACATTCTCCACTGCTCTACTTTTTCACCTAATCACCTAACTTCCATGGAGTTTCTTTATGTAGTATGTATGGTTTTCCCTACTTAGATAACCTCAAGATTTTTTAAAAGAATTTATTTATTTATTTATGAATGAGAGGGAATGAGTGAGAGGCTGTTAGTGGGAGGAGGGGCAGATGAAGAGAGAGAATCCCAAGCCGACCCCTCTCTGAGCACAGAGTCCAATCTATGAGGCTTTTTTATCACCAGAGATCATGACCTGAGCCAAAAATCGTTTGAAGCTTAAGTGACTTAAGTCACTCAGGTGCCCCTTATCTCAGGATTTAACTCATCATTCTACACAAATTGGGCCATAAACTAGTGTTAGTGATAAACTAGTGTTAGTGATACTAATATAAATACAAGAAATATTTATAGATATCTTAAACTAGCATCAACAAATCAATTTTCTCAACAGGAGAAGGCATGTTGTGTGACAAAACAGAAAGGCAGATCTTAATTTCACTTCTGACCATAGCTTGCTTTGGATCCACTAGACCTTTGCGTATGACATATCCTATCAGAAACATAGCTCTTTTTCTCTACCAAAATACGGTCCCCCCTTAAAACATCATTTTTTAAGATATATTTTTTCCTACAGGCTTCACTTGCATAAAATCTTTCAAAGCCAATACTTAAAAACAATTCCAATATTCCTTAATATACATTTATATCTATGAGTAGTTGTAATGTATACTTAATTTGTGAGTACCTACAGTATAAGTTGCTTAAGGGACTTCTAACATGTCTGTGTTTCTTTGATAGTTCTTTTTGGATCTATCTAGCTATTAGTAGATTATTCTTTAATACTAGCAGCATAATTATGAGGCTTTTTTATCATAATCTTTATAAATATAAATGTGAGAAGCCAATTACTATTCCATGCTATTCTTTCAGAGAGTTTCCTGCCTTGGATAAATCCTTAGCCATAAAAGAATTACGAGATTTAACCTGGTAGGAAATTAGTGCACTTTTTCATTTTTATCTTATTATTTCTTTTCTCAACAGGAGCTTGCAATACAAGTTCATTCAGACTACTATTTATTTTTCTTGAATGGAGTTTAACATTCTCCTCAGGGAAGGACAAAAATCACAATTTTATTTTCATTTGTTTTCTGTCCATTTACTCTCATAACTAAGTCTATGGTGATGATTTTATAGAAATGCACATTTTCTAAGAACTTTACATTGTTATATAAAAAATTCATTTTGAGGGTTTTTTGGTGTTTCTTTCTACCTTTTTTTTTTCCTTCAGAAATTAACTGTCGTTCTAAAGTGACTATTCTTACTGATGCCTGATATTATTGCCCTGGTAGGCCACCAAATTATTTTTATGTGTCCAAAAGAGTTTCCAATTATTTAAACATATCTTTTTATGTTATTTTACTATTTCTATTTCCTCTAAATGCTGAAGAAGAATGTTTTCAAACCATTTTAAGAACAATCACATGTTTTAACGGCCTCTCAAATGGTCAAGCGCATAGGGCTACAGGGCACTGTATTTGACGCAAACTTCTGTTTGGATTGTCATAGGAACAGAACAGACTCATTCTGAGTATAATGCAAAATAGAAGAAGAGCATCACCCCTCAAAAAAAAAAAAACACATTCTGCATATTGATAAGTCTATATAGGATGCAGATTCCTACACCAGTGAGGTTAACTCTTAGGAGAATATTAAAAAGAAGATATTCAGGAATCCTGGAATGTCAATTCAAAGGTCATTTGTAAAGTGCTTGTTGTAAGCTAGAGACAATATGATGGCACATTTCGAGATGAATTACTGAATGAAGGGCATGCTGTGTCTGCTGGCCATCAGAATGTAATGCGTTAGATTCTAAGACTCAGAGATACATGTAAGTGCTTAGATCTGGGATTTCTAGAAATATTTTTAGGGAAGAGTATTTTTAAATTAGTTAACCGATGGGAAAGAGACTCTCAAATTTTGAAAGGTACTTTCTTCATATCTGAATTAGGAAAAGCTATGATTAGGTTTCCTGTGGCAGGAGACTGGTCTTCAAACTAACTGAGCCTATTTTAGTCCAGCATAAATAATGGACAGTCAATCCTTGAGTTTCCTGGTTTTGAATACAAATCATTAAGAGTCAGGAGGTAGGGCTGATGATGAAGAAGACTTGAACTTTTACCTCCAAAGAAGCACTACGACAAAATGTTTTGAAGATGCAGTTCACTCCCAGTAAAGTTGAAAGAGGATATATTCATAGGGTCAATTACAATCAGATAGCTCTGATGTCTGATTCCAATTGTCAACATAGATCTTTTTTTCTATTTCCAAAGATTTTATATTTAAGAATGAAGCAACAGGAAAATGCACAAAATGGAACCGTATAGCTCAAATAATTGTTTCAAACTGAATACAACTGCAGAACTACCATCCCAGCTCAAGTAATGGAACATGACCAGCACTCTAGAAGCCCCCTTGTGAGCCCGATCCCTTCCAACTGTCATCACTTTCAGGCTTCTATTACTATAGATTGAATTCGTCTGCTTTTCAATTTCAGTTAAACAGGGTCCTAAAGGAGGTAATCATTTGTGTTTGCATCTTTTCATCCATGTCATTGTATATAACAATAGTTTATTTACTTTCATGGCTATCCAATCTTACTTTCTAAATAGTAAACTTGCTATTTATCTGTCCTACTCTTGATGGACTTTTGAGTTGTTTTATGTTAATGTTTGATTGTTACAAATAATGTTGCTGGAAATAGACTTTTGGCTTCCTTGTATGCTGTATGTATATTGCATTTGCTGTGAAACTGATCTGTCATGTTATGTACATTCTCAGTATTAGCAGATATCTGCCCATTATTCTGAGTCATTATTACAATCACACTCCCACTAGAAGTGAGTTTTCCAATTTCCACATATTTGATATTGCCAGGTTTTTAAAATTTTGATATACCTTCTGATGGAAACACACATCACACATGATATTTTTCTGTTTGGGAGTAAGATGCAAAGTGGATAACCTTTATCACTACATACTTTAGTATGTTTCTGCTAAAAACAAAGACATTCTCTTATACAAAACCATAGTATGACTATACAAAATGGGAAACTGATATTGACACATGCTATTATTTTTCTAGGAATCTGCCCATTTCACATACATTTTCAAATTTATTTCTTTAAAATCTGTCACAATATCATCTCATCATGTAGAATGTGATGATGTTTTGTTTTCTATTTGTGATAGTTATCTGTGCCTTCTCTTATATTAAATAGTATTTCCAAAATTTTTCGATCCCTAATTGTAGACATTCTAATAAAGGAAACCTCTTCAGTTTTCTATTTAGCTATGATTTTTTTAAACCACAAATAGATTTGAATTCATACAAAACGTTTATCTATTATATTAGGTTTTTAAAATTTGTTTGTTTCTTCTATTTTCTTTGAATTTTGTTGCTCTATTTTTAATTTCTTGAAATTAATTGATTTATTCTGTATTTTTCTCAATCATACACATTACTTGTTATAATTTTTCCTTCAAAAAATAATAATTTTTCCTTCAATGCAGTTTTCTTCATGTGCAACAAGTTTTGAAATCTAAGTTTTAAATAATATTTAATTCTAAATATTTTCAATTCTTATTGACATCCTTTCTTTGCTTCATAGATTTTTGAAAAGCATAGGATGTAATTTTCAAATAAGTGGGAACTGTATGTTGTTTTCTTAAGATTACCTACATGCTATTAATATTGTACCTTCTGTGTGATTTCAATTTTTTTCGAATTTTATGACAGCTTGACTTATGGTCTAGAATGGAGAGTTTCAACTATGGCAGTTTGACATTTTGAATAAAACAATTCTTTGTTGTGGGGGTGGTGGTCTTGTTTACCAGTATCCCTGCTCTCTGCTCACCAGATTCCAGTAGTACAGTATTTTCCAAATCATGATAATCAAAATGTCTTTAGATAATGACCAATGTCCCTGATGGCGACAAAAATTTCCAGTCCTTGAGGATCACAGGTTTAATAAAGGTCATTTTGGTAAATATTCCATGTGGACTCAAAACAATGTCTATACATTTCCATTACTAGATTTATATGCTATTGTTAGCACAAATTTTGATAATATGCATTCTTTAATAAACAATTATTTTTTATTTAAAATATTCAACATATTTTTAAAAAGGTACCTACATGTTTACATGTTTTTCTCTTCCTTATACTCTTTATCACATATATTTGACTGATGGGAGACATTTCCTCTTCTTTTCTTTTCTTTTCTTTTCTTCTTTTCTTTTCTTTTCTTTTCTCTTTTCTTTTCTTTTCTTTTTTTTCTTTTCTTTTTTTTCTTTTCTTTCTTTTCTTCCTTTTCTTTCTTTTCTGTTTTAAATTTAATTTTAATTCCAGTATAGTTAACACCCAGTGGTATAGGAGTTTCAGGTGTACAATATGGTGATTCAGCACTTCCATACATCACTCAGTGCTCATCACAAGTACCCTCCTGAATCCCCATCGCCTACCTCACCCATCCCCCCACCCACCTCCCCTCTAGTAGCCATCAGCTTGTTCTCTAGAATTAAGGGTCTGTTTCTTGCTTTCTCTCTCACTTTTTTCCTTTGCTAATTCGTTTTGATTCTTAAATTCCACATATGAGTGAAATCATATGGTATTTGCCTTTCTCTAATTTACTTATTTTTCTTAGTATTACACCCTGTAGCTCCATACATGTCATCGAAAATGGCAAGATTTCATACCTTTTTATGGCTGAATTATATATATAATCTTCTTTACTTGTTCATCTATGAATGGACACTTGGATTACTTCTATATTTTATCTATTGTAAATAATCCCTCAGTAAATATAAGTGTGCATATATCCCTTTGAATTAGGGTTTTCATTTTCTTTGGGTAAATACCCGGTACTGGAATTACTGGATCATATTGTAATTTCATTTTTTTAAAGATTTTATTTTT
Source organism: Canis lupus dingo (assembly GCF_003254725.2). Taxonomy (NCBI): domain Eukaryota; kingdom Metazoa; phylum Chordata; class Mammalia; order Carnivora; family Canidae; genus Canis; species Canis lupus. The sequence continues at coordinate 54,320,709 of NC_064264.1, read as the reverse complement.
TTATTCATGAGAGACAGAGAGAGAGAGAAACAGAGACAGAGACAGAGAGAGGCAGAGACACAGGCAGAGGGAGAAGCAGGCTCCATGCAGGGAACCTAATGTGGGACTCAATCCCGGGACTCCAGGATCACACCCTGGGCCAAAGGCAGGTGCTAAACCGCTGAACCACCCAGGGATCCCCTGGTAATTTCACTTTTAATTTTCTGAGGAAACTCCATACTGTTTTTCACAGTGACTGCACAAGTTTGCATTCCCATCAACAGTTCAAGAGGGGGTTTTTTTTCTCCACATCCTCCCCAATACTTGTTATTTCTTGTGTTTTTGATTTTTGCCATTCTGACAGGTGTGAGGTGATATCTCATTGTAGTTTTGATTTACATTTCCCTGATGATGAACATCTTTTCATACATCTGTTGGGCCATCTGTGTGTCTTCTTTGGAAAAATGTCTGTTTAAACTTTCTGCCCATTTTTAAATTAGATTGTTTTTTAGGTGTTGAGTCCTATCAGTTCCTTATGTATTTTGGATACTATTTATTGGATATATCATTTACAGATATCTTCTCCCATTCAATAGGTTGCCTTTTAGTTTTATTGGTTATTTCATTTGCTGTATAGAGCTTTTTATTTTGATTAAGTCTCAATAGTTTATTTTTGTTTTCGTCTTTTGTCCCTCAGGAGACACATCTATTAAGAAATTGCTACAGCTGATGTCAGGGAGATTACTGTCTGTGCTCTCCTCAAGGATTTTTATGGTTTCAGATCTTATAGTTAGCTCTTTGATCCATATTGAACTCATTTCTGTGTATACTGTATAAAAGTGGTCAAGTTTCATTGGTTTGTGTGTAGCTGACCAGTTTTCCCAACACCATTTGTCGAAGAGAGTGTCTTTTCCCCATTGGATATTCTTTCCTGCTTTGCTAAAGATTAATTGACCATATAATTTTGGATTTATTTTTGAGTTTTCTATTCTATTCTGACAATCTGTGTGTCTATTTTTGTGCAGCTGTGTTGATTACTCCAGTTGTGTAATATAACTTGAAGTCTGGAATTGTGATGCCTCCAGCTTTGTTTTTTCTTTTCAAAATTGCTTTGGCTAGTCAGGGTCATTTGTGGTTCCCTATAAATTTTAGGATTATTTGTTCTAGTTCTGTGAAAAATGCTATTAGTATTTTGATAGAGATTGCATTAAATCTAGAGATTGCTTTGGGTTGTATGGACATTTTAAAGGTATTTGTTCTTCCAATCTGTGAACATGGAATGTCTTTTTATGTCTTTGTGACATCTTCGGTGTCTTTCATCAGTGTTTTATAGTTTTCAGAGTACAGACTTTCACCTCTTTGGTTAGGTTTATTCTTACTTATTTTTGGTGCAACTGTAAATAAGATTATTTTCTGACATGGGCATGGGATTGTAGGTTGATATTTTATTGTTTATGTGTTTTAAATACTTGGAAAATATAGCTGCATTATCTTGTAGCTTCCATTGTTTCAGTTTTAGATTTACTCCTGTCCTTTGAATCTAACATGTCTTAATTTTATGAACATTTTTAAGATTTTTGTCATAATCCCTGCTTTTTATCAGTTTTACTATGACATACCATATACATATGTGTGTCTGTGTGTATGTATATCTGTTTGGAGTTTGTAGTGCTTAAGATCAAGAAAGCAGAAAGCTTAATTCTATATATCGAAAACTTAAAACTTTAGTTTTGAAAGTTTTGTATCATTGTTTTTGATATATACTCTCTATTATATTCTCTTTTACTTGCATTTAATAGCTCCAATGATATGTATAATTAAGATTTCTACCTTCCCTGTGTCTTTGAAATCTTTTTATACTTCCATGTTTTAGTTTGTCCTTTTTAGGGGATATATATTCTTCAGATATTTTATCTAGTTTACTCATTCTCTCTTTAGTTGCATCTATTCTACTGTTAAATATATTTATTATATTTTCTTTTTTTTTCTTTTTCTTAAAGCCTTGTGTTGGGTGCTGATTTTAATGCATTGCAGTGAGGGAGGTGCTTTGCTACATACAAAACTTCTACCCAGGAGCAGGTCATCTATGTGTGGTTTAGCATATTTATTTTATTTTCAGTTGCACTTATTTTATAATTCAGGTATATATTTTCCATGGTTCCTTTTTACATAGTTCTTTCCTCTGTGGAAATTATTAATGTTCAATTAATTTGTTGAAAATGTTAGATATAGTTATTTTAATTTGTGTGTGATATGTCCATTATCTGCCTTTACTTACTCTATTTTCTTCTCTTTAAAAAATTGTGTTTTTTTTTCTTTGCTTTCATGGTAGGGTATATTGTTAATTTAAAAAAATGAGTAAGAGTCTCAGAAATAAGGAAATGTTTTATTTTCCTTTGAAATTATATTTTTTTCCTCTATCAGGAGCTGAGGGACAATGAAAGTTGAATATTTTCTTATTACAAGTAACAAGGTTTCAGTCATTTGTTTCTTATTCCCCTTACTGCAGTATATATACTATAGCATACATAGTAAGTTTAGTAGAACCTTTTTAAAATCCCAGAAAATTTAGGTTGTTTTGTCAGACTGCTTCGATTTTTGGTGTATCCTGAACTTACATTTGTATCTTACAATACCAGAGGATGTTAAAACTCTATTTTTCTTCTCAAAGTCTCAACAATATCCTCCAGAATCATCAGGCTTCCTTTGAGGAGTATTTAAACTCTTCAAATTCAGTTCAGTTACATTGGATTTTGGAAGTTTCTTGAAATATTCCTACAGATTGAAAGAAGAGTATCCAGTTTTCTCTCATTTTTCTTGGTAAAATAATTTTTCTTAATGATCCTTTCCATCATTTCCAGGAGTTGAGTTTCATTCTCCACTTCCTAAAATATAAAGAAGAGTCTTTTTTCTTTTCTTTTTTCTTTTCTTTTCTTTTCTTTCTTTTCTTTTCTTTTCTTTTCTTTTTCCTTTTTCTACCTTCTAAGAAGAAACAGCTCTAATCTACCATAGCCAAGAGAATAAAAGAACCAATCAAGAGAGAAGTAACTAATATGAAGGCACTTCTCACACACACAATCCTCAAAGATGCCCTTTCTTAGGGAGGCACTGCAGCAGCTTTGCTATTCTGCCATCAAATCCAGCAAAAGTGTGATGTGTCTTAGATAGCCTAACACCTAGCTACAACTAAAATTTTAAGTGTCAAATACATGAGAAAATAGAATCAACTTCAGTCATGAGGATAAGCTGGTGAGATGCTTTAACAGAATGTTTTCGTTTTACCTCATTACTATTCCATGTGCTGTAAAGTCTGGACTATGGATTAGAATCTTTTCTAGAGTCTAAAGTTTTACCAAAAGAAATAGGAGTTCTATTTTTATATACTATTAAATTGACAACATGAGTATTTGCTTTTCTAAGAACATAATAACGTTTGAAACTATTGGCAACTTTTCCTTGGTTGCCAAGACAACATTCCAACACTAACTCGAGAATGGGCTTTTAGATATTACACAAAGGGAAAATATTTTGATTCTTTATTTAGAAAGAATTTTATTAAACATAGGGATAGAGGAACACCTATAAGTGCTGTTCATAAAGTAGACTGAGTAAGAATGCAAGATAAATCTGCTGCTACAAATTAAAGATGTTCCCTCCACAGTATATGCTACTGTCACTTTGCCAATTAACATCAAGATATACTCTGTGTGTGTGTTAAAGAAAGTAGTAAAGAACAGGTAAAAAAAATAAGAAAAGGCAAACTATTAATATGCCTTTGAAATCAGCATTTTGATATTTAGGTTCTTCAGTTTAACTCTTGGATTGATTACACGATCCCTTTCAGAGCCATTCCCTAAACTTTTGTTTGATTGAAAAAGATAATCTTATCCAGTTATTCAGTTATGGTATTGTATTGTAGTTCTGAAAGAGGGCATATTTTTTACTCTTCCTCTTTCTGCCAATATGAAGCTGAGCCTTATGCTATAAACAGCACTGGGTGGCCCCTGCAGTGTAGGGTAACTGACCAGCTGCTAAGAAATTTCAACAATTGCCATAACACAGGAAGTTAACATATTTATCAGATACTTGAGATGAAAAAATGGTATTCATGGGGACTTTTTACCCTATGCCATCTGGTCCTGAGGTGCCTATTACATCTATTATCGACTCATTAAAGTCAATGAGGTGAATAACACAATTAAACTTGTTTACTTGTCATGTAACAGTCAGTTAACATTGAAATGTAACTTCTAGTTTCAGTACCACTATGCAGCACAAATCCATTCCAACAACCCTAAGTGATACCCAAAATTAATCTCAGATTAATATCTCTCAAAATTATAGTGCAATTTAAAAGTACATGAATATTTGAGGCTACTTTTTAACATGCAAATGCCATATAACAGTCACAATGAAGATTAATCTTTATAATTAAAACAATAAAACAGAAATAAATGGCCAATGGGGACCAAATACAAGATACATATTCCTGCACTCCCCTAATCATTCAGCTGCAGATGGCTTGCACATTTGCAAATAGCTTGCAGAAAATATGGATCCATTTGTGTAGGCAGGGCAGCGAGAGGCAAAGCTATCAGAATTGAAAAGCTTATTTCTACAAAGCAGTTTAAGAATTCATTACTAGATAAGCTCTTAAATATGGACATATGTGGTTGTGGCTAGATAAAAACATTATTCTTGTTATTTTAATTTGCACCCAATATTCCATGATGAAAAAATGCAGAAATGATCTTTTGATTTAATATTAGACCTAAGAAAAACACTATAACAAAAGGTTTAAGACTTTATAAATATTTATGTAGTTATATAATAATAAGACATTCCTGAAGTACTTCTAAGTGAGTTAAAACTTGAAATAAAAAAAAACTTGAAATAAAACAGAAAGTGCATTTTCATTTGTAAATACTTCTTTACAAAAAGCAAATTAACATCATTTGTTTATTGTACATATTGGAAATTCATATAAATTAATGAAATGCCAGCTTTAAAACTTAAGCTTCCTGAATAAGTGTTCAGTGGCTTCAGAAATAAGCATGGGCTTCATCACTCATAGTATAATCATGTACATATTTGATCAATAAGTGTTTAGAGAAGAAAAAAGATATAAGGTCAGAAAGAGGGACAAGAGAGAGATTTACAGTTACAACTGGCCATACTGTTTCCTGAAAAATCCTTAAAGCTAAAATATTTTATTTTTCCACCTTTGTCTGTGTACATATCCAGCAACTGATAGATACTACTCTTTGGGCTAAAAGAACTATGTATTCAGTTTAGAAATGACATCCCTCTCTTCAATATTAAATTTCTACCAAGTAGGGTTCATGTGAAATTTTTCCAATCATTTATTTCTACATATGATATTAAATTATCTTTTAACAAAAAGTAGACAAGCAACAAAGAGCTTACAAGAAATTGCTCATTCAAATGACCACCGTATTTTAATCTCAATAGCAGACAAAGAACATTGAACGCTTTACCTTGAGAGAAGAAATCCAGTAGCATTATTAGTCATTAATCTTAAATAAATAGCACATTTAAAGATATATTCCCCAAAGGCTGCCTACCTTGTCAACAATTTTTGTTTTGTTTTGTTTGTCTTTAACCTAAGCAACTCAATTTAGAATTCACACTGTAAATTCTACTTAGAAATAAAAAGTGACCAAAATAATCCAGCCACTCAATCTCAACTCACTACATCATTATGACTAGAAGTTTAAGCTCTTCACCGTACAGAAATAAGATAGAAAAGCAGTGAATACAAATATATATTCCTTGCATCAGTATGCTGTGGAATGGTGAAAAAAGCTACACTTGAGCAATTAAATAATTGAAAATGGTTGTTGCAATGAAATCCTCCTAATATAGGGATTTAGCAATTTAAAAATAATGGATTTGCTTCCTCATTCTAATCTATGATGAAGATATTCACTGGCTTATGACAACCAAAAACAATAGGCTTTGAAATCCCATGCATTTCTATAATCATAGGTCTTATCAAATTATATATATATATATATATGTATGTATTAAAAGAACCTAACTTTTTAGAGTCGAAGTAATCATTATTATAGAATGTTGTGGTATATTGATTGGTATTCAGAGTGTAAGGTTTCCATGTAGTTTTGAGAAAAAATTGTGATATTCTCTGGTCATACATAGATAAGGGCAAAGGTTAAGTGGCGTGCATGTTGAGCTTATTGACAATTTTCAGGTAGCAAAAGTCCTTTCCATTAAAGAGTGCATCTCTAACAACACTTCAAAGAAAACATTACATAAAAATTAGATTGACTTCAATTTGGGTCAACCTCATGACTAATCCATTTGAACATGCAATGTAGACTTTAATCACATAAAGAAAGATAAAAATTCATTTACTTTTTTATAAACTGAATTTAAACTATGTAAAAATATACATTCTCAAAAATGCCATAAATTCTGGATGCTATTCAACAGGAAAAGACTTGGGAACACAATCCAGAAAAATATCCTTATATTGCATGGTGCTCTCTATACATGATCTACATAGGAAAAATAATTGTATAAAGCCAGGCTATTAATTGTCATATCAGATAACCTCCTTAAAAAGGAAAATTGATCCTCAAATGGATACTTGGGATGGAACGATAGCAGCCAATCCATATGGACCAGAGTAAGCAAATACGGGAATAGATATTTCATTTTGGAAAAATGAGGAAAGGAAGAAAATTTGAGAAGATGAAGAGTTGCTTAATGCATCTCTAAAACACACTTAATCAAGAGCAAAACTGACCTAACCTTAAAAAAAAAAAAACAAAAAAAAAAAACAAAAAAAAAAACCTCACAGGCTGAAAGAAACTTCTCACTTTTAAAATACAGCATTTTAATGCTAAACTATTTTTTCTTTTATAATACTAGCACTAATTTTACCTACTCTAAATATAACCCAGTGGAAAAAGCATTTTTATGGAACCAGTGATATATAAAACGCATGGTAACTTTTTTACACCTCATGTAAAAAGTAAATTTACATCTCATGTGAAAAATAAATTTAAAATGATTACTGAGCACTTTTCAAATAAAATACAATAAAATGCTTAATAATTTTGAGTAAGTAGTAATGGATTCAACTCTGGAAACATAAAACTAGACAAGTAACAGCATCCACAGTAATGGAAATTAATACTTTCAGAACTTTTCATTAGGATGAGAAGGTCTAAAGCCCATAAGCACTGTTAAAATGTGCTCCGAATTGCTCACGCTTTATGTCTCATCACAAGCTTTAGCACTTTCACTTTCACTGAACATGTCCCCAACAGCTTTCTTGTCCCTCTATCTATTAGAGGGAGCTTATTTGGGCTAGTTTAGAACACACGGAAAATGAACTCCCAGCATTTTAGTTTATTTTGGGGAAAGCAACACTTCCTGTTTTTTAAATTCTTTTTTAAAAATTTGAATGCTTTAAAGGATTATCAAAAAGTCTCAATAGTTTTCATGGATATCAAATCACTCTAGAAGATTGGTGTTTTGATGATTTCAGTGTAAACGAATCAAAAACATATGGATTACATTTCTGTTAAAATACACAACGTTGTAAAAATCAAGGGCAAAGTAGTTCCAAAAAGGACATTCAGAGCTTTGACTTCAGGTGTTTGAAAGCACTTCAAGATGTCCAATGTAACTGGCCTGTGGACAGAACACGCCACTCAGACTGTATTCTGTTGCAAGGCATGGATGGTTTCTACCGACAGGATGGAATCTTAGAGATGCTAAAATGTTTTGATGAATCAGATAGATGGTGATTTAAAGATATCGTGAAAATTAATAGGCACGATGTAAAAGAATGTATCTATGGCTTGCTATTAAAAAAGTCATTTTTAATTCACCATCTTGGAATCAAGTTAGGAAGTAGTTAATTATTGTTTAACTGGAGCCTTCTGACTGACTACATTTCAGATTATTTTATTGACACTTCAAGTTAAAAGGAACTCTCCATGAGAAGCCTCAAATATAAAAAAGAAATGGAAAATGGTTCTGCCTTTGGCCAAAGGAATCAAAAATAAAGTCTACCTACCCCGTGCTCTTTTTTATTATGCCTTTTTTAGATAAAATTTATGTACCATTCTATTCACCCATTTTTTTTTGTACCATTCCAGTGGTCCTTAGTATATTCACAGTATTGCACAACTGTCACCATAATCAATTTTAGGACATTTTCATTACCCCCGAAAAGATCCCCCATTCTTATCAGTGGCCCCATCTATACCAATCACTCCCACTTCAGCCCTCAGCTCTAAGCATCTATGAATCTATTTCTTGCCTCTATGGATTTGACAATTCTGGACATTTAAATCAATGGAATCATACAATACATGATGTTTTGTGACTGACTTCTCTCACTTAGGATAATTTTTTCAAGATCTATCCATGCTCTAGCATGTGTCAGTACTTTTTTTTAATTCCCACATATGTCACTGTATTAAAATACTAGATTAATTTAAATCATCAGTTGATGGAGATTTTGGTCATTTGTACTTTTGGGCTGCTGTGAATAATGCTGTTATAAACATCTACTCACATGTTTTTGTGCCAAAATACATTTTCATTCCTCTTGGGAATAAACCTGCAAGTGAGATTTCTGAATCACATGATAACTCTATATTGAAATTTCTTGAAGAGGTACCAGAATGTATTCCAAAATAGCTGCACCATTTGACTTTCCCACTAGCCATGCAGGAGGGATCTAATTTCTCACTTCCTCACCAATTCTTACCTTTTTAATGTTAGCCATCCTAGTGCACGTGATGGGGTACCTCACTTTGGTTTTGAATTGCATCTCCCTCTTGGCTATAAGATACACTCATCACTATGCTCTAGATATTTATGTTCTAGTGGAGTGAGCTAGATGATACAGATGATAGCAAATAAAACATAATTTTAGACAGTTGTTGGGTGGGATAGTGAAAAACATCAAAACATGCAATAATGTCATACTCTACCAGAATGGTTGATACTATTTTAAGAAGGATGAAAAAAAGCCCTATGATGAACTCAGCATAACTACTGTTTCAAAGACAGAGACTAACAAGTGCAAAGTCCCTGGGGCAGAAATGAGTTTGGCACTTTATAGGAACCTAAAGCAGCTTAACGTGACCAAGACATAGAAAGTAAGGAGAGGAGATATATGATGTGTGACTACATGAGGATTCATGCAAAATGCTTAGAACAGTGCCTAACACATATTAAAAGCTTAACAAATTCTGGTTATTATTGTTATTGCTTTACTACTATCTTGTGTGTTAGGAAGTATAAAGATAAGATTTATTGAAATAGAGATATGATTTTTGTGGCTAAAATATTCTGTAGATTTATTATTACCTTTAAAATTATTAATTTAGAGGCGCCTAGGTTGGTTAAGCATTTGACTCTTGATTTTGGCTCAGGTCCTGATCTCAGGGTTGTGAGATTGAACTCCTCGTTGGGCACAGAGTCTGCTGAGATTGTCTCTCCCTCTCCCTCTGCCCCTCCCAATTGTGTGCATGCTTGCTCTCTCTCCCCAAAATAAGTAAATACATTTTAAAAAAATTATCATTGGATCAGGTGGCATAATTGAAAGGCCAAAAGTCTACCACTTTTATAGAAATATGCACAGAGAAGAATTGAGGAGGAAGCTTGAACACTGAACTATTCCATTTTGTTTAAACCTGGCCACTCAGGGAATTTCCATTTCTCTCGACCAACAAGCCTCCAGATGTGCAGGGTACTACTCTGTTCTGTGTACTTTCTACTTTCCTGGAGTTGAGAAGGAGGCTGTCTACCCTGTGAGGCACAGGGGAGAATGTTGAATGAGGCCATGTGGTGTAGGAGAGGAGTCCTCTTTCTGTGGGATGATAACTGGCTGCCATGGTGGCTACTGTTAATGTGCATCCCCAGAGTGTAATTACAAAGATGGGCATGCCATATGTGTCTGGTCAGCACAGGGGGAGATTTCTTCTCATGTGAATTCCAGCTGGATGCTTTCAGGTACTTACTTGGTAGTTATCATGACCTCTGGCCCTGGTGGCCAAAATTCTTTGCTCAGACCTGGCCTTCCTCCTATTATGGCCTCACTCTCTCCTTTGCTTACCCACCCTAGCCTATGGAATGTTAAAAGAAAAAAAAGAATAAGTGGAACATGTCTCTGTCCAAAGCTTTTCTGGCTTATATTCATACCTGGAATCATTAACTTAGAAGGAAAGAATGCACTGGTCCCTTTCTCTTGTTCCACCTGCCTGGCCAGTCATTAGGCATCAGTCAATGGAGGTTAGGTACTTCAGTGCTTATTACTTTGATGGTACATCATGCCATCAGTTAACTTTTATTTCTTCAGCAATGAGATGAGAATGACAGCATTCTACTTCAAATAACTGTGGTCATCAAATGTGCATAATGTAAACTATTCTATTATGCAAATTTCAATGCCTAAACATCTGTCATTTCCTTAAAATAGTGAATTCTATATTTATTATCTATTTTTATTTATATTTTGGTTTTATATAAAGGAATAAGATTCCTTTTTAGGTCAACTACCCTTCTTTGCCTATATCTCCTTGTGGATGATAGCTCTGGCCAGATTCTGAGCCTTCCTGCCTCATGTCAGCTTCTTTGATCTTTCTCAAGCATCACCTCCCCTCAGTGCTTCACACTTTCTGTTCCCTCTGCATGGAGGTTCTTTCAACTTTTGACCCTTGGCTTGATTCCTCATTGCCTACTAGTCTCAGCTCAACCTTGTTATGCCCTACATCCAGTAAATACTTTCTTTTTCTTAATAGAATTTAATACAATCTAACAGAACACAGTGTTACCCTCAGCTATAGTGGAAACTCAAGAAGGTAAGAACTTAGGTGGCTCTGTGGCGCAATGGATAGCGCATTGGACTTCAAGAAGGTAAGAACTTTTCTTTCTTTCTTTCTTCTTTCTTTCTTTCTTTCTTTCTTTCTTTCTTCTTTCTTTCTTTCTTTCTTTCTTTCTTTCTTTCTTTCTTTCTTTTCTTTCTTTCTTTCTTTCTTCTTTCTTCTTTCTTTCTTTTTTTCCTGTCTTGCCCTAAGAGTTACAGAAATACCTAACATAATGCAGACATTCAATAAACATTGGTTTAGAGTTTGTCCTGGAATCCTTCATTTATTATCAAAGAGTAATTGGAGATAAAACAGAGATACGAGTTAATATAGAGAGAGCTAGAGAAACTGGCCTGAATATGTGCAGTTTTTAAAAGATCAAAGTTGAATTTAGAGAAACATAACAAGTGTAAAACCAAATTATGGCATTTAGATTAGGAAGTGAAAAAGTATTGGTAAGAAAGGAAGTACATGGAATTAGGTGTTTATTTTGGATAAACCCTTGATATAATGTAGATCATTTTCGAAACATGTGGAAGTCATGTAATTTCATTATCTGATAATATTTTATTGATTCTCTCAGCATTCTTTACCCAGATGACTGCAATAGTCTCTAGAGTCAGAGCTTTCTACCTAGTTAGTATATGTCTCTGATCAGCATTCTCTTTTTCCTATATTACCCCCCATCCCCCAGAGATCCAACTTGGGAGGGGTAGAGCTTGCAGAATAGAAGTTGGCTAAAAACTGTGGCACTAGATGTACAATGCTATTTTTTCCTTTGGTGAGCAACTGAGGGTATTACAAGATGATGAAAATTATTTTTATTTAAGGTAAGCTGTATCACTTAGCTTTCTTGTAAGAGACAGAGAAGTATATTGATAAAAATGTCTTCAAAATAACAGATTAGAGCAACTGTACCCACTTTGAGGAAAAAGACTGAAAACAACACCAGTTTACTTGAATTTTAATTGGCTCTACATTTAAGAGGCCATAAAGGTCATGGAAAACCCAGTATTTGTCTCTTCATGTCCTTCCATTGCATTTCATTGGGATGAAAATGATCAGAAGAGAGTTATACTCCCCCCCCCCCAAAAAAAAAGCAAAACTAAACCAAAACAACAGAGAGAAGGAAATGGTCTTCACTGGCTGAGCAATAATGCTCTAATTGTTTTTTCAAAGTATTGATTTATTCGAGTAACAGAGTCCTAAGAGAATTAGCAGACACTCTACAAGGTTAAATCCTTACTACTCCAAAACCTGTCCTTGGTTGGTCCAGAATCATCAGCTGTTGCCAGGAGTTCTTAGAAATAAAAAATCTCAGCCTATTCCAGACCTACAGAAGCAGAATCTGCAATTCTAACAAGATCTCCAGGTGATTCAAATGCACATTAGCATTAGTTAAACTCCGTGTTCATTATTCAAACACATTCAGGGATAAGGCGGAGAGTATAAACAGTAAAGTGCATGCTTGGCAAGAGGTAAAATGAGTGGCCTCGGCTGAGGCAAATGACAGCGAGGGCATGATCCTCAAGAAATGTCAGTTTATTATAAGGGAAAAGATCATACCCTGTCTGGGAAAGAAAAAAAAAATTCTTCTGGCCATAATTTCCAACTCCTGGCTAAAACTGTGATTTAGCGTGAGTTACAATAAAATGCCATTTGAAGTAGAGCAACACCAAAATGAAACCAACCTTAGTGACCTCGAATGGCACTCAGGTCAGGATATTTGGGAGGAGAGGGTGTTTTAGACAGTGGCTTGGAACTTGAAGGATCAGCAGGAGCAACAGGTCTTTGGAATTAACAAGGGAGAAAAGTATAGAAAGAGATAGTTGAAATAAAACTTTGCTACTTTTCTTTCTAATCCAAAGAGGACATAGACACCCCTTGAAGAGAATAAGGAACGTGTCCAAGTTGCCACGGCACCCCTCATCAATTTTCCTCTCTTAGGTTAACCTGCTGAACTGATGCCATACACCTTTGATTGCATTATTCTGCGTGCTGTATCCTCCTAACTATATTTCCACACCTTCTATATGACCTGTGAAAGGTTAAATGTCAATCAGAATTTTATTCTTACTTTGCCAAACTTACCTTTTTCTTATACTCTAACTTTGATGTCATCACATTACTACTTTTATGTACACAATATTGCTTTTGTTTTATTTTTTTTGAATATTTTATTTATTTATTCATGAGTGAGAAGCAGAGACATAGGCAGAGGAAGCAGCAGGCTCCCTGCAAGGAGCCCTGGTGAGGGACTAGATCCCAGACCCTAGGATCACACCCTGAGCAAAAGACAGATGCTCATTGGCTGAGCCACCCAGGCGTCCCTATTGCTTTTGTTTTAAATCCCATTTACCTACTTTGCTTCCAGTCTCCTTTGCATGGCATATGTTTCTGTCCTACTAACCCAAACTCCTTATGTGACTATGTGACTTAATTTTTTTTAAGATTTTATTTATTTATTCATGAGAGACACAGAGAGAAAGGCAGAGACACAGGCTCCATGCAGGGAGCCCCATGTGGGACTCAATCTGGGAACTCCAGGATCATGCCCTGGGCCGAAAGCAGGCACTAAACCGCTGAGCCACCCAGGCATCCCACAATATGACTTAATTAAGAAGATCTTGTAGGTGATGTTCTGCTTTTTCTGCATATCCTATTTTTTTCCCACCATTACGGTAGGGTATTCTAATTTTCCCCTAATTCCATCAGCTCCTACATATAAAATTGCTTCTAGCTCTTCAATTATTTATTTGGTCTTGATAGGTTGGTAGCTATTCATTCTGCCTTGTACCCTAAACTCAAATTCTTGTTCCAACTAATTAAGAACTATTCTAGACTCATCACAGCAACTGCAGTCTGTCATCCTATATTAACATTTGGGGCTGGATAACTCTTTGTTGTGGGATGGGGTACTATATTGTGAATCCCTGTTCAGCAGTATCCCTGGACACTATCCTCTAGGTGACAGCAGCATCTGGCTCATGGCAAACAAAAATTTCTCCAAATATTGCCATATGTTCTGTGGGTCACAGAATCACTCCTAGGGGAGAGCCACTTGTCTGCTAGAGTTTGTCTCCTAAAGTCACTACTGACCAGAAATAAGAGCCCATTTTTAGTTTTTCCTTGACTACTGGTAGTGGTGGGAAGCTGCTGGCATCTCCCTTCTCTTCAACTCTCCTAACTCTCCTCTGACTTTTGATGTGTCCCTTCCTTTGACTGTCATAGCACACTCCCCCCCCCCGAGTTTTCCTTTCTTCTCTCCCTACTTGGTACCCTTGCCTCATGATAACAATTGCTTTTGTGGCTTCCATTCCCCTTCCACATTCTAGTCCTGGCCATGCTCTATTTCTAGTCCTTGCACCTGCCCCAAGTTCTAGACCTTCGGGACATCCATCCTGGCATGCACTGCCAGCATTAATGTTTAGTTTGTCCATGCATCCCTACCTTCCCCAACATACTTGATGTCCATCATGTATCTCCTTTGTCATTTCCTGTCCCCATCGCCCACCAAGTCTCCCTACCATCTCAAGTTAAATCTACTAGCAAATCCTGTTATTACAAACACATATATTCTAAATACTATATCTTCAATCTATCACCACAATATTTACCTGAAGCTAAAAATAAAACAAAAAAACATGGCTCCCTCATCTCTTGTCTATGCTATTGCCACAACCTCATAAAGGGTCTTCTGGGATAGGCTTTGGTCCACTGTACAGATACTGACAAATTTACTGTCCTAATCAAATTTGAACATGTCATTCCATTGACTAAAAGACATCTGCTACCACATATCACTTTTTGAGTATAATTCACACACCTAAATATCGCAGTTAAAGACCTTCATGATCTGACCCAACACTTCTCTTTTGTCATCTTCCTTGGCAACCGACAGGCACCATATGGCCATCTCCTTGTGTGAGGGCACTGACAATTTTGCCCTCCCCCCAGAATGAGTGACCTACCTCACTTCCTGGCTGATGATCTCTTATTGATCCTTCCTGAAGAAGCTCTAATAGGGCTCTCTGAAGAACACTCCAAGATAAAGTAAGAATTAGCCATTGTAACGCTACTGCCTTCCACTACAGTGTACTGCAAATGTTTCTTTAGAGGTTCATTTTCCTCTAATGAGCCATCAGACTGTATGACAGGAGGAAATCTTGTTGATGCCTAACACAATGATTATTTGTCAAAAAAATAACTAAATAACATGGAAAGATTCAACTGTACATTTTACAATAAAATTAAGAAACAAGAAGAGCCTAGTTGGTTCAGTCAGTTAAGTGTCTGCCTTCGGGTCAGGTTATGATCTCAGGATGCTGGGATCCAGCTCCAAATCAGGCTCCCTTCTCAATGGGGAGCCTGCTTCTCCCCCTCCCCACCCCTCCAGCGTGTGCTCTCTCTCTTGCTATGTCTCTCTCAAATAAATAAATTAAAACTTAAAAAAAAAAGAAATGAAAGCAAAGTTAGCAATATATAGATATATTTAGGTGTATGTATGTTCATGTGCTGTGTGTGGAGAGATGGACGGAGACACAGAGACAAGGAAAAAAGAGGAAAAATGAGAAAAATCATGAGAGATGTAAAGAGTGAAGATTATCTAAGCTGCATTATTAAAGTAGGTACATTTTTAAAAACAACTTTTCATGATCTTATGTTATCTAAAACATGGAAACATTAGAAAATTCTACTGTTCTTTATAGTCATTCTAAATGACTATAAGAAAAGAAAATATTTTACAAGTAAATGAAATTGAAACTTTCATAGAGACAAGTAATATAAGCATATAGCTATAAGTTTTCATATTTTAATCATATTAACTGTTAATAAATTTCATATCTCTTAGAAATAGAAATGCAGAAATATATTTTGAAATGCAATAAAGAGGAAATATATGTTTGTATTGGATTTTTACATTTTCAAATGCCAGAAGTCCTCATTAAAGATCTTACTAGCTGAGTATTTTCTTTGCATTTCGTTTAAATGCAAACAACTTTCTATAACCTGAGCCAATTAACTCCCTCACATTAACAGTGCCAAACTGTACTTCAGATTTTAGCTTTACTCATTCTGGGCTAGTCTTCTACTCATGGTTCAAAACTGATGCAATCTTGAAAATGAAAGGAGAGTCCTTTTTCGAAGGCTAATCTTCTTGAAAATATTGACTCTGTGTCCATGGATGCTCATCATTGCAAAGGGATAAATCAGTAAGGCTATCGTAACAGAGGTTGATCAGTGAACACAGCCCCACTTGTTCACAAGGCTGAGCCTAATAACTGAGTCAATATGTTCAAACCCATCATCTGTGTGCAACTGTTTTATTAGAGAAAAGACATTTTTGCCCATTCGTCTTCATTCTTTAAGTTCAAGTCTTGCTGACCATTTACCACATTGACTTGTAAATGGGAAATAAAGTATTTCTTTGTGGAACCTTTGATCAGTAAAACAAAACAAAATAAAAACATATGAGAATCAACTGCAAATGCAAAAGAACTTATATTTTCTGGAAAAGCTGAGTTTTTTTTTTTTTAAAGACTGATGAACATGTATATGATCTTTAAGAGGTCTCCTGCTAACATTCGTACCATCCATTAACAATACAATGCTATTTGGCATCAAAAGCAAAATTTTATTTTGTGCCAGTACCACACTGTCTTGATGACCACAGCTTTGTAGTACAACCTGAAATCTGGCATTGTGATGCCCCCAGATATGGTTTTCTTTTTTAAAATTCCCCTGGCTATTCGGGGTCTTTTCTGATTCCACACAAATCTTAAAATAATTTGTTCTAACTCTCTGAAGAAAGTCCATGGTATTTTGATAGGGATTGCATTAAACGTGTATATTGCCCTGGGTAACATTGACATTTTCACAATATTAATTCTGCCAATCCATGAGCATGGAATATTTTTCCATCTCTTTGTGTCTTCCTCAATTTCTTTCAGAAGTGTTCTATAGTTTTGAGGGTATAGATCCTTTACATCTTTGGTGAGGTTTATTCCTAGGTATCTTATGCTTTTGGGTGCAATTGTAAATGGGATTGACTCCTTAATTTCTCTTTCTTCAGTCTCATTGTTAGTGTATAGAAATGCCACTGACTTCTGGGCATTGATTTTGTATCCTGCCACGCTACCGAATTGCTGTATGAGTTCTAGCAATCTTGGGGTGGAGACTTTTGGGTTTTCTATGTAGAGTATCATGTCATCGGCGAAGAGAGAGAGTTTGACTTCTTCTTTGCCAATTTGAATGCCTTTAATGTCTTTTTGTTGTCTGATTGCTGAGGCTAGGACTTCCAGTACTATGTTGAATAGCAGTGGTGAGAGTGGACATCCCTGTCTTGTTCCTGATCTTAGGGGAAAGGCTCCCAGTGCTTCCCCATTGAGAATGATATTTGCTGTGGGCTTTTCATAGATGGCTTTTAAGATGTCGAGGAATGTTCCCTCTATCCCTACACTTTGAAGAGTTTTGATCAGGAATGGATGCTGTATTTTGTCAACAGACACATAGATCAGTGGAACAGAATAGAGAATCCAGAAGTGGACCCTGAACTTTATGGGCAACTAATATTCGATAAAGGAGGAAAGACTATCCATTGGAAGAAAGACAGTCTCTTCAATAAATGGTGCTGGGAAAATTGGACATCCACATGCAGAAGAATGAAACTAGACCACTCCCTTTCACCATACACAAAGATAAACTCAAAATGGATGAAAGATCTAAATGTGAGACAAGATTCCATCAAAATCCTAGAGAAGAACACAGGCAACACCCTTTTTGAACTCGGCCATAGTAACTTCTTGCAAGATACATCCACAAAGGCAAAAGAAACAAAAGCAAAAATGAACTATTGGGACTTCATCAAGATAAGAAGCTTTTGCACAGCAAAGGATACAGTCAACAAAACTCAAAGACAACCTACAGAATGGGAGAAGATATTTGCAAATGACATATCAGATAAAGGGCTAGTTTCCAAGATCTATAAAGAACTTATTAAACTCAACACCAAAGAAACAAACAATCCAATCATGAAATGGGCAAAAGACATGAACAGAAATCTCACAGAGGAAGACATAGACATGGCCAACATGCATATGAGAAAATGCTCTGCATCACTTGCCATCAGGGAAATACAAATCAAAACTACAATGAGATACCACCTCACACCAGTGAGAATGGGGAAAATTAACAAGGCAGGAAACAACAAATGTTGGAGAGGATGCGGAGAAAAGGGAACCCTCCTACACTGTTGGTGGGAATGTGAACTGGTGCAGCCACTCTGGAAAACTGTGTGGAGGTTCCTCAAACAGTTAAAAATATACCTGCCCTACGACCCAGCAATTGCACTGTTGGGGATTTACCCCAAAGATACAAATGCAATGAAACGCCGGGACACCTGCACCCCGATGTTTCTAGCAGCAATGGCCACGATAGCCAAACTGTGGAAGGAGCCTCGGTGTCCAACGAAAGATGAATGGATAAAGAAGATGTGGTTTATGTATACAATGGAATATTACTCAGCTATTAGAAATGACAAATACCCACCATTTGCTTCAACGTGGATGGAACTGGAGGGTATTATGCTGAGTGAAGTAAGTCAGTCGGAGAAGGACAAACATTATATGTTCTCATTCATTTGGGGAATATAAATAATAGTGAAAGGGAAAACAAGGGAAGGGAGAAGAAATGTGTGGGAAATATCAGAAAGGGAGACAGAACGTAAAGACTGCTAACTCTGGGAAACGAACTAGGGGTGGTAGAAGGGGAGGAGGGCGGGGGGTGGGAGTGAATGGGTGACGGGCACTGGGTGTTATTCTGTATGTTAGTAAATTGAACACCAATAAAAAAAAAAAAAAAAAAAAAAAAAAAAAAAAGCAAAATTTTAAAGCCTCTTTTCCCATCTCATACATAAGAATTAAAGATGAAGCTCTAGAAAGATCCTTCCATCAGAACTTGGTCTGTGTTGTTACCAGTGCTTCTTTGGTGGCAGAGCATAAGTCTAGAATGTTGTACTGCATTTTCCCTCACTGATGTCACTTTTTGTTGGAAGAATAGAATAATGTGCAGCTGCTGCTCCATCAGGTTGACTGGCAAGTGATTTCAGAGCTTCATCCTAATTAGATCAATAAAAGCTAATCCCTATGAGAGTATAAATAAGGCTTGCCAATTACACACTTAATTTAGAGAGAAGTAGTACTATTTTCAGTAAGTGGAACTATTATGACTGTTCCATTGCTCTCCTCCAACATTTATTCCCCTGGATCATTGAGCCGCAGATGTAACCTTAGAAATGTGATGGGGGCAGTGTGATGGGTAGAAGAAGTATCATTGGTTGAAACTTACAGCTGCTTTGAGGCTTATGCATTGGTTGAAGTAGAGACGAAAAATTAGTTTTGCAGAAGATCACATGATTGTAGAATACTTGCTCATAAGATCTTGTAAGTGGTAGGAACTCTAAGACAATTATAAATTACCTATGTTAAAGTGACTTAAAATCATTCCACATGACCATGTGTATAAAAAGTCAGGAAGTAACCCAGCAAAACAATCTGAGAGCAGTGATTGTGTCACACAGATAACACTCTGGTCAATTTTCTATCATGGGTAATAATGAAACATCTTTTGCCCTGAACTACTTAAGCTGTCTGCAAGTGGAATGTGTGTCCACCACCAACAGAGTCACTTTCTATTGACCAGGAATTGATTTGGTCCTTAGTTCTAGTCTCCATGCAGAATCACCAATTAGAACATGGTTATTGCCATCAGGGATGGATTATCTACTGTTCCAGAGTAGATGAGAACCAATGAAGAAAACTGTGTTTTTTGTTCTGACAAAATACACGAATTAGGGATTTTAATATTTGATTTACTGTTTTGCAGATGTGCAATTATTTTAAAATCGATTTTCGTTTTCCAGTTCATTGAATCTTCCTTTCCACATTTATTTTAAAGTAAAATGATATAAATATGTCTAATTCCTTAACATTGTATAATGTACCCTTCCAAGTGCACACTGGGTTTATAAAAAGCATGTGTCCAATACACTATTGAATAAAATGTCATTTAAAAAGCAATTTGCAAGCCTATATTTTAATTATAGTTGTTTACAATAATATTTACATTCAGTAGATAAAATATAACTTTTCACTTTATGCAAGGCAATGATCATAACAATGATCATAATTTCTATTATATAGGTCCGAGGTTAGTATGCATTTGAGTTTTAAAATCACCAGTGATGAATCATCACTATCTGTGGTTGTTCTAATTTTTATATCCAATCCTGCATACAGAATATCTCTTTGTGCCTGCTCATCACAGTACAGCTTCAGAGGAAACTCCCTTCAGTGTACTGTCTGGGAAACAGAGCCAGTTTCTTTCTATTTAGGACAACAGGCAGCTAAGAGAGCACTTCTTCAATTTCACAGAAAAAGATAATAAGACATTTATCTTGAATTCATATTTTATATAACTTTCATACCCAAGATAGTATATGCAATTTAGGGAAATACCTCAAACTCCAATATATCACCTATCCTTGGAGAAATAAAAAGTATTTTATATACATATACATACACACACACACATATATATCTTTTATGTGATATATATCTTATCATATGACATGTATCTTTAGTCATAAAGATATATAAATATATAGAGATAGATAGATATAGATAGATAGATAGATAGATATAGATATAGATATAGATATAGATATAGATATAGATACATATTTTTTGTCCAGGTAACCTGGAGCAATAGATGCCCAGAAAATGTTTGGGATTCTATTTACCTAGCAGAGTTCTGCAGTGAAATCATGGCACCAGTGGTGTGTATAGGTTATTAATTTTACAAAAGTCATACTCTCCTTCAGACAGAACAGTACCAGGATATATGGTGATGGAAGGTTCTCCTGCCCCAAACAAGAGCAGGGCTAAGCACAAGATCAAGGTTTTGGCCATCCAGTCATGGTACCTAGGGAATTTCTTCACCTTGCTAGGCTGTCTGTGTGACTCGGGGTGGGGGATGGTTCCTGGTCTGACAATAAATGGACCTTTTGTCTTTTAGTGCAGGACAGAGGTTAACATCCATGGAAGAAAAAAAAAAAAAACAAAGACAAAGGAAAGATGAGATTATATAAAGTCTCTGAAGTGATGTTGAACAGCTAATGCTGAAAAAAAAAAAAAGCCATAAAACTGAAACCCTTCTTTTCAAATAGATATCCAGCACAGTATTATCTTTTTTTTTTTTTTTGGAATCTATTACTCATTTATGACACCAGGTTTTCTCCCATTTCATGCATTCACATTTACAATAGGTGGGTGATGACGGATCATCCAGCTGGGGTCTGGGGGTTTGGCATGCTTAAACCCTCAGAGGACACTCAACTGTCCTGAAAATAATGGTCATTTCATCATTTAATCAGATACTTGGATGTAATTGCATTTTGGACACACATGCATTCACACACTTACACAACTGCATTTAAACTTCAAAGGGAAACTTTCTATAGGGCATTTGTTTCTTATGGAAATAAAATAAGAATGAGCTGTATTCAAAGAGTGAGGAAAGCTATACACAGGAGACCTCTGTTTTATTGTGGTTTAGCTCATGGAGCAAATATGTTTAGTGGTTTTGGTCTACTTCCTTAGAAAAATGTCCACATTAAAAATGACCACCCAGGTTAGCAGAGTCTGGCATAATGCTAACATCCTAAAAAACAGGAGCCTCTACCCAGGGCCAATGTCCACTTCCAGCTCTTACTAAATTTCTTTTCCTCTGGGAAGAGATTTAAGTAGAATCAAGAGAAGTTATTCTACGGGTCTAAAAATCTACAATAAATCATGTACTTTAAACCAATAACTACTAAATCAAAATAAGTTCTTTTTAACCATAAATGGACACCATCCACCATGGGATCAACCAAAAGTGAATTATTCCCCAGCTGGTTACAAAATGTATTTGGGTATCACAGAATTGTGACCTGAGAACCTGCCTGGTCTTACGAAGATTGAAGATTATAAATGAGAAGGCTGTTGAGCCATATGAAATTCTTTCCTCAAGCAGTAGCACATTGTCAAAAAGTTTTACAATTATCAATCCTTACCACAATCCTATAAAATGAATTGTAAGCTTCATTCTTTTAGGTTCACCTTACTCTCTGCTTAGCAAATGACTGGTTCCTAAGCAAAAAGGCCACTATGATTTAGGGGTAAGTCTTCTACAGTCCTGCCTAGACTATGAGTTCTGTACAGAGTACAAGCTTGAGCTTCAGTGTCAAAGACCCTACATCCTGTGGGCTCAATATAATTATACAGCTTCCTTGAGACATGTCCAATAGTAGTAATGTGGACTGGAAGAAGAATTTTATGCAATGATCATAAAAATAAATATAAATGCCCTAAAGAAAGTGGATGTAATTGCTTTACACTGACGTAAGCTTGTTTTGAATATGTTGAGTTGAAATTCTGAAAATACTAAACAAGTATGTATATATGTAAATATATATAAGTATATATTTATATTTAGTAAGTCGACATATGTAATATATTTAGCATAATATATTTCAATAAATAATATACATATATGTGTATGTATGTATATATGTATTATAATACATATTATATATAATATATATATTATATATATAATTTAGCCTGCATGGTATCTGATTCCTATGACTGAGATTTACTTGGAATGTTCCAAATAACATAAGTTATGAGTTGGTTTTGCCTTTGAAGTAAAGTGGATTAGAACCATTGTTAGGGGGACGCCTAGATGGCTCAGTGGCTGGGAGGCTGCCTTTGGCACAGGTCATGATCCCCGGATCCAGGATCCAGTCCCTCATCGGGCTCCTGTGGAGAGCCTGCTTCTCCCTCTGCCTATGTATCTGTGTCTCTCATGAATAAATAAATAGATCTTTAAAAATAAAAAAAGAGCCATTGTTAGGTAAGTACAGGTGATATCAGCCTTATTTATGAATTTTTCCTATAGTACCTTAATACTTAATTCAATCTCATGTAGCCAATCCTTAATTTATTTCTAATTAAATATTAGAAAAGTGTCATTTTCTAAAAATGCTCCATCTTAAGCAATTCTTAGAAGTTTATTTTTTCAAACATGTTTCCAGAAAAGCAGAAGTCAAATACTTTTTCCATGCTGTAACAACAAACATGTAAGTTCATATGCTACCTGGATACAAAGTAAAGGACATTTTTGTGGAAAAAAAAATGCAGAACTCCATTATCCAAAACAGAGTTACTTATAGGAAAATAAGGGCAAGAATGATGTGTTAATGCAGGGCAGCACTAAAAATGATTTGGTTATAATTCTCAATTTTATATGGGTAAGTTTTAATTTGGGGTAAAGGAGCCATTTTCTATTTTTGGAAAATCACTGAGTGGAGAAAGCTACATTTTGTGGTTTGCTTCTGTAAAAATCTCTTATAAGATGAAAGAATGAAAGAAATGTACATACATATGTATATATTTATAGATATTTGTACTTAAGAAGTTTGCATGTGTTAGTAGAGACTATTCATTATAAATTCCAGTAAAACAGTAGGCTAGCAAAGTATTAAATCAAGACAATTCAATGAAAAATTCTAAACCATGTAATTGAAAAGGACACCGTACAGCTTCCTCTGACTATCCCTGAGTCTCTTACAACCAATTTAAAGGGTTTCTGTTCCCCCTAATTGATTAAATATTCTCCCTCCATACTCACTCACCCTGGCACCAATTATATAGGCTCCTGAATTTGCATCTTCAGTAAATTAACTAAAATAAAATTTTCTTAAAAGCAATGATGGTGTTAAAGAATCTGCTATATAGATACAGAACATGATGACAGGACAAGGGAGAAATTATGAATTCCTTAAAGTAGATCTTGACTAATCTTTTAGAGCTATTACTTATTGCAGTGCTGGACATCAAAAGTAAATCAATAATTGTTTTTGAATTGTTGAATTAAACGTCTTCATCTTGTGGTGAAATTCTTATTTTAGTTACAGATTTATCTTGTCAGCTAAAACTGCTTGATGGTTGAGGTTTCCTTTAATCATCTGGTCAATAACTTAATTGTTGCTGTATTTGACTCTCCAGTAAACTATACAAAAGTGGCAAATGGTATTTGTATATGCTTGCCATTAATCAATTATAGTAACTTGGAAAAAAATCAAATCACATTACAATGCAAATAATTCTATAATGCAGTGATTAACATGAAACATACACTGTGATTTATTTTAGTAAAGACATTTTACTATTATTTCAGTTTTGCTACCAACAATTGGAAGGAAACACACCTTCCCTGTGAGTGATATTTTCAGTACTATTATCATTACAATTCTCTCCTAATTTTGGTCTTTGTTTCTCTTTGAGTTGAATAGAACAACTTCTGTTTCACTCTGGTCTTTCCGATTAAAATGAACTCGTGGATAGGCAAATATTTGCATTATTATAATATTGGATTAATAACACTCACAGCGACAGCAATGAAATCTTTCCTCATTAATGTTGAATATGCCCAATTTTATCATGTCTGTGGGGAATACAATAAAAACAAGTTGTTGTTTTTCTTCATATTTGCTGTGATTAGATTTCCTTTTTTTCTTATATAACCTAACCTCGGTCCAATATTAGCTTCAACCAGAAATACTAAAAAAAAAAAAAAAAAAAAAATTAACAATGGATCATGTTGTATTCTATTTCTCCAGGGCAAAAACGAGAAACCATGAACTTAGTAAACCTTATTAACAAATGTGGTAATTTTCTTTGATGATGAAAATTATAATTTTATGTTACTCATTGCTGGTGCATTAATTATTTATATAGTTTAGGAATCCATTATGGGAAAAAGAGTTACTCTAAGAATGGAACAACATATGTGTGGTCATCTGTACACATCTGTGGTATGCACATACACTCAATCCTTTGCCAGTTTCCAGGATGTATTTAATATAGCACCACCTAGATGCTGTTTGCTTCAACTAGATGATAACAAAATAGTCCTTCGCCACAAAAGAGTCATCAGGGGAATTCAGTTAAAATGGAATTCTGTTAAATTCAGTTAAAATTCTGTTAAATTTGGTTAAAATTCTTATTTAGAAGGTTACAGTACAGCCAAAAGGAGTATATTTCCATTAAGCTCCAAGTGATGATGATGAGTCTATTGGCCTGGGACCACATTCTGAGAAGCAAAAACGTGGATGATATTTTTGATCATTCTCAACATTGGAACTTAAGATTTTTTCCAGCAAAGACCAAAAGATGATATAGTTGCATGGGGGTGATAGGAAAATAAGAACACTTGAATCACATTTATCAGTTCTCTCACCAATTTGCTCTGATTCCTTTGGAGCTGCTGTATTTTTTATGAGGTTTCATTAATCTAAGCTGGAAGGTTATTTTGCTGAACTCTGTTCAAGGAGGAGAAAACTGATAATAACATATTAACACTAATGAAGAGGAAGTACCCACCATATGTCTTACATAATATTTGATCCTCTTAGGATACATGCAACCCTTCTGGAATTATTAGTTTATATCTTTAGTTTTAATTTTTAGTATCTTTATATTTGATTATATTCCAGCTTCTAAACCAGTGATTCATATGTTTTTAAATGAAACCCAATGCCGTGCCCAAAAGTAATCCATGTGAAACCAAGAAGATTATAAAAATAGGATAATTTTATTTTCCATGGATCTCATTTACACATAAGTTATATGACTATTTAAAATGAACATCATAACCAAAATGTTTTACATATCTGTAGTGATCTTGTATTGTTTCTTTCACCTATACCTGGATGTTTTCTGTGCTTTTAAAAATCAAACATAAGAATTTCAGTCTTTCCTGTCCAAATGATTCATGGAACATAATTTCAGTTTGCTCTTCAATAAATAAATAAATAAATAAACAAACAAATAAGAAAAATCAAAAACAAGAACAAGCAAACTAAATCAGATTATTTGCACTCCTCAGAGAGACCCCAGAGGGGCGCGCTATTTAAGAAAGTGAGAGTCAGAAAGAAAGAATATATTGATACTGACATGTGTTTTTAACACTTCGTATTTTGTTCATCATGGGTAATTTTCATTAATTTTGAGATTTTAAAGTCTTCATTAAAACATTATTTATCTTGATTTCTGAGGGTTTTTTGGTGCTATCTTAAATTTTATATCTGCTCCTGATCCAGTTGAGTCCCAGTTATGAACATGGACATAGTCTCTTAATGTTTTATAATTAAAGGTAATAAACACATTTAAAATGACCTCCTCTCCATTATGAGTGAAAAATTAACTGGTTTTAAGCCTTGTGTACATTAAAAACTTCATTCTTTCCTATTCTCTTATGGTTATTTCTCTGGCCAGTTTATCTCCGCAATATTATTTTATGCAAACATTATTAAAAATAAATATGTTTTAGTATTTACTCTATCCTTAGGCTTTGTTTCCAAGATTGTGTGTTGTGCTCCTTTCTACCCTAACATTCAGCTTCTGTGTAGTCCTCCCATTTTTACATCTGTCCATGCTCCTTTGTAACACTTTCCCATGGTGCTGAATCCTACCCTGGAAGGTCTGGTCACAGCAGAGCTGGGGAGATTTCTAAAACCTATCTTTCTAAAATGCTGCTCTCAGAGAATAAAGCACACAATTATCTTCCAAGTTGTTTATCTCTTTAATGTTATTTTACCCATTCCACTTAATTTACTATGAAGTATGCTTCACAGTTTTGGTCTAATCCTCCTACTTTCAGCAGTCTTTTAAAATTAAGTTTTAATGCCTTCAATCTAAGGCATGAATCTCTACTGTCAAATTTCTCTTTACCCCATGCTGCTACCTTTCCTTGCTTTCATATTTCCTCCCTAACTCTCTTCGTACCAATTTTCCTTTTTCCATTGTGTTACTGCCATGAGACACCATCTTTGGGACATAATATTCCTTAGAAGGAATGTCAGGAAGAGAATAATAAAACTAAATAAAATCAGAAAGCTTTCTCTAGTCTGTTTCTGCCTGCTTTCATCTTATAACCAAAGTCAAACAATTCTCTTTGGTGCTTATGGAACACCTAGGATCCACTCTTATGTACTCACTAAGGGTCTGCTGGGGCTTCCTGTTTTCTACCTCATTGAATCAAAGCTTCAAGTTTACGGTTTTCCATGAATTACTGGTCTTTTTATAATTTCTATTTGCCACTTCTTGAATTTGGTATTACATTTGTGTCTGGATCCTGGATATTTTGGTCCTTTTGCTCGCTTTGGAAGTTTGTCATTTTAAAATTAAAACAACATCTCACCTCCTTTTATGAGACACATTGCCTGCTACATCTATCACCTACAAAATGTGGATGGAAAATTCTTAACCTATCTCTCACTCTCATAGACTCAATGTACCAAAAAGAGGAAGAAGAAGGAGGGAGAGGGCAGGAGAAGGGAGAGGAGGAGGGAATGGAGTGGGTAATAAGAAAACACAAATAAGAGTACTTCTAGGTTGTTTGCAAGAAAAGTCATCAAAATCCAAAGAAATAAGACTGAACCCTTCATGAAAATTTGTCATAACTGATGGTAGGTACTCAGTAAATCTGTGTTTAAATGTAAATGGTTGTTCAAAGCACAATGTTCCAGAGTTCAATAGTCAAACTTGGCCAAAGTCCTCTCAGACATTATTAAAAAAAAATAGTCCTTTTATAGTCACTTGGCATTTTCCTCTATGTTTGTAAGGAATTAAGAGAAGGTATGTGAAAAACCAGTAGTAAATACCAAAATCTTCATGACTAAACAAGCAGATTAATGATCAGAGGGAATAACATATTTCAGAATCCTTTTATCCCATCTTTACTATGTGCCTAAGTCTGTGAATTGTAGTAAGTGCTGGAATTGATCGCAGCTGTAGAGCTTTCATCACAGGCACATGTTGGTGATGCAGATGGGATTCATGGATATTCTCTCCTGGCCAATAACCCTTACTCCATCTAATACAAAAGAAGTCCAAAATTCTCAGCACTTGAGCTCTATGCATATCACTAATTCTGATATTGTTGTTTTTATAAACATTACATAATGCAGGATATTCAAGTTTTCCTATCTGTATTTTATTGATTATGGATTTTCTGATTCAGAAAGGAGGAGGGTTTTATTTTCTCTCCCATAAATTGCATTGTGTGTGTGCGCACAATGTGCTACCTTGCGTGGTAAACACCTAGTTAAATAGATTCTGAGATACACTAAATTGTTTATTAAAAATAAATATAATTACAGTAAGTAAAAATAACAAAGGAAGTATCTGGTACCCATTCAACCCAATTACATTCTTTGGCAGGTTCCTATTTATAGATGAAATAATTTAATGACCAACAGATATCAAATAAAGACTGCCTGTAATTTTTTCACATGTTCTTTGTTTCTGAAAGAACACAAAGAACTTTGCTTACCAGACAAGGCATTTTCATTGCATTTAACAACTTTTGATTTCCTTAACTCTTGGATAGGATTTTGAATGCATTAAAGATGATAAAAAGAATTCTATCGTGGTATCCAATGAGAGTTTACTTCTGTATGTTATCCATTATGAATAAATTCTTGATACATTTTATTTTGTCATAAAACTCTCTCATGGCCTCAATTAAACTAAACCTCCCTCACTAAAAGGAATGTTTTTCCCATTGAATGCTCCCATTAGGTTTGAATGAATGAAAGACCCCTGTCATCCAAGATCCACTATTAACGTATCATAAGAGAATACACAAACACAATATCAGATCCAGTAACTCACTGGGAAAATATTTAGGGAAATGATCTTTTCAGTTTAATAACCAGTAAGATAGAATAAGACTATTTGATATTTTTACTCTGTCAATATGCTATAACCCCTGATAAGTACTGATACAGAAACAGTGATATGAACACAACTTGAAAAATCAATCAATCATACCTACAGGTACTTTAAGATTCAGAAACAGTAACAGAGGTTATGTTTTTCTCTTATGTGTGTGTGTGTGTGTGTGTGTGTGTTTCAACTGAGGACAAATCCATTTGCCATCCAAATGAAAACTCACTTGAGCTGGTGTTTGCTATACAAACTCAGGTCATTAGGTTCCTAGTGACCCAAAAGGAGGCTGGAGCTGCTTCATGTACCCAGTAAGCATGGCTGCCTTACTGGGAGCAGGCAGGCAATGGGCAACCCTTAAAGATGTTATGTTATTGTTGGTCTTGTTGTCACTGTTGCTATTGCTATTATTATTACCTTTACTCTGTACTGAAGACCTGGGATCAGAGAAGGATCTAAGTGCTTTGGTTTCTGTGTCAATCAGGGAGGGAACATGGGCAAGTCTGAAGAAGTCTCTGGCGAAGGCTGAAAGCCCTTTCCCAAGCATGTACCCTGGAATTGTGCTTTGTGCTGAACAGTATGTGTACGTGGAATGAGAAAACTGTGTTGCAGCCGCAGAGTGAGTGCCACTACCCCACTGACCTGTCCGGGGGCCATGGAGGGGTCCCCTTCAAAAGCAAATGTCAGGGAATAAGCAGCCAGGACAGTGGCCAGGGTGAACCGAAGTTCCCAGCTGGAACTATACCCTTTATTACAAGCAAGCCCCTTTTTGTCTGAATACGTTTTGGGGATTTAAGGATAACTGAAAAAGAGAAGCTTCAAAAGGATAATAATGCTTTCGGGCACTCTAACACCTTGCTACTAAAAATAATTCTGTGAGCCAGCAGCTCCAGCAGCACCAAGGAGCTTGTTAGAAATGAGAATCTCTGTCCTCCACCCTCAAACCTGCTGAAACAGCATCTGTATGTTCCCCAGATCCCAAGGTTATTCATATACATAGAAAAGTTAGAAAAGTATGACTCTAGCAATTATTAGAAAAATAAGATATATATTTCCTGTATGTAGAATCAATCAAACGCAATACACATAAATTATTTTTCCATAAATGTGTGCTTATGATGAGATAAAATTGAAGTGAGTATGGTCTCTGCCCTTTATTAAGCTAATATTTTGTTAAGAAGTGACAGCAGTGATATATTAGCTTTTTGGTTATATTTGTGGAAGGTGATATTTTTCAAGTCTACTTAATTAAACAAATGCTACAAATATATGCACATACATTTCTGCCCAAATGATAAAAGCACTCTTTTTCCAAGGATGAAGGTAAGTGTTAATCTCAGGCTCCTAGAGTTTGCCAAAGAAGGAATTAATGACAGCCATGAAAGCCACCAGTTCACAAAACTTTGTCACAACAGGACTGAGTAGCAGAGGTGAACATGGTGTAGGGTGAACACAGGCCATTCTCCCAAAGGCTGCCTGAGAGCAGCCCATCAATACAGAATCTTAGTCATGTTGTCTTCCTATATGAACTGAAATTTTAGAATCAAACATCCATTGATCAGTCAAAAAAAGAAAGATGATGACAACAATTATGATCCCACTTCAAAATTCAACTGATAAAAATAATGTACAGAACAATCTGAATTGCTCTGAGGCATTCGTCAGGGTATGCACATCACACTTCTATAGTGACAGATGGCTGTGAATTAATGAAAGGAAGATACCAAAAAACACTGAAATTATTTCAGAATGAGTAATATGGCATATGGCTGGAAACAAATTCTATGTTATGCTTGTTAAACCCATTAGGTGAAATCTTGCTTCAACCTGTTGTTTCTTTCTAGTCTTCCTTCCTCCCCCTTCCTCCCTCCTCTCTCCCCTCCCATTTTCTCCCCTCTCATAACTCCCCTCCATCCCCCCTCCCTTTCTTTCATTCCTGGCCAGGTTTCTTAATCCAGGGTATAAAATGCCTGTGATCGAGTAGTACTAAAAAGTATTTAATGATCAATCTGTACCCCAAAATACAGAGGCAATGATGACCTATTGCCTTCCACAACAATAGCAGCTTCTTTTTCTGTATACTTTTGGCTTTTTCTTACTCCATTCCAAATGTCATAATAAGTATAAAAGGCATTTTGCTTCCCAGAAAAGGAATAATTCATCTGATATTCATCATTTTGGTCAACAACAACATAAAATATGTGTGCCAGGGAAGACTTAAAGTGGAATTTGACTCTCAATCACAGAGATTTTCTGAGTTTTAGGAACCCTGTATCTTTAAGTTTTATTGCAAAAGGAGATAAACAGCTTGAAGTCAGAACATCCCCTATCACAGTTATAAGAAAAAGGACAATTAGTTCCCAATACAATGCTATTTTATATGTCCTAAGTCTCCTTTAAAATTGTTTCAAAAATTGGACACTCCCTAAATCCAGAGTTTAGGGGAAAAAAGCTTCATAAAATATGCATTTGCTTTAAACTTTCTGCTAATCCTTTAATAAGGAGGATGTAAGCAACAAGAAGAGTCCAAACTAGAATGAAGCAATATGTTAACTATTACTTTAGCTCTGAACCATACTATTTCATGTTAAATGAATTTGTCTTTGAAGGAAGCCGTGCAAATTACCACAGGATTTGACTTGAAAGGAGTGATTTGGGTTCTCTGGCCATATAATCAGCAGCAATGCTGGCTACTTTAGATTACTAATTTTCACCCAGTCTAGAATTTCCTTGTTATGTCCTGC
This sequence comes from Canis lupus dingo, assembly GCF_003254725.2. Lineage (NCBI taxonomy): Eukaryota > Metazoa > Chordata > Mammalia > Carnivora > Canidae > Canis > Canis lupus. Next base: position 54,289,278 of record NC_064264.1, on the reverse strand, counting down.
TATGCGTGTATACCTGAAAGCATGTTTGCGCTTTTCTTGTAAGCCATATTTAATGCTCCTCAATTTCCCTTGAGCTCTAGAACTGTCTGAAGAACACTGAGAATTACAATCTATGACTGAGTTATTAGCTCAAGAGATAAAGTATTTGTATTAATCTGTCTTTCAGACAATATAAGTAAGGGGCTTAGAAGAATATATGGCATATAGTAGTTGCTCTGTAAGTCTTAGACATTTTTATTATTACTGCTATTGCTATATTATTCTTAGAAATGTAGAAATCTAATTTACATAATTACAAATAGTCTACAAATTTAGTATGAAGTTTATATAATGTCTACCAACATGTCATCAAAATAGTCTTTGTCTATTTGCTCTGATCAATATTTAAGGTTATTTATTGTTTGCTCCAGTGTAGATAGATATAGAGAAAAAGGACTATTATTTTAGTCATATATTACACTCTTGAAAAAATAATCACCTTTTCTTTTTTTTATTTTTTTTTAATAATCACCTTTTCTAAATTATTGGCTTCATAATTAAATCTTTGCAATTCCTCAATATAAATCCAAAGCTTAATTTATCTTAAGCCTAATCCTATTTGCTGGGTTCGCAAAAAACATTTGTTTCCACAATCGATGTCTTCCCATGTGTTTTCAAAATGGTAAAAATATAGACATTTAATATTCATTGAATATAGTCATAGTGCCAAACATTTCTATTATTGTGAATAAGTAATAAACCTATATTACAATCCTGTATTATAAGTGTTAATGTAGTTCTGTTGTTCATAAGGGAGAACTGAGCCATAGAAACTAAGTGAAGCCAAGATGACACAGTTAAGGGTTGGAACTGGGGGATGAGGCAAGGGCATGACCTCAGAGGCTTTCCCACCCTCTGTAATCTCTTCTAACAAGGACAGAAAATTCCCTACCCGAGCAGAGAATAATGAGTATCAAGATAAAGAATATCACAGTACCTCTCATCCCATTTTCCATTTTGCTATCATCTGCTATCATTTTTGTTTGTTTGATTTCCATAGATGGAGTATTTTAGTGACTCATAAAATTGTATGACAGAATCCATACTCCTCTCACTAACCATTTTCTCTATTAGATTTTCAACGGGGACATATTTTTTTTCCATTATCAAACACACTTCCTTTTTTTTTTTTTTCCTAATGTTTTTCAGTACAGTCTTCAATTAATTATTCAGGATAATATTTTTAATTTCTGAAAGTAATTTTGAATATTATTTTTGTATATTTATTTTTCTTATGTTATATGGTAATACTCTTTTTCTGACAAACTATGAACTATTTCTTATAAGTCCCTGGTAAGGGGACACCTGGGTGGCTCAGTGATTGAACATCTGCCTTTGGCTCAGGTCGTGATCCCAGGGTCCTAGGATTGAGTCCCACATCAGGCTCCCCAGAGGGAGCCTGCTTCTCCCTTTACCTATGTCTCTGCCTCTCTCTCTGTGTCTTTCATGAATAAATAAAATTGTATTTTTTTAAGAAGTCATCAGTAAGAATATTTATCAGAATATTTCTCAGGACATACTTTGATAATCTAGTTTATCAACCCAGCCAAGTCAAGGGATCAGATACATTGATGATTTCTTATTTTGTTAATCAGACTTACATGACATGGAATAAAAGGTGAATGACACCAAGGGAAATTGTTCTATTCTATCCCTCTTACCTATGAAGCCATCCTAGCCCTTGTAAAATTGTTCCTATAGGATGTTCTTCTTGTCTGTCTTCTTTTATTTCTTATGCAGTGAAATATTCATTTCCAGGGTTGGCTCCACACAGAAAGAAAGATTTATTCATATATTCATCCATTCCTTCATTCTATATGAATTTATGGAATACCTACTCAATCAGTTCAAATATATATCTTTAACCTTAATCTTTAACAGGACACCATGCCAGGCACAAAGAAGAATGGAGTGAAAATATAGGACTAGAAAGCAGTACAGTCTGATCTTTCCCACATTTCACCTTTACTCCCTAAGCCTCTATTTACCATTGATTTCTTCCGGATGTGACTTGATGGTCTTAGTCTTTTCAATAAGCTGTAGCCTCATGTGAAAAACAAATATCTTCCCGAGTGTCTGACTTACTACCAAGAGGAGATATAATCAGCAAGGAAAATCAGAATCAATGTATGCAGCTTGCATGCGATGTTTGCAGGGAGTGTTGAAACATAAAATATATTATACAAAAAAATATATACGACAAGAACATATGCGTTGGCTTTAGGAATCTGGGTTGTTTGGGATCTTATTTAGATCAAGACTGCCTGTATTTCCTGATGACAACATTCTGCTCCTAGGTTGAATTCTCCCACAGTCTAACAGCAAGTAATACCTTTCTGAAGCCGTGAATATACCAGCTCCCTTGAATATCAATTACGTTAACACGGCAATCTTCCTAGTCTCCAGTTGCCCATGAAACAGAGCCTTGAAATGCCTCCAGAACCTAGGTCACCTTCATGCCAGCAGCCTGCTCAGTCACCCTGATGCCTAGGTACTAAAGGCGGGGCTTGCCAAAGGAAGAGTCACATGGAAATAAAATGATGTCACTATCAGGACTCTTTTATTTCCCCATTGTGCTAAATAGAAAAGATACATCTTCTCCCTGAGTTTATATTCTTAAATACCTATCTCTCTCAGCAAAAGAAGAAAAGCTGTGCATTGTGCTTCACTGGACATATCTTTCGTCTTTTTTGAAACATATGTTATTTTTCTTTTCAATCAAAATCTGAGGTGATTTTGGTTTTAAAAATAGAAAGAAAAAGAGTTATCTATCCATTTTATCCATCTACCTGGCCCCTTCCTTGCTAAATTTATTCAGCAGACATCTGTTTGCACTTATATACTAAACATACACCCACACACACTTGTCTGAAATTTAATATAAAGATCTCCACATTCTACCTGACTCTCCACATTTCAGATCATGTCTTCTCTGTGTGAGATGCCTCATGATGGTCAATGACTAAAGACCATTGCTGGGAAGATACTGAAAATATCAAGTTCTTGACACACACTATCTACACCAGGGACAGGCTAACTATGACATACTATTGAAGAATCGGAATAGTTCTTCATTCAATTCATTCAGTTTTTACATCTGTAGAAATAAACACCATAGTCTCTTAAAATTACTCAATGAAAAAGTCTGTGTCTACTCTACTTTATCTGACAATGTAAATAAAGGCACGGAATCCAAAATAATAACCACTTGGGCCTAAATAATTTTTTTTTAAATTACACTGGAGAGAAATTTGAGAAAAATACCCAAAATAGAAACAAAGTTGAAGGATTCAAGGGATAAAAACAATACATTTTTCTTTTTTTAGCGATATCAATACAATGAACTAGAACAAACAATTCAAAATGCAGGAGAGCATGCAATTTTTAATAGATTTTATTTATTTGAGAGAGAGAAAGAATGAGTGGGGTGAAGGGCAGAGGAAGAAGCAGACTCCCTGCTGAGCAGGGAGCCCAGTGCAGGGCTTCATCCTGGATCCTGGGACTCCAGGATCATGACCTGAGCTGAAGGCAGACCCTTAACCAACTGAGCCCCCCAGGTGCCCTGATTATGCATTTTTTATGTGCTTCCTAAACCATAAAAGTGCTACTTTAGTGTTTGAAGGTATTTAGTTTTGGTTCTGTTGCCGTCACTTAGCAATTGTGCTGAGTAGTGTATATAAACAATATACAACATATATATATATATGATTTTTTATATTTACATATTTCTTTTATATTTATATATTTATTTATAAATATATTTATGTTGTATGCATATGTCTTCATTTCCTCATTTCTAAATTAAATATTTAAAAGGACCACTATTTCTATATCACTCTGAGAAAATCATGGACTCCTAAACATTTTGAGGTGATTAACACCACAGTCCCAAGTAGAGTGCCACTGAATGCTTTACAGAAATATTACATCTTAACTCCAGCCTGTCGCTTAAAACATGACTGATGATTTATGTCTGCCTTATGATTAGGACTTCCTCGAGGACCGGAGACTTACATGTTCTCAGTACATAAGGCAATATGCGTTATTGTCTGCAAATGAAAATGGTAAATCAGTGATCAAATTACTTAATGAAAGATTATTATAGTACCTATCGAAAATTTTAATAGACAATGTGAAAAATTGAGAGGAGAATTTCTCATTGTAAAATCCTGATTGGGTTAATGTTATAATGACACTGCTCTAATTAATATCAAGGTGAAAGAGTTAATTTTGTGGAATTTCATGAACAAAGACAAAGGTGTTTCTATTGAGCTTGTTCTAAAATAAGGAAAAAAATTAAAAAGATCTAAGGTCAAACTTAGTTCAAAAAAAAAGACACACTGAAATTCGAAATACATTAAGCCTCTCCCTCCCAATTTTCAAACTAGTAAATAAAAATAACGAATCTCAGCAAATATTTATTATATTTACAAACTTTAAAATCCAATTATATTAATTTTTAAGCTGATATAATTCCTTTTAAAACATATTGTTGGGAAATAGTCTTGGATATTCAGGTGGTCTCAATGTATTCGAGGTCCTATCACACTTCTTGGTCTAAGCCTATGTTGATGCTAACAAAGACTACGCCTGTAGACACAGCCTAACCCTGCATTCAGATATGTGACTTTTATTTTTCTCCTTTTTACTTAATTATTCCTACATTTCTATTAATACTTTAAAGTCCTCTTACTCTTTGTATCATACATGCATAATTATTGATACTGCAGCCAGGAGACATTAGTTACATAAACAACATTTTCTTAAATATATCGACATTATAAGATTTATAACAGTATTTAATGATATGCCATTAACACAGAACAGTTAATTTGGAAGGAACTGGATATATTTCAAGATTAGTATAAACTAAGTATAGCACACAAAGCTACTCTTTGCTTACTAATTAAATTTCTTACTGAATTCTTTAGTTTGGAAGCAGTAGCTAAGATAGATCAGTAGGAGAAGGTATTACATGGATCCATTTAGTTAGTATCTTAGATCAGAACAAAGGTCACCATGGGCTAAATCGTTACTGAAAAGCCCAAGGAGTAGGTTAGCCAGTCCCTCTTGGAGAACAAAAGATCCATAGAAGTATCTTCCCAGCATGATATTGCTTTTAAAAATAATTTAGATATTTTGCATTTAAGCCTTGTTTTGTAAAAAAATGTACAATTCCTCTTCATTTTATGTCCAAATTTGGATGATATTACAAGAACAGTTTTAAATACCACAGACTTTGAATATTAGAATCATAAGCTTACTGCTTTCCAGAGATTATTTTTCCCAAACGAGTAAACAGAAAATGGTAATTACAACATAAAAGGACTTTACCAGCACCATTATAGGGCTTCGGAAACAAGAAAACTCTCTTTTTATCTTCCTGTCTCTCAAAAGTAAATTAAGTGTGGGACAGAAAAAATAGTAAAAATCAAGTGAAAGATTGTTAAAAAACAGAACATTAGTTCTTTGGCTTTATGGAGTATGACAAACCAGGTCTATGATGATGTAGTTGTTTTAAATGGAAACCCATGCTGGATTTTTAAAAGGCAATGTTATTTTAACAGATTTGCTTATGTATTTATGTATTGGTTTATTTCCTATCAGTCAACATTATAAATATTCTCCTAAATGAAATTTCTCTAAGAAAAGACTAGAATGATAGTTACATATATTTAATTAACCCCTGTAAAATCATGTACCTTATGAAGCACCCAAAGTGATTTCTAATCATCACATATTTAAGCTATGTATTTATTTAATTGTGACAAACAAAATAACATTACATACATTATATTCTATCTTCAGGCAAAACTCATTCCAATTAAGGGTAAGCATTTTGTAAGTGCTTAATATTTATTATTACATTAAAAACAGCTCTTGTAATACCATGGAGTTTCATTGCAATGGCCCTACTGGAACTATAACTCTTGTTGAAAACATGTTGTATTTTGCCTTTGGCAAAATCTTCTGCATTTGCTTTAACTGTAATAATTTATTATATAGAGCTAATGTCACTAATGCACACAATGCTTAAAAACATTTGCTACAAGCAAAGATTACTGGAATGATTCTTTCGATGTATCAGTCATTTTTCTTTCTTCTGATACACAAAGGGATTAAATCCCTACATTGAAAAAATACATTTAGTTCTTTGAACATGACAAAAATATTGTAGCTTTTTGTATTTGAAATGAGTAATTTGTGCATTTGACCACTGTTAAATTTTTAATTTCATCATTATCAGATTATTTAGAATATTTGTTTTTGCTGTTATTCACTCTTATCCTAATTGCATTACATTTTTGTTTCTAATTGGCCATACTGTTCTATTAAAGAAACAAAGTTTTATAATGGAAAAAAATCACATGTAACATATATATTTGCATATTTTCCTCTTTATTTTAACAAGAAATGATCCTATCTTTTCAGCTAACAATTTTTTATTATTATATTAGGGATAACGAGAAGTCTCTCATTGTAGATAATTATTCACCTTATTTGTTTAAATCTTTACTAAAGTCAGTAACACTCAAGTTTCAAGCATCTCCATGTTTCACTGTATTGTTTATTAAAAATAATACTGTAATCATTATTTTATATATTCATATAAAATTGTCTATTTCTATAAGATATATTTATAAACTATGCTTTCAGTTCACACCATATGTGCATTTTTTAAAAAAGGGTTTGTTTATTTTAGAGAGGGAAAAGGGGCAGAGGGAGAGGGAGAGAATCTCAAACAGATTCCCTGCTGAGTGTAGAGACCTAAGTGGGGCTCAATGTCAGGACCCTGAGTACATGACCTGAGCCTAGACCAAAAGAGTCCCACACTTAACCACATGACCCACCCAGGCACTCTGAGGTGTATGTGTATTTTTAATTTCTTCTGAATCATGTCATTTTATCTTCCACAAAAATCATGTGTTTCAATAGCCTCAAAATCGGTATATGAGAACACTCATTCCCCTTTAGACTTCTTCATACAGAATACTCTACAGAAAGGAAGAAAGGAGGGACATGGAAAGAGAGAGAAAAGATATTGTAATCTTGGCATTTCCAAATTTTAGAAAAGAGTGGGGTAATTTTTCTGAGAGTTTTGAGTGGGAGGAAGTAGGTTGGGCTCAGGATGGTAGTAGATAGGGCTAAATAAAATTATCAAGGGATTCTATATATAGATCCTATGTCATGAAGAATGTAGCATGATTAAATCATATCTTTCCACTTCTAGTCAAAGAAATTTGAAGCAATTTATATCATATCATTATCTTATGTTATTTATCTTATTTTTACATATTCTGTCATATATAAATATGACATGCCTTCTTTGAGAATCTTTTGTGATTCACTATGACTTTTAGAATCTAACCCCAATCTTCTTACACCAACATTTTAAAAAATTTATTTAAATTTAATTTGCCAACATATAGTATAACACCTTGTGCTCATCTCATCATTTGCCTTCCTTATCACCCCAACATTTTAAAAGCCATCCATTAGTCAATAACAAACTTCACTTCTTATTCTCCCCCTGGTCCATCACCCACTCCTTTCATGGTATCATTTATTATGTCACATATATCTTACTATTTTATGACTCTGTTCTTTGAAGTCATCCCTGAGTTTTCTCCTCCTTTCACTTTTGATCTATGAGCTACATGCCTTGCTCCTAAATCCAGAAATCTGAGCCCTTGCTTCACCTTGGAAACAATAGGATCGCAGCTTCACTGGGTAATCCCAGGTGAAACACTGCAGAAGCTTTCCATGATCATTGGCTGCTATCATGGAAACATCTGGATAGCATACTCATTGTTGGCAACAGTGGAAGCATCAGGGAAGCTTCCTCATTGGCTATTCAGCTTCCACGTTTGTTACTGTAGATTGGTGTTCCTTTAGGAACTGAATCACATCATGTCACTTCTTTTCTCACTGAGAACCCGTAACCTTCCCACTCAGAGACAAAGCCAAAGTCCAGGCCATGGCCTAAAAGGAACTACCTGACTGATGCATTAACTCTTCTTGTCTCCTGCCTCTTTCCTCCTAACTTACCTTGCTCCAGCCCCATCAGCCTCTCTTTTCACCCCACATCTCCCCACCCCACATTTCCTGCCCTCAAACACTTGCTTATGCTTTCTTCTCTGCCTGCAACTTCTCCAGACAGCTCCATGACTTCTCTCTCCTTTCCCTTCAAATAACTGCTCCAATGTTACCTTCCCTGTGATCATTTTATATCACATCGTTATGAGTCTTCCTGAACTTATGTGTTGAATGACACTTTACATTTTTTATGCTCAACAATTCTTGGGTTTCTTTTGGTCCCTTCTTGCCATTTGAATTTAAGCATTAGGAAGATAGGGCTTTCACCTCTTCTCCTTCCTTTTCTTCTCCTCTTCATTTTCTTAGAAGCAATTTTCTCAGACCCAAGAATAGAACAATTTACCTACTATGTAATCAGTAAACATTTTGTGTGAATTTATGTAATTTTACAACATTGTTGATATGTTCTGAAATACCTATCTTTCATTTTTCATTCCTTCTGCTTTCCTTTAGAAACCCAGTGAAAATACCATTTATTCCATTAAGGCCTCTTTAATTCCTTCAGTTCTAATTAAAGTTTTCCTCTGAAAGATTTCCTAGTATATTAAATTCTGACTTTGCAGGCAGTCTGGGTGGCTCAGCAGTTTACTACCGCCTTCAGTCCAGGGCCTGATCCTGGAGACCCGGGATTGAGTCCCACTCAGGCTCCTGCATGGAGCCTGCTTCTTCCTCTGCTGTCTCTCTCTCTCTCTCTCTCTCTCTCTCTCTCTGTCTCTCATGAATAAATAAATAAAATATTTAAAAACAAAAAAAAGTAAATTTTGACTTTGGAATCGCTGACATTGTATCATGGTTTCAAGTTACATAGTTGTTTCTCCTAGCAGAAGGTTAACTACTTTTATTTTTAATTGTATTAAGAGAGGCTTTTGCCACCAGCCTGGAGTGTCCCCTCTATGTAGGTTTGTCAGATAAAATAAAGAATTCACAGTTAAATTCAAATTTCAGATAAATAACAAATGCAATGTTTGGAACATACTGATACTAAAATATTTATGCTGTTGAAATTTAATGTAAATTCTAGGTTATTTCCTGGTTTTATTTCTAACCTTGCTTATAGCATAAAGTTCAATATATATTTTTCCTATAATAAATATGAGCAAATCTTCAAATATCAGTAGCCTTCCATTTTAATTTCCTTCTAATATCTCATGCTGTGTCCCCTACAATAATTTATTTAGGCAAACTGGCAAAAGTCTGGCTGCTGCATATTCATTCAGGTTTTATCACAACCTTACTCTACACCTTTCCCTTTCCCCAGCACATTCCCATTAAAATAAACCTGTATATTTATTTTTGTTAAGAGCAATTGGAGAATATGACAATGACCTTTTATAGTGTAGCTGTGGCATTAGTTACTCATATTTTTAAAATATCTTCTTATTTTGGAACAATTTTAGATTTACAGAAAGTTGCAAATATAATTCATGGAATTCCCAGATACAAGTTACCAATTTCCCCTAATGTTATCATTTTACAGTATTATGATACATTTGTCAAAACTGAGAAATTAACATTGATACAATATTACTGAATGCTAATTTTTAGATATGTCTAATTTTCCTACTAATGCTTATTTACTGTTGCAGGATCCCACATGACATTCTGTTATTATGTCTCCTTGGGCTGCTCTGGTCTGCGACAGACACTTTCATAGTCTTGTTTTTGATGGCCTGGAAGTTCTGAAAGGCACTAATCCAGTAGTCTGTAGAATGTGTCTCAATTTGTTTTTGTTTTTCTGGGAGAAAGCTGGTAATTGTATTTATTATATTATTATTATTATTATTATTATTATTATTATTACTCTACTGGAGATACGACTTTTAAAAGAAAATCACAGAGGTAAAGTGCCCTTTCACTACATTTTATCAGGGTAAGCATAATATCAACATGACTTATGACCTAATTATAGGCCACATGATTAAAGCAGATTTGCTAGTTTTCTCCACTATAAATGTTCAATAGTTCTTTCCATACAAGTTATTTACTTTTATTGCATGAACTAGTTTATGAGCTATATTTTCATCATATGTTTGGATAGATTGTGTTCTTAAACTATACAGTTACATATCTTTTCTCCTAGAGATTGCTTAAATATAAAATTCCTCTAGAATAAACAAGACTAGCATTGACATCAATTAAATTTCTAAAATATGTAAGTTAAAAAAATCCAAAGTACAAATGCAGATGTTTTATTTACCTCTTTAAGGCTGATTGCAGAGAGACCAAAACTAAGGCTTTTTGAAACTGTCCACATATAACTATATGCTGTTATTAGATTGAAAGATTTGGATAATAATTAAGAGGCAATAAATTGAATACAAGAATCAATATTAAATTTATTACTTGATTTGTATCAGTTGAAGGTGTTATTCACTTGTAGCCATAGGATCCAACTTTTGGGTAACCGTTTTAAAAAAATTTTTTTTTTTTTTTTAAATTTTTATTTTTATTTATGATAGTCACACAGAGAGAGAGAGAGAAGCAGAGACATAGGCAGAGGGAGAAGCAGGCTCCATGCACCGGGAGCCCGACGTGGGATTCGATCCCGGGTCTCCAGGATCACGCCCCGGGCCAAAGGCAGGCGCTAAACCGCTGCGCCACCCAGGGATCCCTGGGTAACCGTTTTAAGTTGGGTTTCCTAGAAACACACTCTAAGAAAGAGGTTTCCATGTAAAGAATTTAATGACCAGTGTTCCAAGAAAAACTGACAAGGGAGGAGGCCAAGAAAGTTTATCAAGGAACGTGCCAGGGGGAAATGTAGCTGAGTTCTGCTCACTAGTATTGCAGAGCAGGGTCTATTGGGGAGAAGAGCAAGTTGGGCACATGACAGTCCTCCTCCTGCTGCCAGTCACTGGCAAAGAAGTGTCCCTGAGGACAATGTAAAATCCTCACAGCCTTGGCCTTTCCATGCACAAGGGCAGAGTGGTTCCAGAAGTCAGAGAGCCGAACTCCAGAAAAGATATGCAGGAGCTGGAGATGAAAGGTGGCACATGAAGGGCAAAGGAGTCTACAGGATGAAGGCAGGGCACTGACAGCATCTGTGGGGGACAAAGCCCATTGCACTACTCATTGGAAGCACTAGTGCTGGACACAGTGTTGTTTTGCCAGAAAGACAGAGTCAGTGTTTGGCTGAGATGGTGTCTAAGAGTCCAAAATGAAGTTGAACCCAGAGTAACCTATTTATTTATATTTTTTGGTGACAGATATAAAGGGTATTTTGTCATACATTGTAACATACAAAAAAGACAGAGAAAACAGGTATTTTCTATTTTTTCTTTTAAAGGTTCCATTTAGTGAAGTTCCATATATAGAAATCCTAATGGAGACACGGGGTCTTTCCCAGATGTCTGCAAACCAAAACCAAAAAGCTAATATCACATCCAATTGATTTGTGGTTCAGTCTTATTTATTTCAGTTTAATTTCAAAAATGAAGTTGAACTGGGGGGGTATATTGTGCTTTAAGGTTTGACATTGGGGTAATTAAGCTGCCCATTAATTATAGTATATTTGCTTGTTTCATGTGAGGTGAAAGCATCAGAGATAAAAGCAAAAAATAATAATTTACCGGTGTGAAGTTTGGTCTTCATTATCTCCCCATTCTTAACGTATAAAATCATTGTCTCTGAAAATCTACCCACACTCGTACATCCAACTTCTAAATAAACAAAATGAGCACTGGGTGTTATTCTGCATATTGGCAAATTGAACACCAATAAAAAATAAATTTATTATAAAAAAATGAACAAATACATAAATAAATTCTCCATCCCAGAGAAAAGTTCCTTAACAACAGCAAAAACATGTGGCAAACGGACTTTTCCTGTCCATATAGCATCTGTTGTGGAATCAAAGCTTTTCTTAGTAAAAATGGAATTGTATGTTCATTTAACACTTTTCAGCACTGTGTTGCACATGATAGTCATTTGATAAACGGTTGTTAAATGAAATGCTTATCATTTTACTCCATAATAGTATCAGTTACCACTTTATACCTATCAGAACAGGCAAATTCAAACTACTCAAATTATCAGATGCCAGGGAGAATATGAAGCAAAAGCAACTCTCACTCATGGCTGGTGGGAATGCAAAATGGTGCCAGCACTTTGGAGACAGTTTGGCCATTTCTTATGAAACTAAACATCTTCTTACCATACCACCTGGCAATCCCACCACTTGGTAATCAGATGAGTTATGTCCCCACAAAAAACTGCACAAGGATATATATAGCATCTTTATTCATAAATACCAAAACTTCGAAGCAACCAAGATGTCCTTCTATAGGTAAACAGATGAACTGTGGACCAGCCATATGATGGAAAGTTATTCAACACTAAAAAGAAATGAGGTCTCAAGCCATGACCAGACACAGAAGAGCCTTAAATACCTATCACTGAATAAAAAAAAAAAAAACAATCTACAGAGGCTGCATACTATATAATTCAAACTATATGACATCCTGGAAAAGGTTAAAAAATGGAAATAACAAAAATCAGCAGGGAGGGGTGAATGGGAGGGCATGGGATTCTTTGGGCAGTGAAACTATGTTGTAGCTGCTATAACAGTGGGCTCATATCACTATATATTTGTCAAAACCCATACAATGCACACTCACAAGTGTGAACTCTAATGTAAGCTACAGCTTTTGGGTGATAACGATGTGTCACTGTGGGTTCATCAATTGTAACGAATGTGCCATTGTGGCAGGAGACACTGTATAGTGGGGAAGCCTGTGCAAACTTCCTCTGGGGGTATATTTAATATACACTGCTGTCGGTTCAATGTTGCTATAAATAGAAACTGCTCTAAAAATATAACATCTACAAAAATAGCATTGGTTAACTCTCCTAAAAGTCTACTTGTCACAGGAGACATAAGCACCTCTGACTTCCTAAACCTACTGTTAAAAGGCTTAACATTTTTGTATTGCTGAGTAAGTGCTTGCATGCACAATTTCGTGCACACCTCACACTACATTCTCAAAAGACTTACAAGAAAGAATTTTCTGCTTCTTTTTTTAAAAAATATTTTATTTATTTATTCATGAGACACACACACACACACACACACACACACACAGAGGCAGAAACACAGGCAGAGGGAGAAGCAGGCTCCATGTAGGGAGCTCGATGTGGGACTCGATGTGGGACTTGATCCGGGGACTCCAGGATCATGCCCTGGGCGGAAGGCAGGTGCCAAACCGCTGAGCCACCCAGGGATCCCCAACTTTTCTGCTTCTTGATCCTGTACAATCGTGAATTACTTTAGAGAAGACGTATTTATAGTTTTTATCTTCCAATGCTTGGCCTTGCTAGACTACATTCTCATGTGCTCCCAACTAAGTACTGGATTGAATGAGCAAAGGATTTGGATATGTTAATTAAGCTATATTTTACCAGTCTTTTAAAATACCCATGTCATATTATTTAAATTTCATGAGTGAGAAAGGAAAGAACGTAGATAGGCTAATCAGCCAGCACTTCTGACCTTATTATCATCGGTCCTTTAATTTGAGTTATAAAGCCATTGTCTGTGGAGTGCATGTGCATGTGTATGTTTAATAAAAAAAGCATAAGTGGTCTCAAATAATGAGAGGTCTCAAATAATGTTGACTGAGAAGGAAGAAAGATGACTTGGGAACTTGGCAGGTTGTAGGGAGAACAGTAGGTCTGGATTCTGTGGAGCTCACTGGACAAGCTGAGCCTGTGATGAAGAAGAGGGCATTTAGGTGAAAGGTAGAGAAGATGGAAGTTGAGAGGACTCTGAGGTTGTAGAGAAAAGTAACAGGGCACCTTGTCCACTTTATAATTTTAATAGAGAAAGAGTAGAAAAGTAAAAGAAAAATATCAAAAGTCGATAAAATATTTGCAAGTTTTCTTAGAGATCACTAGCCATTTATTAATTTTTAAACCTAATTTCACTTTAGTTTTTTAGTTATCATTTTCCATAAATTATGCATCATGCCATATGACTCCTAGAAAAACATGAGCTCTCTTAATTGCAAATGCATGTCCCAAGACCAGTGCAGGACCCATGTTCAGTTAATCTATGCTTATAGCTGGCATTTGATTGCTTGGCTATTATGTGGCTTTTCAGTATTTTGAAAATCACCATAATTTTTTTTTTTATTTTTCCAGGAAACACTTGGCTTCTTACTTCTATGTGTATGTCCTGTACACACAATTTGTTGTGTATGGTTAGTCTCTGTTAGGCCAACAATCAAGACAATCACTAAGCAGGGTAATTGAACAAGTACTTCTCACACAGATATGGGTCAAACTAACATAGATAAACAAGGAATATTACCTCATTAAATCCAAGGAGTGTTTAACAACAAAAATCTATAACAGAAAGTCATTTGGTTGTATGTCAGACAAAATTAAAAAAAAAATAGAGACCAGAAAGCTGCCAGATTTTTTGTGACCCTCTAACTTTAGCTTTATCCTTCATTCTCATCGTAGACTGGCATCCTCTGTTTGGGTGGGTAGGGAGTAGAACTTAACAATAATGATTCCTAAGACTCACAGTGTGAGGCTTCACCACATAGAAAAATGAATGCTCTTCCTTAAATCCACCTGAACACATCCAAGTGAAGAATCTTCCCTGGCCTAGTTTGTGTCAGGTGTGCACTATTGGAAAACTCCATTATGGCCAGAGTGCTCAGGTCAAGACAGGACAGCCAACCCCTTTAACTGGCACAAGCACATCATCTGATCTGTAGTTGTGAATCTCAGAAGTTAACCACATGGATTCTGAGTGTTCACAGCCCAAGAGATCACAGGAAGAAAGCATATTATGGTGCTGCTGTGCCCACATTTTTGGGTTATTCAGGATCGAATCTCTCTCTCTCTCTCTCTCTCTCTCTCTCTCTCTCTCTCTCATTAGTTTTAAAAGGATGAAAATTCCCTATGGGGTTTCATGGTGATACTTTAAAATGTATTGCATAGTATTATAAGGAAAGAGCTAGATAGATGATAGAGATAGATTATTCTTTATTTTAAGATTATAACCTACAGCATAGGGCCTTATAACCCTGTTTCCTTCAGAGAAGGAAAGCTCCATATTCAGAAGCATTATACTAGTTTGACTACTGCATAATGATAACAATCTTTAGAGCAATATTGAAGTCATTTTAGATTCTAAGCATTATGCAATCCAGACAGGAGAAGGGTTCTAAATTCTCATCATCTGGAGACACAGATGTTTGACTTCTTTGTTTGCTTTTTTGTATACTTCAAGTGTGAGCCACTTAATCTTATTGACTAGATATTTTTTTGAACAGTTTCAGTTCAACACCAGCAAGAACTGTTTGCAAAATTGGTCTGGTTTAAACACTTTAACAAACTGATGACTATAAAATCTGCTGAATAAAATTACTCCAGGTGGTTTAAGCCATTTGTTAGTAGTTTACGTTTAATAGTTTTATTACTTATCTAAATTATACAGAAGTATGCAATTAAGTCTTTTGTGGTGGTCGGTGTTTTGCTGTTATTATTATTGTTACTCTGTGTTCTATTATTACCAGCCACCCATTTTATTGAAAATGCTCTTGCCACAAGAGACTTAAATTTTCTTTGTGGGGATATTGTGTTTAGCTAGCAATATCAACTATAGAAGAAATGTGGGATTTAGAGTCATTTACACCTGTGCTCAAACACCAGCCCAACTGCTCTCTGCTTAAGATCAGGAGCAAGTTATTAAAAATCTATGAGCATCACTTTTCTTGTAGGTAAAACTGGTTTATGAGAAACACCTTGCTGGGATGCTAGAGAATCCAAATGATTCTCTGAGAGGTTTTAGGACAAGGAGGACCACAATCAGACTTGTGATTTAGGAAGATCTTTTTGGCAGCAGGGAAGAGATAGGATTGGAGAGACCTGTTTGCAGGAATTGAATGAGAGTGTGAAAATGTCTGAATCAAGGCAACTAACGTGGGTTAGAACAGGATTGTCAGAGATCAAATATTCAAGGTAGTGTCAATGGAGGTAGTTCTTAGCCATGGGTGGAAAACAAGTAGGATTCTGATATGAGTATATTTTCCAGGTCTCAGACAATCACCAGGCCCAGCCAAAGTTGTGAACCGAGGATTTATACATAGGGTAAACTGATAAAGGTTGGATGAGATAGAACAGTCATTTTTAACCCTGACTCTGATTACTCACCTGGTCAGCTTCTAAGAAACATGAATACTCCTAGCCTCATTCAGAAATAGTAAGTCATAGTCTCTACTGGGGAGTTTGGCTATAGTATTATTTAAGATCTCCCTAAGAAGTTCTAAAGAGCAGCCACATTGAGAATCCCTGAGAAAGATGGGCCTCTGGGTCAACCCTAAGAGCCTTAGTTACCCAGGTAGGTGGAGATGCCTTTTGCAGAAAAAGGGAACATAGGAGAATGCATAGGTTTGAAGTAAAGAGCAGAAAGAGTGGCTTGTTGGATAGCGAACATGTTGAATTTAAGATACGTAAGGGACCACCTAGTAATTATGCCCAAGAGGAAGTCAAGTCTATTATCCTGAATGTCAGAAAGGAGGTGTTGATTAAAAACATATGTCAGAATGTAAGTGACAGTTGAAGCCATGGACAAAGGTGGAGTCTCTGAAGAAGAATGTGTAGAGTGATGATAAGAGGAAAATAAAGGCATAATTTTGAGTAACACCAAAATGGGAGAGAAGAGGGGGAAATTACTCCATCCTTCACAAGCATGGAAAAAGACCATGAAATATGCTGTTGTGTGCTCAGGAGGGAGTCTCTGTCAGCATTCAGTGATCAGATCCAACCATTTGGATATAGAACCACATACAAAGGAGAATTAGAAATGCAAGGGGTAAAGTGGCCCCAAACCAAAAGCAGATGAACTTGTTTGAACAGTCCTGCAGACTCCCTTTCCCCTAAATGAGGCTCAATTTATCATCAAACAGAAAATTAAACTTAGGAGACACCCCATCATTGTTCTCAGCTCAACCAAACCTATGGGCCTTTGTATTGTTCCAGAATTCATAACATTTTAAATTCCACAAATTAATTAACTTGCTTTGAAGAATTGGAGAACAATAATTAAAACCTAATGTCTTTTCTATTGGGAAGCATATAATCATACAGTAAAGAGGATTGCTTTTGTGTTTTCCTTACCTGCACCCAGGGAAATAAAACAAAACTGCATTTCACAGCCAAAATGCATTTTGGCAGAGCTTTTTGGAATTGTAAAGTACAGAAGTTATTCTAGTCTCTGGAATTTAAATACGGAGTTTCACTAATTAGGAAACAATGACCGAGGTCATATGAAAATTCTCAGTATTTGCAGATTAAATCATTCTGAGTGGTAATAATTGACCTTTGTCAATTAAACATGCTTAGGGAAAATTCGAGTACTGTGAAATTTATAATTAGTATATTTTAATTATGTTTTACTCTTTAAAAAAAAGCTATTCGTTCTGTATTTAATCGCGTTGTATTCTTGAATCAAACCTGGTGGAACCGACACTTTCATCCTTATTTTTTTTTTTTCCAATGCTCCATATTTACTTACATACGAAATGTGTTTAATACAGTTATGATGGAAGTAGTGCAGAACACCCGACAGCAGCAAGACCTTTTGAGGAACCGAATGTTGACTACGGTATATCATGCAAGTATCTATAAATACACAAATGCATTTCTTTTCTCAAAAAAAAAAAAAAAAGTACAACACGTGTTTAGGGATAAATACAAGATATAAAATGCAAAAGAAAACAAACAAAAACTGAAAAATAGAACTCTCCAGAGAACTATAAATGGAAGGGACAGAGGAGTACCCCTGCTGCACTTCGATAAAGCAGAACTGCTGATACTGTAAAGATGCCTATTGTAACCTTTGAGCTAAATAAAGCCCAGTGGCTCCGGTGCGTAACTGCAAGACCAACTGCAACACGCACTCTGCTGCATTGATAGGTCGGTGGTGGAACTTGTACATCCCAACTCCAAGGATCAGAACGTTTGGCAGTAGCACCCAGGATAGGAAATGCCAGCTCTTTAGACAGAAAAGGGTTAATCACAGAATTCCATTTTTTTTTCCTGTCAAGAGCCAGAGAAATAGTTGATATTTTTAGTTGTGTCTTTGCAATAGTTAATAAATTACATGACAAAAAACTTGACTATATTAATCCACTGGTCTAATTACGTGTGTAACTTTTACAGTAGTCCAGCCCTTTTGTGACTGGCCTCCTTGTGCTCTTCCAGCCAGCAGTGCAAACCCAGGTGCCCAGAGAACCTCCAGCCTCTGGTGCCCCCATCTTTCTGCATTCCACAGTGGGATTAAGGAGATCCACGCTCCTTACAGGAGTTCTGGCTCAAGTTTTTTTCTTTTCTTTTTTTACTTTTTTCTTTTTTTTTACCTGCCACTGAGGAAGAAGCTACCCACAGGGCATCCTCACCTTATTCTGAGATGTTCCCTACAGCAAATGGAAGGAGCTACAAGGAAAAGAACTGGATTCAGAAGAAATGGAGTCTGAATACCAACCTTGACTTTTGACCTGAGCATAAGCTTGGGCCATTTGTATAACCCATCACCTGGTGAGTAGAGATGATAATAATGATACTATTGAGTGAACTAAATGAAAAAATGATGAAAAATGTTCCCCACAGAGCTTCTCGTAGAAAAAGGGAGAAGAAATATCAGCTTTCATTGTTCTTGTAATCATTTGTATTGTTTGTTCCCTTAAAACCTTGAGTCTTTCGTTTTTAATAATAATAATAATATATGTTTAAAAGGGATGCATGTGACATAAACTAGCCCATTGCCCACATTTTCCAAAAAGATAATTCTTTTGTTGTTGAATTTAAAGAAATTATTCATTCACTTTCATTAACTCCTAAATACATTTCAACACCATGCACAAAGTTTACTCCCACCTCTTGTTCTTGTTCCCTGTTCTACCCTTCCAGGGCATGTTAAATTCTAAATGAATTCAATGCATCTGAAAAAAATCTGCTTTACTTCTCTCTGTTTTCTGATTCGCCACTGTGAGAGGCTGAATAACTGCCCCCCAACTATGTCACCATCTGTTTCCTTGTAAACTATGATTTTGATGGGTTCCATGGTAAAAAGGATGTTGAGGATATGATCAATGATTTTAAAGTAGCAAGATCATCCTGGATCATCTATGTGGTCCCAGTGTAATCATGGCAATCACAAGGTCCTTCTCAGGTGAGTGGTTTAGGGAGATTGGTCACAGAACAGGAGAAGGCCATGGGTTTATAGTGTGGTGTTGGAATGATGTGGCCTCAAACCAAAGAATGCTGGCATCCATCAAATAGATAAGGAATGGATTGTCTCTAGGAGCCTCCAGATGGAACCAGCCTTGTTAGAACCTTGATTTTAGCCCTGTAAGATTCATTTCAGACTTTTCTTTCCCTGTTATGTAAAACACTAAAGTTGTATTATTTTAGGTTACCAAGTTTGAGGTAATGAGTTACCATGGTTCTAGGAAATGAATGCAGCCACCTCTCACATCATCTACAGAACTAGCTCACCCCTTCATATTATCCAGGCCCTGCTCAAATGGCATTTCCACAGAGAATTTCAAGAGAAAAAAAGATAATTTAAATAAAACACTCAGGTATCAAAGTGTCTTTGGATTTTCAATAGCACCTCTGAAAGATTGAAAACACAGAAGCCAAGTATAAAAGTTCTGAAGCAACATAATTCCCAGGCAAAAAAGAATTATCCATCCAAACAATTAATAAAATGTGTTGGTAGAATAAAGGTATGTCCGGAACTACACAATTCAAAATATTTACCTCATAATCTCTGTTTCTCATAAATCTCCTGAACAATTTGCTTCATTCTAATAAGGGAGCATTTCAAAAAAGCAAAATCAGGGACATGTGGCACAATCTCAAGAATGGGAATGAAATGGAGTGACAGGATGGGAGCTGTGTGTCAGGTGAAGATGGTCTCTTCAGATCAGAGCATGTTACACCACCACTGGAGACATTCCTTCTAGTAGTATTAAGTAGATTGCCTAATGTGAATGGTTTTGAGAGGAGAATTGAGCTGAATTACTAATAAACACAAAGAAGACTATCAGAAAGAAAAAAGTCCTCCATCACAAACAAACAAAAAATAATAGAAGGGATAAATAATCCTGATCCACTCTATAGATTAACTTTGAATGGCAGACATAATAGAGCGAATAGCCATGAGGTACCTAGTAGTCTCATATGTAAGGGTGCTGTGAGACTGGAAGAAAGAAAGCTGAGTCATCATCTTAGGAAATAATTGAGCCTGAACTTGAGGAATGATAAACTGTTAGGTGTATTATGTGGAAATTTGGAAGTTAAGACCAGACTTAACTGAAGTCATTGGAAGTGACCTGAGAAGGGAGGCTATTTGTTGTCTCTCAAAATACTTTGTAAACAAGTTAAAATGTTAAACTCATGTTTATGTAATTTTGTTAGAAGCAAAAACATAAAAAGAATATAAAATATAATTTAAAATATTTAACAGCAAGAAAGAAACAAACTATAGAATTAAGTCTATCAACAAATGAATAGAACACTTATGGAGAAAAACAAAATCTATTGTAGGAAGAACTACATTATAATAATTAAGAAAAACACTGTTTTTATGCATTAAACAAGTCATTATCATAAAAATGTTAAGTGTCCCCAAGTTTGTCTGATATTGTTGCAAATCCAATCAATTCAGCTGGGATGAGATTATAACAAAGTAATTCTAAATTTACTGTAAAAGGATAAATATGCATGACCAGATACAATAATTTTGAAATAGAGTGCAAATCATTATAAATAAGACATATGGGCACCTGGATGGCTCAGTCGGTTAAGTGACCGACCCTTGATTTCAGCTCAAGTCATGATCTCAAGGTCACTAGACAGAGTCCTGTGCTCAGAAGAGAGTCTGCTCAAGATTCTCTCTCTCTCGGGGATACCTGGGGGGCTCAGCGGTTTGGGCCTGCCTTTGGCCCGGGGCCCTATCCTGGAGTCCGGAGATCGAGTCCCGCGTCGGGTTCCCTGCATGGAGCCTGCTTCTCCCTCTGCCTATGTCTCTGCCTGTCTCTCTCTGTCTATCATGAATAAATAAATAAATAAATAAATCTTTAAAAAAAAATTCTCTCTCTCTCCTTTTGCCTCCCCTACCCGCATGCACACTCAATGTCTAAAATAAATAAATAAATAAAAATAAAAAATAAAAAAAAAGAGGGATCCCTGGGTGGCGCAGCGGTTTGGCACCTGCCTTTGGCCCAGGGCACGATCCTGGAGACCCGGGATCGAATCCCACGTCGGGCTCCCGGTGCATGGAGCCTGCTTCTCCCTCTGCCTCTGTCTCTGACTCTCACTCTCTCTCTCTCTGTGAATATCATAAAAAAAATTAAATAAATAAATAAATAAATAAATAAATAAATAAATAAATAATAAATAAATAAAATAGAAAGAAAAAAGCTCATTGGAGGCAAAACAGGACAAGCTTGAGAGAGGTTTGTGGTCCAGGTAATTATAGTGCTCCAGGGTTAATCTTTTGTTTTGATAATTGTGTTATGGTTCTGCGCTATGGTTCTGAGATGTTATCTTTATGAGAAATCAAGAGACATGTAAGTAAGCACTTCTCTTTAATTCTAAAATTAGCTCAAAATGAAACTTAAAAAAAAAAAAAAAAAAAAAAACACATAGTGGGCAGCTCCGCCTCAGCGGTTTAGCGCCACCTTCAGCCCAGGGTGTGATCCTGGAGACCCAGGATAGAGTCCCAGGTCAGGCTCCTTGCATGGAGCCTGCTTCTCCCTCTGCCTGTCTGTCTGTCTCTCTCTCTTTCTCTACTCACTGTGTCTCTCGTGAATAAATAAATAAAATCTTAAAAAAAAAAAAAGACACGTAGTTAAGATACTGAAGAATGGATAAAAGTGCTGAAATGAGTCCAAAAGAATAGAAAGTCCTGAAACTTTCACTGACATATTATGATGTATTATATGACAAAAGTGGTTTCCAGAATCAGTGGGTGCATGAAGAGCTTATTGAAAAAAAACGATATAGGAAAATTGTCTCATCTATTTGTGAAAAAAACTTGGATCCTATCTCATACCATACAAAAACCAATTTCAAATGAATTAATGTCTAAACTAAGATGCTAATAAAAGAAAATGTCAAACAGTTTTGGAAACTAGCTTTGGAATTATATTTCCTAATTTTTGAAATATAAACTATGAGGGGTATAGATGAATATATCAAACTAAAGATGTCATATAGGAAAAGGATATGTAAAGAGATAGTTAACTGCACAAATAATATGGAAAAAGCAAATTAAAATCTTGACATACCAGGTTAATCCTATAATATTGACAAAAGTTAGAAAAAGGGAAAATAACAAGTGCTATAAAAACATGAAGCAATGAAAACCCTTTGAACTACTGCTGGGAATACATGGGGCACCATCTGAGAGCAAATATTCAGTACTTACAGTCACATATACACCCCACCCAGCACTTCTCCTTTTCTGTGAATACAGGTTACCCCTACTCTCTGAGAGTTCGCTGTATCCCATTTAGCTTTTACAAAAGATCTACATGAGTACCTATTTTCAACAACTGAAATAAATCCAAAGAGGACTTCCACTTTTACAAAATGGTGATTGCTTATTCACTTTAGGCCCTTGGGCCTTGGGAAAGATTTCATATGGATCCCCAACATTTGGATCATGGAGGGAGCCTGTACCTGAAGGAGTATCTTCCAGAGGTCCACAGTTCTTGTAAAGGATAGTACTAATTGCCATATTTTGCTGGCAAAGAAGAATGTGACAATCTAAATGGCATAAGAGAGATATATAAATAAGCGGTGGTATAGGCACAAAATGGAATATTATGTAGTAACAATATAACTTTTTGATATAAATCCAAGTAAATCTCAAACACTTAAAACTGACACAAAAGATATAGCAAAAACTTTTAAGTACATTTAAAATGCAAATATATAGAATATAAACCTATTAGCAAATAAATCATACAATTCAACAGATATATAAATGTTTATACAATTCAACATTTATAAATCTGCTGAGTTGGAGAGAAATTTATTAAATACACTAAAATGTATGCCACAGGGAGGCCAAGAATATATGATTGAAGATGACAGATGAAAAGTAACTGGTAAATGGGACACCTGGGTGGCTCACTGGTTAAACGTGTGCTTTGGCTCAGGTCATGATCCCGGGGTCCTGGGATCAAGTCCCACATTGGGCCCCCTGCATGGAGTGTGCTTCTCCCTCTGCCTATGTCAATGCCTCTGTCTGTGTCTCTCATGAATAAATAAATAAAATCTTTTTTTAAAAAAGGAAAAGAACTAGTAAAGTAAGAAGAATTAAAAGGTTCTCACCTAGAATTGATAATAGCATATCATAAAATGAAAATGTCAGTTTCTTGTGCTCATAGCTAAAAGTATAATAATAACATAGTAATAAAAATCAGCATTATTTAGCAGATAGAAGAATACAGTACTCCACTATTTATTGATATGAATTTAATATAAAAATAATTATTTCTATAAAATTATCAGCTAATAAGATACACTTTGTTAGGCAAATGCAGAGGATAGATTGATATAAAGCTTAAGTCACTAAATATGTTATTGCTTATATACATGACTACAGTATAGATATGCCTTTATTAACAACATTGGCATGGGATGCATATGAAATATAACAAAGTCTATAGAGGACTGCAAGCAATTCCTTTTTAGTATGTTCTGATGGAATTTTTTAAAGCATTTCAGAAACTTGAGATCTAGGTATCATGAGGTAACATCAAGGAAAACAACTAACAATAAACCCGAAAAGTTAAAAAAAAAAAAAGTATGCGAAGAGTTGCATATTGCACGGAGAGATCCCACAGATTTATATGAGCTGAACTGTGGAGTTGGAAAGAAGGGAAGCGGGAGCACAGGAGGTAGCCTTCTAGTACGTGAAAACAGATAAGTAACTCCATGTCATAACCAGATGAATCTGTCTAGGATTGTTACACTATCAGCCTCAGAGAGAATTGATCACTGACTCCTCAAAACTCTGTTCCCACCTGGTGCCTGGGTGGCCCAGTTAATGAAGCCACTGACTCTTGATTTTGGTTCAGGTCATGATCTCAGAGTGATAAAGAGTGCCAGACTCCACTTTCAGCTGGGAGCCTGCTTAGGATTCCCTCTCTCCTTCTCACTCTGTCCCTCCTTGCTACTCATGCTCTCTCTCTGTCTAAAATAAATAACACACACACACACACACACACACACACACACACAAAGACACCTCTATTCCCCTGTAGTTATCTAAAGATTTTCTCACATATTCTTATCAAAGCAATAGAAATTTGACGCAAAAACTCCTCTGTTTTGAAAGTTAATTTTCAAGTTAAACTCTTTTAAACAATCTCTTGAAAGAGATAAGATTGTCTTTTCCAAAAAAGACCAACTGTCTTTCATTCTTGTGGTTTCTCGTTCCAGATAATATTATCTACTTTTGTGGTATTCCAAGGTTCATTTGACTGCATTCATCTGCTGTTTCCAAAAATTTCCCATTATTTATGTTTCCTTTTATTCCAAGTACATATATAGCCAACTATATTCATCATAAAACTTATTTCAGTATTTTTCTATAAGATTTAAATTTCAGTGTGATTTGCTAATATCATTCATACACCAAGAAGCTATCAATTGCTATAATTTAAGACATATGCTTTAAAAATGGTTTTAATCTCTGGATATAGAGTTTGCTATATATGTCATCTAGAGAGTCAATCAATTACTGGATGTCTATAAAATGTAAATGGTTGGAGTGTTGACTCAAGGACTATTGTTTTTTCTTGGACAATAACTTATACATTATTATACATTGTATGCTAGCATAGCCAAATAGAAGTAATTAGGTATTAAAAAGCACCATTATATTGAAAGGGAAGTGTTAACAATTTCTCCTGATCCTGTACTGGCTGATGTGGAACTAATTACCAGTGTTATTCCTTTTCTTATAATTCTAAGTGTTAATATATTTCCCTTGATCTGAATATAAATGCAAATAAACTTTATTGTCACATTGTTAAATGTTCTAAATCTGTTGTTCAAATGTCTTTTTGGCATGTCAGTGAATTTATATTGCTGTAAATTTATGCTATATTTATCTCAACTTGATTTTATGATCT